>NC_041392.1:584485188-584632256 GCF_002162155.2 Triticum dicoccoides | reverse complement strand
CCGGCGCTCGCCCCCGACCCGTCGGCCCTCACCTCCCTCCTCTGCTTCCTCCCCTCCCAACCTCGGCCGTCGTCGGGCCTGCCTCCTCGCCCTGCACTCTCTATAAACCACCCCCCCTCTCTCTCTATGCTAGCTAGGGTTAATTTACTTAGGTTTTAGTTATGTTAATTAGGTTATCTATTTAGTTATGAATTTAGATAGGTTTCAAATTTTTTTGAATTTATATGCAAATTTGAACTCGACATGTGATATGTGGATATGTCATGTTTTCTACATGTCATGTTTTGGTAAATGATCCGAGTTGCCTATGTTACGCCGGGATGCTGATTCATTTCCGTTCCGGTGAATTTCAGGCGCTCGATATGTCCATTTTTTAGCAAAGGTCATGCCGAAATTTCCCGTGAATAACGGCATGATTTGTGATACATAGTTGGCATATCGAGTGCTGGCACATAGATTTCTTTTTTATCTCATTTCTCATTTATTCATACTTTTAGAAATAAATGAGGACACTTAATAATAGGAAACATGTCGAACAACGAAGAAACTGGGCCTTCTGACCAAGATGCAGACGAGATGGATTATGAGGGTGAACAAGACTACCTTGACCTTTTGACTGCTAAGCAAGGTTTGCAGGTCCGCCTCGATGATGGTATTGACGCGACACCGACACCGACGGCGCCAACACTGATGGCGGCGCCGAGACCGGTGGGGAAGGTACCGCCGGGGAAGATACCGGCGCCGATGCCGGTACCGAAAAGAGGCATAAGAAGCAGAGGATACGAAAACCTAACAAACTAGGGATTGGACGACTTGTGATCACAAAGATGGCACCTGGCAAGTTTGAGCCGTTAGAGCCGGAAGAACCTCGCAAGTGCTATGGGAACCAAGTAGGATGCATCCTACAGGAATGCGCGAGCATCAATGACGATGACTTAAGGAGTAAAGAACATTTGACGCAGTTGCTCCTAACGAAGTTGCACAAGAGATTCAATTCCCCGATCGGGATGATAACATAGAACAACCATGGGATGATCCGAAGATGAAAAAGATTAACAATCACGCCATGGGCATGTTCCGCAATGATTTGGCCTCCTGGAAATCGAGGGTGAAACGAGCTATTGAGGATGAGGAACCCCTGTCCAAGATTCTGGAGGAAAATCTGACACTTACGGAAGAGGAGTTCGAAAAGTTCAAGGACACTTGCGCTACCGAGGACGCCAAGGCTAAGGTTGCAAAATTCAAGAGCCTTTAGCAAAGGAACACGGGGAAGCATCGCCTCGGAAGCCGT
The DNA here is from genome assembly GCF_002162155.2 of Triticum dicoccoides. NCBI lineage: Eukaryota > Viridiplantae > Streptophyta > Magnoliopsida > Poales > Poaceae > Triticum > Triticum dicoccoides. The sequence goes on along the minus strand of NC_041392.1, from coordinate 584,630,965 downwards.
GGCTAGCTCGGTAAAAGGCCCATATGGGATAAGGAGGACGCGGAACGTGAAGCCACGGGTCTCCCAGACCCCTTCGCGAAGTTCACCAACCCCTTGGAGCATGACTTCATCAGGGCCCGCTACAAGTGGGACAAGGAGAAAAAGGTTTTTTACACAGACAAGATCACGAGGAAATTGATTAGACTACTGGAGAAGCAACACCAGCTTGTAGCCGAAAACCCTACTTCTCCGATGAGGCCCAAGTGGGACAACCCTCTCAACCGGGCCTTGAACGAACTTAAGGGACTCCCTTTGGGCCAGCGGCCGCAATATGGTCGTGTGCACGGCGCTGGAGATGGCGCCACGTGGAAGGTGGTTTACAACGTGGGCCCGGAGGCCAAGAAGCAGAAAAAGAAGTTTAGTCAGGCAGACATCGACGCGAAGGTGAAGCTTGCGATCGAGAAAAAAGCAGCTGAGGACGCGAGAAAAGCAGCCGAGGACAAATATGAGTTGCTACAGCAGGCAGTCAATGCAGCTGTAACTGCCTGCAGAAATGATTTTGCTACTAACTTGGTTCCAGTTATCATCAACTGGACGAAGGAAAATCCAGACAAGACGGTACATGATTTCCCGTTACCCAGTTTCATCGGGAGCAACTCCATGAACAACAACACCATCGCACCATCACTTGCTCACACAACTGGGCCTCCTCTCGCAGCCGCTCCCGCTCATAGCAGCCCGTCCTCAGTCTTTGGCGCGCTTGGTGGGCCTTCGTCTTTGGTTGAGCTCGACGCCATCACGGTAATTACATGTCGCACCAACATATATATATATATATATATATATATATATATATAATATTCCATTTTTGTTGCCTTTCGGATGTTTTACGCCACAGACATATGTGTTTGCAGGCGAAAGAAACCCCATGCACCATACTCTACTTGATCAAAGGCCAGAAGGTGGACGTGGGAAAGGGGATGATAATGGACCCCTTGCAACCCACGTTCCACAACCAGCCGATCCCTGCTGGGCACTTCAGGGTTAGCTTGTCCAGTGTGAAATCAGGGCACGAGGATTTGCCTCCTCCAGTACAGCATGTGGGAGCGGACGACGAGACCCCGACGCGGATTGGAAGCTACATGGGTTGGGTGCTGCTATGGCCGAAGAATCTTATTCGTCTAGAGCCGGCCGAGAGCACACCAATAACCACACATCAACAAGCATGTGCGGAGACCACCACCCCGCCTACGCAATTACCAGCTCCTATAGTGCCGGGTGAGAGCAGTGGATGACATGATGAAGGGGGTGCAATAGTGCTGGATGATGTAATTTGTCCTGTAGAACAGAGAATGGATGATGAGACGGAGGTCGACCCTATGGATTTCCTCAATACAAACACGTATGACTGTGACATAGAATTGATGAGTCAACCATATGACGAATTGAGCTATCAGCTTGCTAATGAGGATATGGATGATATGCCCGGGCAGGAAGGTCGTAGCAGGGATTGCAAAAAGTCTCTCTTCATGAAATCCTCACAGGACACGCCTGAAGATGCCGCCTCAACACAGGCTCAACTATCCCAGCGCGAGGGTCATACAGTACTTAGCCCAGGAACACTGGGGCAGGGGTTAAGGAAGGGTCTAGAAGGTGTGCCCAAGAAAAAGGAGAGAAAGAGATCGGGGAAGATAGCTGCCTCCAAACAAGCCAGAGCACATAGCAGCCAAACGATGCATTCTGAAGAGCATGTACCCGTGAAAGGTGAGGCCATGTTCCATCTCACGGGCGAGCCGATGCTACCGCCGAAACCACTAGAGGCACTATCAGGGGATCTCAGGAGACTGCACGACCATGTGCTGTCGACTGAGAAAAGCCTACTAGCCTCAAAGGATCCAGGATATCCGACATACGCGGCTCGTGTGCCTGAGGGGAAGTGCTACGTCGAGACACGACCCGCGGAGGTGTTCTTCCTGCGGTTTGACCATATCTTTGAGATGTTTCTGACAAGGCGGCTCGATTTTACAATCGTCTGCCTTTTTGTGCTACATATGAGCTCTGTCATGAACAGTGAAGAAGTCTCGCAAATCTGTGTGGCGGATCCGTACTACATGCATGAGTCTTTCTTGAGTCTCGGCGACTTTGAGCGTGAAACTGCTAGGGACTACCTCCAAAACTTCATGGTACAGAATAAGGACCGGGAAATTGTCCTCGTGCCTTATCATCCAAAGTAAGTCAGTTTCGAACAACCCTTTCATACATTTCAATCATTCCTTCTCTCTCTATGGGGAATAATTTGAGGTGTCTTTTCCCCGCAGCAACGGGCGCGCCGTCCTTATCGTTCTTTATCCGCAAGTCTCCCATGCCGTGTATTTTGACCCTTCCAAAGACTACAAGAAAAAAGACTACACCCACATAATGAATATTCTAGATGATGCTCTCCAAGGCTTCAGCTTTAGAGGTGGCCACATGCAGATTAGGAAACAAAGGAACAAGAAGATGGGTTTCGCGCATAAAACTAACTTCTCCTGCATCCAAGTCCCAAACCAAGCAAGAAGGATGGATTGTACATCCTCCATCTCATGAATCAGTTCAACACGGATCACCAAAAGCTTCGCATGAGAAGCAGAAATGATGATCATATCCACAAGTGGCTAGAATCTCATGGAGAAGCGGATTATAAACTTAGAGATGACTTCTTTCGCATCCAAAGTGACATTGCGACGATCATCATGAAAGAAGTCGTCAATGAGAAGGGGATGTTCCACCACGGCCCTATATCGCGAGCCGACGTCCGAACTCGCATAGGCATGCAACGTCTAGACCTCATGCCGTTCAAGAAGCTAGGGTCCATCCTCGATGATATGGAAGGATGGAACTTCTAGTGATTTATGATGCCGATGATGATGATATGTGTCGGTTGAACTTGTATACTATTTGTAGTGATGCAACTTTGTGATGTCCATGATCCCTGCCGAACTTGCATAACGCTACTTTGTTAGTTTGCGTACGATGACCTGCGTACCTCTAGTTAATTAATTTGCGTACTGTATGTTGCATCTAGTTGCTAACCCTTTCTTTTTCGGTGTTCTCTAGTATATTTTGTTGCATATATATGATTGTACATCCTCTTCATGAACATGCATCTCTAACAGGTACCTAGTTTCTTGATGGCGAGATGGAACTGCTATGTCGTGTACAAAGGGAAGGTTTCGGGGGTGTACAACGAGTGGCATGAGTGTCAGGCGCAAGTGAATGGGTTCTCGGACGCCAGCATAAAGGCTTCAAAAGCAGACAAGAAGGAGAAGCTAGTTACTTGAGGTTCACGCTAGCGCGAGAGAGGACTCGTAACCGCCATCTCATGTACTGCATAGTTCCGCTCTCACTCATAGTGATAGCTCTTCTCGCGTATACCTTTGTTTAGATGGATGACGTTGTAGTTGCAAGTATTCGAGACTTGCATGTATCGCTATTTTCGAGATGATGACAAGATACCACTTTGTGTTGGATGATGATTATGACGAGACTATTTGTATGTATATGCTATGATTACATTTGTGGTCTCGCAGGCATTTGTATGTGCTAAAGATTCTTCTATAAAGCCTGTTCAAATACAAAACAAATATGCCGAAAAAACAAAAAACTACTAAAATTAGCAGTAGCGAGTGCAGAAAAGTTAGCAGCAGCGCGGTTGTAGCAGTAGCGCGCACAAGGGAAGCGCGCTATAGCTATTAGCAGCAGCGAGGTTCCTTTAAGCGTGCTGCTGCAACACTTGTGTAGCAGTAGCGCGGGTGGACCAGCGCTACTGCTATACGTTAGCTGTAGCGCCTTATTGGTAGCGCGGGTACCCGCGCTGCTGATAGGCCTAAAACCCGCGCTGCTGCTAGCCTTTTCCCTAGTAGTGTGATCACCCACAACAACAAGTCACACCACCCCGGCAAGAAGAAGAAGATGACTTTGAGGCCCAACCAACTCCATCTCCAGAGGCGTCGCCAGCGTTACGCAGGCTTCGCAAAGGACCAAGGTCTCAAGTCCTTCTTTCGAGCGTTCCAGAAGGAGAAGTGCCCCACCAATCTGTTGCACGTCAAGTGTTTCCAGATGCCACTCCTACTATGAATGTCTCCGAGTCTGAGGCTAAAGCTGCTGAAGACATTCCGGCTGCATCAGTCGATGACACACAAGAAGAAGAACGTGTCCCTACTCCCCCCATTACTGAAGAAGCTATTCTCGAGGAGAACGTGTCTGTGCCCGACCATCCAGCTCATCAAGTGGAGGTTGAGAATCTTGAGGCTGCCACCACCAACACAAATGAAGCCAATGACGTTGTCATGGCTGAAGCAAATGTGGAGCCTGCACCAACCAATGTGCCAGAAGTCAGTGAAGCCAATGATGCTACTGCTCCTGTTCCTGCGCCTGCTGCTGGTCCTCAGTTTGACTATCACGTTGAGCACATGCCTCAGGTACAGAAGCCAATGCCAAGGTTGCCCAGGTTTCCAGGTCCTGCATCAGCACCCGGATCCTTTAATGTCAACGGCTTCAAAGCAAAAAACACCTTCTTCAATAGTGCCAAGAACCCTACTCAAGGGAAGAATATCTTCTGATCGGTTCTGGATCTATCCGCAGCGAAGTTATTACTCATGCATTCTGTACAATCAAGGTCGCATTTTCCCTCATATGCGTCTTGACACTAAAGCCATAACTGGTCTGCCTTGCTTGGAAGAAGCTCTGGATTGCTTCAAAGAGTCTGGATTGTTGCCTTTCGTCACTGACCAAGAGCACTTGAACGAAGAGTTGTTGCTCCAATTCTATGCCATTCTTCACATTCGTGGCTACAACAGAGATCCGAAGACTTGGGTCCTTGAGTGGATGACCGGCAATGTTCATCACGAAGCCAAATCCTTTGATATCATTGAGCTCACTGGTCTGCCCACTCCTGGAGATCTTTATGAACCTGGTTGTCAGCTTCATAGTGCAGCTATGGAGAGCATCTTTCAGAAGCCTAAACCGAATGTGAGTCAGATGCTTAGCATGATGAAGCCTTTGCCTCCAGATGCTGCATATCCTAAGGAGTTCTTTGTTGAAGACCTTGAGTATCTGCCATGCACTATCTATCACATTATCAGGCGAACTCTCTGGCCCATCAAAGGACATTCTCCACATGCAAAGCTGGAAGGTGCTATGAAGACTTTGGTCTTTTATATTCTTCACGGCAAATGATTCAATGCACAAGACTTCTTCATCCGCCAACTTGCTGCATCAGGATCTGATCTTTTTGGCTTGAAGTTTTACGCTCCATGGATAATGCGGCTGATCAAACTACACTCAGCTGTCTCATATCAGCCCTCTGCTCGCAATCATCGGATCTTTATGCCTGACGTTGATATGTTCGTTGAAGCCATCTATCCAGAGCCTGCCAAGGATCCTCTTAGTCTTCGGAATGCTGAGCATCAAAGTTTCTCTCAAAACATTGAAGAAGTTGAAGCAGTCACTCATGTTTATCCTCTGGCTGGTATTACACGTGCACCTCATCGTGCCCTCACTGAAGCCACTGAAAGCACTATTTCCCAACGGCCCAAGAAGCGATCTCGTGTTCTCAATGACCGAGAGCTTCTGGTTGCCCTTGATCAGAAACAGGATAGGCATCATGACTGGATGAAGTGCCAAATGCAAAGCCTCTTGGTGGATGTCAATCGCATTCACAATCTTGCCACCAAGAATGCCTTTGTTGCCCATGAAACCTGTCGGCGTACATGGAAAGGGCTGACGCTTATGTGTTCTGAAGATGATCTTCAAGAGGATGGCTTCTCTGAAAGTTTCAAGTTTGACTCCACACCTCCAAGAAGGACTGTGCTGCGACGAACTTCGTCTCTTGAAGACTCTGAGTTCTCTTCCTCCGCGGCAACTGTGAATGCCAGAGTGATCGAGGACGAAGACGATGCCACTTCACCGCTCCCTACTTCTGCACGCATCGACACTGCCCCGAGTTCGTCTGCACCACCGAACAACATCGACGACCTTGCTGTTTCACCTACTCCTCATGGGAACGAGTAGATGCTCTATGTCTTCAAACCTTTTTGGTCCTTACTGACAAAAGGGAGAGAAGCATATGAGTTTGATAGTCTTCAAGCGGGTCCATATGGGTGGTTGCTTTATGTTTTGCCTAGTGTTTAGAACTCTCGTTTTGATACATTTGGTTCTTTGAGTTGTAACACTTAAACTCGATGGTCGTCTACTACTTATTTTCTATTCTGTGATGCGATGATAAATTCCGCATGTGCAACGATAAATTCCACACTTAGATTATTTTGCAGACATCCATTTTTCATTATGCATGTCATTATCTTCACATACTTTTCATGCATGATGAATTGTCATCATAAGTTGAAGAGGATCTCCACAAGTACAACCTGCCATGTGCATTTGCATTCCAAAAGCAAATTACTTATATGCACATCTTCAGGGGGAGCCCTTGCAACTTATGAAGACAATTCCCTATCCTTTGCAATTTCACATATTATATTCCCCGTTGAAAACTTCAACTAGTTTGTCATCAATCACCAAAAAGGGGGAGATTGTAAGTGCATCTAGTGCCACCCCTAGTTGGTTTTGGAGTATTGACGACAAACCTAGTTGAGGGACTAATGTGTTTGTGAGAATTGCAGGATAACACAGGTAGAAGTCCCTCATTGATTCGGTTTTCCTACCAGAGATGACCCCTAAAAATGTATGAAGACATTGAAGTCAAAGGTGGTATGTGAAGACATTCACATTGAAGACTATGACAAGAGAAGACATCGCTTGAAGACTATGGAGCGTGAAGACTTAGCAGTTTCGTCGTTCTATGTTTTTCTTTGTTGAGTCATAGGAACCACCATACTGTTAAGTGGGGTCCAAGAGAACCAGTCAGAATGACTGAAGTGATGCTTAACCAAAATCCTATGTCTTCGAGTGAAGACTATGAGAGCAAATCTTGTCCAGAGTTGGATAAGTCAGCTTTGCTTGTAGCCCAAGTAAAGTTGTCGTGTGTGTTTGAAATCTGACCATTGGAACACGTGTCGGTTCCTTAGTGACCCAGGGTCATTTCGGACAAATCAGGTCGGGTTGCCCAGTGGCTATAAATAGCCCACCCCCTACAACCATAAACGGTTGGCTGCTAAGAGTTAAAGCACGGCTTTTGTCGTTTGAGAGCAACCCACCTCGAAGGCTTTGAGAGAGAATTCCTTGAGAGGATAAAGCCCTAACCACCCAGAGCCAAAGAGTGTTAGGCATCACTTAAGTCTTCCTGTCTATGTGATTTGAAGACTTATTACACTTGAGGACTGTGAATCCTCCAGCCGGTTAGGCGTCGCGTTCTGAGCATCCAAGAGTCATTGTGGATCGCCGGTGAACGAAGTATGTGAAGGTTTGGAACTCTACCTTGAAGACTTACCAGAGTGATTGGGCAAGGACTGGGTGTCCTTAGCTCAAGGGGAATAAGGTGAAGACGAGGTCTTCTGAGTTGAATCTCAGCCTCCCTAACCAGACGTACAGTTGTCACAGCAACTGGAACTGGTCAAACAAATCATTGTCTTCAACGAGTCACTGGTTTCATCCTTCCCCTCCCTTTACTTACTGTTGGTCCTTGTGAAGTCATTGTACGACTGCATCACCATTTGGCTTCACTGAGTGATTACTTGTTCTGATTGGCTTCACAATATCTTCCTACCTGATCCTTACTGCCTAACTGCTATTAGTCATTGTGCTCTCACTTCATTGAATACTTGACTATGGTTTGCCTAGTGTAGTCTACCTTCCGCTACATGGTAATAGGTTTATTTCTATCGTTTGTCTTTGAAACTTACATGTTTTGAAGACTTTCATAAAAATTGCCTATTCACCCCCCCTCTAGTCGATCACTAGCACTTTTAGTCCGAGGAGAGTTTTGTTTGCAATTATTTTGATTTGATTTGCATAAAGCATGGGACTGGGCATCCCGGTGACCAGCCATTTTCTCGTGAGTGAGGAGCGGAGTCCACTCCTCTTGAGAATAACCCGCCTAACATGGAAGATACGGATAGCCATAGTTGATACATGAGCTATTCGAGCATACAAAACAGGATATTTATTTGAAGGTTTAGAGTTTGGCACATACAAATTTACTTGGAATGGCAGGTAGATGCCGTATATAGGTAGGTATGGTGGACTCATATGGAATAACTTTGGGGTTTATGGAGTTGGATCCACAAGCAGTATTCCCGCTTAGTACAAGTGAAGGCTAGAAAAAGATTGGGAAGTGACCAGCTAGAGAGCGACAACAGTCATGAACATACATTAAAATTAATCAACACCGATTGCAAGCATGAGTAGGATATAATGCACCATGAATATAAATATCATAGAGGCTATGTTGACTTTGTTTCAACTACATGCGTGAAGATGTGCCAAGTCAAGCCACTCGAATCGTTCAAAAGAGGATACCACCCTATCATACCACATCACAACCATTTTAATAGCATGTTGGCATGTAAGGTAAACCATTATAAGCTCCTAGCTAATTAAGCATGGCATAAGAAACTATGATCTCTAATTGTCATTGAAAACATGTTTATTCATAATAGGCTGAATCAGGAACGATGAACTAATCATATTTACAAAAACAAGAGAGGTCGAGTTCATACCAGCTTTCCTCATCTCATTCAGTCCATCATATATCATCATAATTACCTTTCACTCGCACGACCGAACGATGTGGATAATAATAATAGTGCATGTGCATTGGACTAAGCTGGAGTCTGCAAGAATTCAATAAACAGGAGAAGACAAGGCAATATGGGCTCTTTTGTTAGATCAACAACAGTGCATATAAGAGCCACTTCAACAATTTAATCATGATCTTCTCCTATCGACCCCCAAAGAAAAGAAAAGAAATAAACCTATTTACACGGGAAAGCTCCCAACAAGGAAAAGAAGAACAGGAAATCTTTTGGGTTTTCTTTTTAATTACTACTACAAGCATGGAAAGTAAACTAATTAAAAGCTACAGCTAATTTGTTGGGTTTTTCTTAAGGTTTATTAAACACACAAGAAGAAAGCATAAAAAGAGAAAATAAACTAGCATGGATGAGGGAGTCCTGGATTTGGGGGTGTTCGGGTAGCCGGACTATACCTTTAGCCGAACTCCTGGACTATGAAGATACAAGATTGAAGACTTCGTCCCGTGTCCGGATGGGACTTTCCTTGGCGTGGAAGGCAAGCTTGGGGATGCGGATATTCAAGATCTCCTACCATTGTAACCGACTCCATGTAACCCTAACCCTATCCGGTGTCTATATAAACCGGAGGGTTGTAGTCCGTAGGCAATCAACTCCATATACAACAATCATACCATAGGCTAGCTTCTAGGGTTTAGCCTCCTTGATCTCGTGGTAGATCTACTCTTGTACTACCCATATCATCAATATTAATCAAGTAGGAGTAGGGTATTACCTCCATCGAGAGGGCCCGAACCTGGGTAAAAACATCGTGTCCCTTGTCTCCTGTTACCATCCGGCCTTGACGCACAGTTCGGGACCCCCTACCTGAGATCCGCTGGTTTTGACACCGACATTGGTGCTTTCATTAAGAGTTCCTCTGTGTCGTCGCCTTTAGTCCCGATGGATCCTTCGATCATCAACAACGATGCAGTCCAGGGTGAGACTTTTCTCCCCGGACAGATCTTCGTCTTCGGCGGCTTCACACTGCGGGTCAATTCGCTTGGCCACGTTGAGCAGATCGAAAGCTACGCCCCTGGCCATCAGGTCAGGTTTGGAAGCCTAAACTACACGGCTGACATCCGCGGGGACTTGATCTTCGACGGATTCGAGCCACAGCCAGGCGCGCCGCACTGTCTCGATGGGCATGATATAGCTCTGCCGCCGAGCAGCGCCTTGGAGGCCGCACACGCATCGGTTCCGACCATTGATTCGGAGCCTACTGCGCCGATCGAGGATCAGCGGTTGGACGCTGCCTCAGGGGCTACGATCTCAGAGGTGATCGAGCCGAACTCCAGCCCCGCACTCCGCATGGCCCGTGACTCCGAGAAGCCGGATTCCTCTCCGAACTCCGAGCCCCCCGTGCCCCTGCCGATCGAATCCAATTGGGCGCCGATAATGGAGTTCACCGCCGCGGATATTTTTCAGCACTCGCCCTTCGGCGACATCCTGAATTCTCTTAAGTCTCTCTCTTTATCAGGAGAGCCCTGGCTGGACTACGGTCCGCAAGGTTGGGATACGGACGATGAAGAAATTCAAAGCCCACCCACCACCCACTTTGTAGCTACTGTCGATGATCTAACCGACATGCTTGACTTCAGCTCCGAAGACATCGACGGTATGGACGACGTGTAGGAGACGAACAGGAACCAACACCTGTAGGGCGCTGGAAGGCCACCTCGCCATATGACATATATATGGTGGATACTGCAAAAGATGGAGATGGCGATGGAACAGTGGGGGATGACGCCCCCAAGAAACAGCCAAAGCGCCGGCGTCAGCGGCGCCGCTCTAAATCCCGCCAAAGCAAAAACGGTGATTCCGGCATGGGAGATAATACTACCCCGGATAGCGCCGAAGAACACCCACCTCAGCAAGATTTCGCACAGGAAGATGGAAAAGCCAGCCCTCATGAGAAAGCAGTAGACCGAGAGGTCGAGGATGATAACTATACGCCTCCCTCCGAAGACGAGGCAAGCCTCGATGATGACGAATTCGTCATACCATCAGACCACGCCGAACAAGAGCGTTTTAAACGCAGGATTTTAGCCACGGCAAGCAGCCTCAAGAAAAAGCAGCAACAGCTTAGAGCTACCCAAGATTTGCTAGCTAACAGATGGACTGAAGTCCTTGCGGCCGAAGAGTATGAACTCGAACGCCCCTCCAAGAGTTACCCGAAGCGCAGGCCGCTACCCCGATCAGAGGAGGAAGCACCTACATCACTAGTGCATGACATGGCAGACCGGCCACCTCGCGGCCACGACAGAGAGGCCTCTCGGCCCTCCACCCAAGCCATGCCCCGACGCTGCTCAACTAAGGCACGGGAAAATGCGCCCGACCTACGAGACATACTGGAGGATAAGGCAAGACAAACAAGATCGATCTACGGATCGCGCAGGCGCCCTACGACATGTGACAATGATCTTCACTCCGGATACAACAAATCCGGCCGGGCCGAACACAGCAGACATAGATCTTCTGAGCTGCGTCGTGATATAGCCCAGTACAGAGGCGCCGCACACCCGCTATGCTTCACGAATGAAGTAATGGATCATAAAATCCCAGAGGGTTTCAAACCCATAAACATCGAATCATACGATGGCAAAACAGATCCGGCGGTATGGACGGAGGATTATCTCCTTCACATTCACATGGCACACGGCGATGATCTACACGCCATCAAATACCTCCCGCTCAAACTTAAAGGAACGGCCCGGCATTGGCTTAACAGTTTGCTAGCAGACTCAGTCGGTTCTTGGGAGGACCTGGAAGCCGCATTCCTCGACAACTTCCAAGGCACTTACGTGCGACCGCCGGATGCCGACGACTTAAGCCACATAATTCAGCAGCCAGAAGAATCGGCCAGACAATTCTGGACACGGTTCCTAACAAAGAAAAACCAGATAGTCGACTGTCCGGACGCAGAGGCCCTAGCAGCCTTCAAGCATAACATCTGCGACGAGTGGCTTGCCCGACACCTGGGACAGGAAAAGCCGAAATCCATGGCAGCCCTCACGACACTCATGACCCGCTTCTGCGCGGGAGAAGACAGCTGGCTAGCTCGTAGTAACAACTTATCGAAGAACCCTGGTAATTCGGATACCAAGGACGAAAGTGGCAGGACACGTCGGAATAAGAAAAAACGCCGCGTTAACAGCGACAGCAATGAAGACACGGCAGTCAATGCCGGATTCAAAGGCTATAAATCCGGTCAACGGAAAAAGCCATTCAAAAAGAATACTCAGGGCCCGTCCAGCTTGGACCGAATACTCGGTCACTTGTGCCAGATACATGGCACCCCCGAAAGGCCAGCCAATCACACTAATAGGGATTGCTGGGTGTTCAAGCAGGCAGGCAAGTTAAGGGCCGAAAACAGAAACAAGGGGCTGAACAGCGACGACGAGGAGCCCAAGCCGCCGAAAAACAATGGACAGAAGGGCTTTCCCCCACAAGTGCGGACGGTGAACATGATATACGCAACCCACATTCCCAAGCAGGAGCAGAAGCGTGCGCTACGGGACGTATACGCGATAGAGCCAGTCGCCCCAAAGTTCAACCCATGGTCCTCCTGCCCGATCACTTTTGATCGAAGGGACCATCCCACTAGCATCCGTCATGGCGGCTTCGCCGCATTGGTTCTCGACCCAATCATCGACGAATTTCACCTCACAAGAGTCCTCATGGATGGCGGCAGTAGCCTGAACCTGCTTGATCAGGATACAGTGCGGAAAATGGGCATAGATCCCTCAAGGATTAAGCCCACAAGAACGACCTTTAAAGGCGTTATACCAGGTGTAGAAGCCAACTGTACAGGCTCAGTAACACTTGACATGGTCTTCGGATCCCCGGACAATTTCCAAAGCGAAGAGTTAATCTTTGATATAGTCCCGTTTCGCAGTGGCTATCATGCCTTGCTCGGACGAACCGCATTCGCAAAGTTCAATGCGGTGCCGCACTACGCATATCTCAAGCTCAAGATGCCAGGCCCTCGGGGAGTAATTACGGTCAACGGAAACACCGAACGCTCCCTCCCTACGGAGGAGCATACGGCGGCTCTCGTAGCGGAGGTACAAAGTAGCCTTCTCAGGCAATTCACCAGTCCGGCCATTAAAAAGCCAGACACTGCCAAGCGCGCCCGGAGTAACCCACAACAGGACCGCCTGTCACACTCTGAGCAAGCGTAGCAATGCGGCCCCAACCCCAGCTTTCGCGACATAGCGAAACCAGTACCTCGCGTACATAACTATGCCCTTGAAATACCATGGGCACAGGGGAAGGGGCACAATAACGGCACGCCCAAAATACGGCTTAAAACGTACTAGGGGCTGCCGGATCCTTTTTTTAATTTTTTTCTTACTTTTAGGACTCCATACTTCGGACAACCTGTTCGGCAATTCGACTGCCGCACAAACGATGCAAGATCTAGGGAGGCAGACAAGCCATGCCGCATTATGGAACTCCCAGGTGGCCTCTGTTACAAGCGGTATACCTGTTTTAAATACAATTCCGCGGCCTGCCCCTGGTCAGGACATACTGAATAGTCCAATATCTTTTTGCTTATCGCACTACTTGTATCGTTCGGCTTTGATAAATAGCCTCTCTATAAACAATGCATAGCTTTTGTCTATTTTTTGCATTACTCTTTTTATATATGTTCATTAATGACATGTTGCACCCATACACTGTGGTACGGCAAGTACGCCAGGGGCTTCAGTACCCTTTAATATGGTGTGAGAAGTCTGTACACTTTCACAAGTGCGGCACCCCGAACTTATAGCACTATATGCATCGGCTCCGAATCATGATTTGGGTCAATAGTTGGGTTTGCCCGGCTCCTATGTTTAGGTGCCTTACGTTCCGCTATATCGGCTAAGGTAGCACAGGAGAACCACTGCGATTGTGCCCTGGTTGAGCTGGGTTAAGCACCTCAGTGGAGAAAGCTAAAACTGACTGTCATGATGAGGCGAGAGACCGGTCGCTGTTCGAGAGGTTTTTCGAGTCCCTAAAGACTTATGCCGCTTCGAGCGAGGAGCTGGCTTTGTCCGGCCAAGGCGTGGATAGCGCCCCGAACTCGGTCCTCCGAACTAGGGGCTTCACCGAAATTTAAAATTATAAAGTTCTATGGCTAAGTGAGAGTGTTCAAGCATTATAGTCTGATTGCCTGGTTCGTCGTGCTGAGCGCCTCCCTCGAAGGACCCAATCATGGGAAAAAGAGCGCTCAGGTTTATCACCGAACACCCTAGCACTAGTGGCACGGGGGCAGAAGCCGACGACTGGCCATCTCTCAATTTTTGATAAACAGTCGCACAGAAAATAATATTTTAAATTCAATAAGCATTGCTTAGCGCATATGAACAAGTTTTCAGCGCATAGGATAAAAACGAGCGAGTTTATTCAAAAATTACATCCTTGGTACATTCATCCGCCACAAGGCGGGCACCTGCAAGAACATCCTTGTAATAGTTCTCGGGCTCGCGATGCTCCTTCCCCGGCGGCGGCCCGTCCCTCACAAGCTTTTCACCATCTAGCTTACCCCAGTGCACCTTTGCACGGGCAAGGGCCCTACGGGCACCTTCGATGCAGACGGAGCGCTTGATGACCTCGAGCCTTGGACAGGCCTCCACCAGCCGCCTCACTAGCCCGAAGTAGCTCCCAGGCTAGGCCTCTCCGGGCCAAAGCCGAACTATGAAGCCTTTCATGGCCTGTTCGGCCGCCTCGTGGAGCTCGACCAGCTGTTTCAGCTGGTCGCACAAGGGCACAGTGTGTCCGGCCTCAGCATACTGAGACCAGAACACCTTCTCCGTCGAGCTGCCCTCTTCTGCTCGGTAGAATGCAGTGGCATCGGATACGCTGCGGGGAAGATCTGCGAATGCCCCTGGAGAACTCCGGATTCGGGTAAGTAACAGGTAGTTTACTTTTATATTTCTGCTTTGCATGAAGAATGCCTTACCCGCTGTTATGTTCTTCACCTCCTCCAACTCTTGGAGGGCCTTTTGGGCTTCGGCCTTGGCAGACTTGGCAGTCTCAAGGGCCGCCGTGAGCTCGGACGCTTGGGTCTTTAACTCAAGCTCCAAACTCTCATGTTTTTTCATGAGAGCCTGAAGCTCTTGCCGCACCTCGCCGACCTGAGCCCCAAGTTTCTCTCGCTCGGTGCGCTCCGCGGCCGTTTTCTTTTCGGCCTCGGACAGCACCTGCTTGAGGGTCGCCACCTCAATCGTGGCCCCTATAATAAGCAGTGCAATCCTGTTATTTTTTGCAATCACGCCTCTCTATAGGCACTTTTTTTGTAAGGTATTTCTTACCTTCTTTTTCCTCGAGCTGCCGCTTGGCAAGGCCGAGCTCTTGCTCGGTCCGCTCAAGTCCCTGTTTCAGGGCACCCACCTCCATAGTCAGTGCAGCGGTGGCTAGCAGCGAAGCCTGCATACGCATATTGACTCTTTTTGTTAGACTCCTGCAAAATTTAATAGATCCTCTATTCGGCTTTTCTTTCCGAACGCCAAACAGAGCATCAGGGGCTACTGTCTATGCGGTAATATTTTTACATATTTTTAGTTACCTCGAAGCCTGTTAGAAGGCTAGCGCAAGCTTCAGTCAGTCCGCTCTTGACAGACTAAACCTTCTGGATCACCGTACTCATAATAGTACGGTGCTCCTCGTCGATGGAGGCGCCTTCAAGCACCTCCAGCAGATTGTTCGGCGCCTCCGGTTGGATGGAGGCTGCCGGCTCAGAAGGCTTGCTCCTCTTGGAAGGAGTTCGCCTGCCGCGGTCCGGAATTGTTGAAGATTCTGGCATGGTGTCCGGCTCAAAGCCGGGCTTGGATCCCTGGGGGGGGGGGGTCTTGTCCCCTTTACTCCTGGAGTCCAGGAGGTCACCTTGCGGCTCCTCCAGGACCACCTCCTCCTGCCCCGGAGCTCGTTGAGACGCCACTTCGGCGTCATCCGCAGTGCGGGGGGAGACAGCGGGCGGAACTGAGTTCATGTCCGATGAATCCAGGGAGCCGCTCGACGACTTGTTGAGTTCGGCCCGGGGCGGGCTGCATGATTATATTCGACATTAGGGAAAGTTGTGCAACAAAGGGAATATCATGAGTTACTCTGGTATCCGAACACTTACGATTTCGCCGGACGCCTGGCCCTGTCCGCCCACTCCTCTTCGTCCTCGTCGGCGTCGGGGGCATAGTCCGGCGGAGGGGTTTTCCTCTTCTTGGACCCTTCGGCCCCCCCTACTGGGGCGGCCTTCCTCTTCTTTCCTCCCCCCGCTGGAGGGGGAGAGGTTTCTTCTTCCTCCTCGTCTCCACGGGAGGAGTGCGTCTTGGACTCGTTGGATGACAAGTCCGACCCCACCATGTTACGGGCACTCTTTCGAGTCTCCGTGGTCTTCTTCTTCTTGGCCTTCTTTTTCGGCACCATGTAAGGCGCCGGAGCCAGCAGCTTCACTAGTGGAGCTGGGGCTGGGTCTTCGGGCAGCGGAGCCGGACAGTTAATCGGTCCGGATATCGCCCGCCAAGCCTGTCAAAGGCAAGGGAGTTTAGATCCCACGTAGAGTTAAACTATGAAAAAAGATGAACATCCTGTAAAAGGTGAAGATAGCTTACCTCGTTAGCGTGACGCTGCGAGCTGTATCCGTGGTCCTCGGAAGCGGATGCGGGAGCCTTGGCACCTTTGATTAGCACCTTCCAGACGGCTTCATACGTCGTGTCAAAGAGCCTGTTAAGGGTTCGGTGCTGTGCCGGGTCGAACTCCCACAGAGTAAAGTCCCGTTGTTGACACGGGAGGATTCGGCGAACGAGCATGACCTGGACTACATTTACAAGCCTGATTGGCTTGTTTACCAGGGACTGGATGCATGTCTTCAGTCCAGTCACCTCTTCCTCGTTACCCCACGATAGGCCCGTCTCTTTCCAGGACATGTGCCGCGTGGGGGGTCCGGATCCGAACTCGGGGGCTGCGGTCCATTTCGGATCGCGTGGCTCGGTGATGTAAAACCACCCGGCTTGCCACCCCTTTAGGGTCTCTACAAAGGAGCCCTCGAACCACAGGACGTTGGCAATCTTGCCCGCCATGGCGCCTCCGCACTCCGCCTGGCTGCCGCGCACCACCTTGGGCTTGACGTTGAAGGTCTTGAGCCAGAGACCGAAATGGGGGTGGATGCGGAGGAAAGCCTCGCACACGACGATAAACACCGAGATGTTGTGGATGAAGTTCGGGGCCAGATCGTGGAAGTCCAGGCCGTAGTAGAACATGAGCCCCGGACGAATGGGTGAAGTGGAAAACCCAGTCCGCGGAGGAAGTGGGGAAGGAATACTACCCTCTCGTGGGGCCTTGGGGTGGGGAGGAGCTGCCCCTTCTCAGGAAGCCGGTGCGCGATGTCTTTGGACAAGTATCCGGCCTTCCTAAGCTTTTTTACGTCGCCCTCCATGATGGAGGAGACCTTCCACTTGCCTCCCGCTCCGGACGTCGCTGGAGAAGGTTGAGGTGGGAAGTGCGGGCTTGGGCGCTGGAGCTCGAGTGCGCAGGAGATGGATAGGCAAAGGAGGAAGAAGGCGTAGGTAAAAAGGTGGATCCTTATCCCCTTATATGGGCAGATGCGGTTGTGCGTCCCCACCTGCCTAATAAAACTCTCTTGCATCCCAAGCGCCGTGGTAAATGGCGCGGTTAGGGTTACCCACGTCCGTATTGATGAGAATCCCGTAAAAGGGGTACACGATCTCTGCTTTGACAAGACGTGCCAAGGAAACCGCCTTGCAAAACATGCTGAGGTGGAAAAGTAAAAACGATTCGAGTAAAGGACTTGACCGTAGTGTGATGACGCACTGCGGAATACGTCAGCAGATTTGATTTGTGGCAATATGTGGCAGCTTATTTTGCAGAGCCGGACACTACTCTTGGTGTTTTACAATCTTCTATGAAGGATTTGGAGGAGTAACCCGCCTTGCAATGCCGAAGACAATTTGCACGCCGGACTCGTCGTCATTGAAGCTTGGTTCAGGGGCTACTGAGGGAGTCCTGGATTTGGGGGTGTTCGGGTAGCCGGACTATACCTTCAGCCGGACTCCTAGACTATGAAGATACAAGATTGAAGACTTCGTCCCGTGTCCGGATGGGACTTTCCTTGGCGTGGAAGGCAAGCTTGGGGATGCGGATATTCAAGATCTCCTACCATTGTAACCGACTCCATGTAACCCTAACCCCATCCGGTGTCTATATAAACCGGAGGGTTGTAGTCCGTAGGCAATCAACTCCATATACAACAATCATACCATAGGCTAGCTTCTAGGGTTTAGCCTCCTTGATCTCGTGGTAGATCTACTCTTGTACTACCCATATCATCAATATTAATCAAGCAGGAGTAGGGTATTACCTCCATCGAGAGGGCCCGAACCTGGGTAAAAACATCATGTCCCTTGTCTCCTGTTACCATCCGGCCTTGACGCACAGTTCGGGACCCCCTACCCGAGATCCGCCGGTTTTGACACCGACAATGGATGATACAATGAAAAAGTATGAGCACCGACAACTAGCAACGAGTGTGTGAACATGAATGTAATGTCGGTGGGAAATACGTACTCCCCCAAGCTTAGGCTTTTGGCCTAAGTTGGTCGATCGCCACGGTTGGCCTGGCAGATATCTATAGTAATAGTTGGGGTCGTACTGCAAAGAAGAAGACTCCGATTGCCACTGGTTGGCAATCATCTCCGGATCCCACTGGTAATTAGACTGTCGTGGAGGATCAACTTGTGGTTCTGACTCTGGCTCTGTGGCTAATGTAGGGTTCCGGTAGGCGTGAATAGCCTCCAACGGAACAAGGTACTTACCTGCAGATAAATCAAACAAGGAAGGAGCAGGCAGGGTAATAGTCTCAGGATGATGTTTATCAAAGAACAATTTGTATTTGAGCCCATTTCCCCTATTCTTAACAATAAAATCATGTGCTACCATACTCTTATAATCTAAATAAACAGGAGGCGGCAATTTTTCTTCCTTCTCATAATGCCTAATAGGTATGTTAAAATGTGCAGCTAGGCGCGAGGCGAAGATGCCTCCAAAGACGGGGCCCTTAGTACGGTTAAGATTTAACCGCTTTGCAATAATAGCACCCATGCTGAATGTATCATCATGAAATAAGGCGTGGCACAAAATAACAATATCAGGGGCACTCAGGTTTCCACAGTTTCCGCACCCAATTAAGCATCTACTAGCAAATATAGCAAAGTAACGTAGAACAGGAAAGTGTATGCTAGTAGTCCGTGCATCGAAAACCTTCCTCGTTTCCCCTATAGTGATGGTATCAATAAACCCATCCACATCGCCACGATGTGGTTCCTCTATGATGCCCTCAAAAGGGATCAAACAAACCCGACAAAAATCATGAAGTGACATCTCCTTATGCTCATCATATAAATAAAACTCCACCGTAGGTGGTGAGCTCCTAGCATGGAAATGAAAGTTTTGCACAAAGATATTGGTGAGTAAGAGATACTGTTTGCGCTGGTCATGGAGGAAGGCGGTGAGGCCTGCATTCTCAGCCAATTCATAGAAATCATCATAAATCTTGGCTACTCTCAAGAAATCATCACAAGGCCATTCACACGGCCGAACCTCCGCGATGTGAGGCAGATTATATTTGGGCTTCTTTGCTTCTTCATTTTTCTTTTCCTTCGAGCTTCGGCTCGATGAGCCCCTAAAAAATCTCTTCATTATTTTATGAAAAATTCTGAAATTTTTAGTAACTTCAAAATAAAAGTGAACCAAACTCAACAAAATTGATAGCAACTACTCCTACAAGTGCCTAGAGCCTGTATCATGCTTCAAAACTACTTGGAACCACAGAAATTTGACATGCAAGCTCAAGAACATGGTCACCTAAGCAGCAAAAATATGCTATGAATAAAGCACTAGAACAAAAACTAATTGGACCATTGTAGGAGTCACATACCAAGGAACAATCCCCCAAAGCAGTTTTGTGAGAGGTGCTTTGAGCAAGGAGATCGAAAATGGCAGCAAAATGAGCTTGGACTCGGGTTTGAGCTGGATAATGGTGTTTGTGGGAGGAAGGCGTGTGTGGGTGCAGGAATAAGTGGAGGAGGTCCCCCCTGTTGTTTTCTCAGTGCCAAATATTCTCAAATATTCCAAAAAAACATATTTAAATTTCAGGGCATTTGGAGAACTTTTATTTTCGGGGTATTTTTATATTGCACGGATAATTCATATGACAAACAGAAAATACTATTTTTATTTTATTTAATATAAATAGCAGAAAGTAAAAGGAGGGTACAGAGGGTTGTGTTTTCTAAATTCATCCATCTCATGATCATCAAAAGGAATCCATTAACAAGGTTGATCAAGTCTTGTTAACAAACTCATTCTGAATAACATGGAAGCGGAGAATTTTCGAATAACACTAGGTTACCTCAGCGGGGATATGCACATCCCCAACAATAAGAATTTCATATTTCTTCTTGACAGTAGGAAGAGGAAATTCAAAACCTCCAAAACTAATTGATGGAATTTTTCCAATAGAATTGATACTGTGGACTTGAGGTTGTTTCCTCAGAAAGTGTACCGTATGCTCATTACCATTAAAATGAAAAGTGGCATGGCCTTTGTTGTAATCAATAACAGCCCCTGCAGTATTCAAAAAGGGTCTTCCAAGAATAATAGACATACTATCGTCCTCGGGAATATCAAGAATAACAAAGTCCGTTAAAATAGTAACGTTTGCAACCACAACAGGCACATCCTCACAAATACCGACAGGTATAGCAGTTGATTTATCGGCCATTTGCAAAGATATTTCAGTAGGTGTCAACTTATTCAAATCAAGTCTACGATATAAAGAGAGAGGCATAACACTAACACCGGCTCCAAGATCACATAAAGCAGTTTTAACATAGTTTCTTTTAATGGAGCATGGTATAGTGGGTACTCCTGGATCTCCAAGTTTCTTTGGTATTCCACCCTTAAAAGTATAATTAGCAAGCATGGTGGAAATTTCAGCTTCCGGTATCTTTCTTTTATTAGTAACAATTTCTTTCATGTACTTAGCATAAGGATTCATTTTAAGCATATCAGTTAATCGCATACGCAAAAAGATAGGTCTAATCATTTCAGCAAAGCGCTCAAAATCCTCATCATCCTTTTTCTTGGATGGTTTTGGAGGAAAAGGCATGGGTTTCTGAACCCATGGTTCTCTTTCTTTACCATGTTTCCTAGCAACAAAGTCTCTCTTATCATAACTTTAATTCTTTGATTGTGGGTTATCAAGATCAACAGCAAGTTCAATTTCTATATCATTATCATTGCTAGGTTGGGCATCAACATGAACATTATCATTAACATTATCACTAGTTTCAGGTTCATTACCAGATTGTGTTTCAGCATCAGAAATAGAAATATCATTTGGATTCTCAGGTGTCTCAGCAATAGGTTCACAAGAAGCATGCAAAGTCCTATCATTTTTCTTTTTCTTCCTTTTAGAAGGACTAGGTGCATCTATATTATTTCTCTGAGAATCTTGCTCAATTCTCTTAGGGTGGCCTTCAGGATACAAAGGTTCCTGAGTCATCTTACCACCTCTAGTCATAACTCTAACAACATTATCATTATTCTTACTATTCAATTCATTGAGCAAATCATTTTGAGCTTTAAGTACTTGTTCTACTTGAGTGGTAACCATAGAAGCATGTTTACTAATAAGTTTAAGTTCACCTTTGACATTAGCCATATAATCACCCAAGTGTTCAAGCATATCAGCACTGCGTTTTAATTCTCTACCAAAATAAGCATTGAAGTCTTCTTGCTTAACCATAAATTTATCAAACTCATCTAAGCATGGGCTAGCAAACTTAGTAAATGGGATTTCAGCTTTATCATATCTATAGAGAGAATTTACCTTTACTACCTGTGTTGGGTTATCAAGACCATGTATTTCTTCAATAGGAGATGGATTAAAATTATGCATTTCTTCGACAGGAGGTAAATTAAGACCATGTATTTCTTCAATAGGAGGTAAATTCTTAACATCTTCAGCTTTAATACCCTTTTCTTTCATGGATTTCTTTGTCTCTTGCATATCTTTAGGAATGAGAAATAAAACACCTCTCTTCTTCGGAGTTGGTTTAGGAATAGGATCAGGAAGTGTCCAATTATTTTCATTAGTCAAAATATTCTTTAATAGAATTTCAGCTTCATCCGGTGTTCTTTCCCTGAAAACAGAACCAGCATAACTATCCAGGTAATATCTGGAAGCATTGGTTAGTCCATTATAAAAGATATCAAGTATTTCATTTTTCTTAAGAGGATGATCAGGCAAAGCATTAAGTAATTGGAGAAGCCTCCCCCAAGCTTGTGGGAGACTCTCTTCTTTGAAGGAAATATGCCCTAGAGGCAATAATAAAGTTATTATTGATTTCATTATTTCATGATAAATGTTTATTATTCAAGCTAGAATTGTATTAACCGGAAACATAATACATGTGTGAATACATAGACAAACAGAGTGTCACTAGTATGCCTCTACTTGACTAGCTCGTTGATCAAAGATGGTTAACTTTCCTAACCATAGACATGAGTTATCATTTGATTAACGGGATCACATCATTAGGAGAATGATGTGATTGACTTGACCCATTCCGTTAGCTTAGCACTTGATCGTTTAGTTTGTTGTTGTTTCTTTCTTCATGACTTATACATGTTCCTATGACTATGAGATTATGCAACTCCCGTTTACCGGAGGAACACTTTGTGTGCCACCAAACGTCACAACGTAACTAGGTGATTATAAAGGTGCTCTACAGCTGTCTCCGAAGGTACTTGTTGGGTTGGCGTATTTCGAGATTAGGATTTGTCACTCCGATTGTCAGAGAGGTATCTCTGCGCCCACTCAGTAATGCACATCACTATAAGCCTTGCAAGCATTGCAACTAATGAGTTAGTTGCGAGATGATGTATTACGGAACGAGTAAAGATAATTGCCGGTAACAAGATTGAACTAGGTATTGAGATACCGACGATCGAATCTCGGGCAAGTAACATACTAATGACAAAGGGAACAACGTATGTTGTTATGCGGTCTGACCGATAAAGATCTTCGTAGAATATGTAGGAGCCAATATGGGCATCCAGGTCCCGCTATTGGTTATTGGCCAGAGAGGTGTCTCGGTCATGTCTACATAGTTCTCGAACCCGTAGGGTCCGCACGCTTAACGTTCGTTGACGATATAGTACTTTGAGTTATGTATGTTGGTGACCGAATGTTGTTTGGAGTTTCGGATGAGATCACGGAAATGACGAGGAACTCTGGAATGGTCTGGAAGTAAAGATTTATATGTGGATAGTAGTGTTTGATCTCCGGAAGGGTTCCAAAATTCACCGGAAGGGGTTCCGGATGTTTCCCGAAATGTTTGGGAACGAGAACACTTTATCTGGGCCAAAGGGGAAAGCCCACGAGGTTTTTGGAAAGCGAAAAAGGAAGTTTTGCGGAGTCCAGGGGCCAGATGCCAGAGTCCCTGGCGTCTAGGTCCAGACGCCGGGAACCCTGGCGTCTGGCCCCGGAGTTTGAGAAGGACTCTTGCCTTTCGGGTGAAACCGACTTTGTGGAGGCTTTTACTCCAAGTTTTGACCCCAAGTCTCAACATATAAATAGAGGGGCAGGGCAAGCACCCAAGACAGATCAAGAAACACTAAGCCGTGTGCCGGCAACCCCATCCCCTCTAGTTTATCCTCTGTTATAGTTTTTGTAGTGCTTAGGCGAACCCTTCGTAGATTCTTCTTCACCAACACCGTCTCCACGCCATCGTGGTGCCGGAGCTCATCTACTACTTCGCCCCTCTTGCTGGATCGAGAAGGCGAGGACGTCACCGAGACGAATGTGTGCAGAACTCGGAGGTGCCGTGCTTTCGGTACTTGGATCAGTCGGATCGTGAAGACGTACGACTACATCAACCGTGTTGATATAACGGTTCCGCGAACGGTCTACGAGGGTACGTAGACAACACTCTCCCCTCTCGTTGCTATGCATCACCATGATCCTGTGTGTGCTTAGGAAATTTTTTGAAATTACTATGTTCCCCAACAGTGGCATCCGAGCCTGGTTTTATGCATAGATGTTATATGCACGAGTAGAACACAAGTGAGTTGTGGGCGATATAAGTCATACTGCTTACCAGCATGTCATACTTTGGTTCGGCAGTATTGTTGGATGAAGCGGCACGGACCGACATTACGTGTACGCTTACGCGAGACTGGTTCTACCGACGTGCTTTGCACACAAGTGGCTGGCGAGTGTCAGTTTCTCAAACTTTAGTTGAACCGAGTGTGGCTACGCCCGGTCCTTGAGAAGGTTAAAACAGCACTAACTTGACGAACTATCGTTGTGGTTTTGATGCGTAGGTAAGAACGGTTCTTGCTCAGCCCGTGGCAGCCACGTAAAACTTGCAACAACAAAGTAGAGGATGTCTAACTTGTTTTTGCAGGGAATGTTGTGATGTGATATGGTCAAGACATGATGCTATATTTTATTGTATGAGATGATCATGTTTTGTAACCGAGTTATCGGCAACTGGCAGGAGCCATATGGTTGTCGCTTTATTGTATGCAATACAATCGCCCTGTAATTGCTTTACTTTATCACTAAGCGGTAGCGATAGTCGTAGAAGCAATAGTTGGCGAGACGACAACGATGCTACGATGGAGATCAAGGTGTCGCGCCGGTGACGATGGTGATCATAACGGTGCTTCGGAGATAGAGATCACAAGCACAAGATGATGATGGCCATATCATATCACTTATATTGATTGCATGTGATGTTTATCTTTTATGCATCTTATTTTGCTTTGATTGACGGTGGCATTATAAGATGATCTCTCACTAAATTTCAAGATAAAAGTGTTCTCCCTGAGTATGCACTGTTGCCAAAGTTTGTCGTGCCCAGACACCACGTGATGATCGGTGTGATAAGCTCTATGTCCATTTACAATGGGTGCAAGCTAGTTTTGCAGACATAGAATACTCAGGTTAAACTTGACGAGCCTAGCATATAATAGTTATGGCCTCGGAACATGGAGACCGAAAGGTCGAGCGTGAATCATATAGTAGATATGATCAACATAGTGATGTTCACCATTGAAACTACTCCATCTCACGTGATGATTCGACATGGTTTAGTTTATATGGATCACGTGATCACTTCGAGGATTAGAGGAATGTCTATCTAAGTGGGAGTTCTTTAATAATTTGATTAACTAAACTTTAATTTACCATGAACTTAGTCCTTGTAGTATTAGCATATCTATGTTGTAGATCAATAGCTCATGATGTTGCTCCCCGTTTATTATTTATATGTTCCTAGAGAAAACTAAGTTGAAAGATGTTAGTAGCAATAATACGGATTGGATCCGTGATCTAAGGTTTATCCTCATTGCTGCATAGAAGAATTATGTCCTTGATGCACCGCTAGGTGACAGACCTATTGCAGGAGCAGATGCAGACGTTATGAATGTTTTGACAAAAGCTCGGTATGATGACTACTTGATAGTTAAGTGCACCATGCTTTACGTCTTAGAACCAGGACTTCAAAAATGTTTTGAACGCCACGAAGCATATAAGATGTTCCTAGAGGTGAAATTGGTATTTCATACTGATGCCCGTGTCGAGAGGTATGAGACCTCTGACAGTACTTTTCCTAAAAGATGGAGGAGAATAGCTCAAGCAATGAGCATGTGCTCAGATTGTCTGGGTACTACAATCGCTTGAATCAAGTGGGAGTTAATCTTCCAGATAAAATAGTAATTGACATAATTCTCTTGTCACCATCACCAAGTTAGTAGATCTTCGTGATGAACTATAATATGCAAGGGATAATGGAAACGATTCCCAAGCTCTTCGTGATGCTGAAATCGACGAAGGTAGAAATCAAGAAAAGCATCAAGTGTTGATGGTAAACAAAACCAATAGTTTCAAGTAAAGGGACAAAGGAAAGAAAGGGGAACTTCAAGAAGAATGGCAAGCAAGTTGCTGCTCAAGTGAAAAAAACCCAAGTCTGGACCTAAGCCTGAAACTGAGTGCTTCTACGGCAAAGGGACTGGTCACCGGATGCGGAACTACCCCAAGTAATTGGCGGATAAGAAGGATGGCAAAGTGAACATAGGTATATTTGATATACATGTTATTGATGTGTACTTTACTAGTGTTTATAACAACCCCTCAGTATTTGATACTAGTTCAGTTGCTAAGAATAGTAACTCGAAACAAGAGTGCAGAATGAACAGAGACTAGTTAAGGGTGAAGTGACGATGTGTATTGGAAATGGTTCCAAGATTGATATGATCATCATCGCACACTCCCTATACTTTCGGGATTAGTGTTAAACCTAAAATAAATGTTATTTAGTGTTTGCGTTGAGCATGAATATGATTGGATCATGTTTATTGCAATACGGTTATTCATGTAAGTTAGAGAATAATTGTTGTTCTGTTTACAAGAATAAAACCTTCTATGGTCATACACCCAATGAAAATTGCTTGTTGGATCTCGATCGTGGTGATACACATGTTCATAATATTGAAGCCAAAAGATGCAAAGTTAATAATGATAGTGCAACTTATTTGTGGCACTGCCGTTTAGGTCATATTGTTGTAAAGCGCATGAAGAAAATCCATGCTGATGGGCTTTTGGAATCACTTGATTATGAATCAGTTGATGCTTGCGAACCATGCCTCATGGGAAAGATGACTAAGACTCCGTTCTCCGGAACAATGGAGCGAGCAACAGATTTGTTGGAAATAATACATACTGATGTATGTGGTCCGATAAATATTGAGGCTCACGGCAGGTATCATTATTTTCTGATCTTCACAAATGATTTGAGCAGATATGAGTATATCTACTTGATGAAACACAAATCTGAAACATTTGAAAAGTTCAAAGAATTTCAGAGTGAAGTGGAGAATCGTCGTAACAAAAATAAAAGTTTCTATGATATGATCGCAGAAGTAAAATATTTGAGTTACAAGTTTGGCCTTCAGTTAAAAATATGTGAAATAGTTTCACTACTCACGCCACCTGGAACACAACAGTGTAATGGTGTGTCCGAACATCGTAACCGTACTTTATTAGATATGGTGCGATCTATGATGTCTCTTACCGATTTACCACTATCTTTTGGGGTTATGCATTAGAGACAGCTACATTCACGTTAAATAGGGCACCATCTAAATCTGTTGAGATGACACCGTATGAACTATGGTTTGGCAAGAAACCTAAGCTGTCGTTTCTTAAAGTTTGAGGTTGCAATGCTTATGTGAAAAAGTTCCAACCTGATAAGCTCAGACCCAAATCAGAAAAGTGCATCATCATAGGATACCCAAAAGAAAATGTTGGGTACACCTTCTATCACAGATCCGAAGGCAAGTTATTCATTGCTGAGAATGGATCCTTTCTAGAGAAGGAGTTTCTCTCGAAAGAAGTGAGTGGGAGGAAAGTAGAACTTGATGAGGTAACTGTACCTACTCCCTTACTAGAAAGTAATTCATCACAGAAATCTGTTCCTATGACTACGACACCAATTAGTGAGGAAGCTAATGATGATGATCATGTAACTTCAGATCAAGTTACTACCAAACCTCGTAGGTAAACCAGAGTGAGATCCGCACCAGAGTGGTATGGTAATCCTATTCTGGAGGTCATGTTACTTGACCATGACGAACCTACGAACTATGAGGAAGCGATGATGAGCCCAGATTCCACGAAATGGCTTGAGGCCATGAAATCTGAGATGAGATCCATGTATGAGAACAAAGTATGGACTTTGATTGACTTGCCCAATGATCGGCAAGCCATTGAGATTAAATGGATCTTCAAGAGGAAGACGGACACTGATAGTAGTTGAGGGAGTCCTGGATTAGGGGGTCTCCGGACAGCCGGACTATATCCTTTGGCCGGACTGTTGGACTATGAAGATACGAGATTGAAGACTTCGTCCCGTGTCCGGATGGGACTCTACTTGGCGTGGAAGGCAAGCTAGGCAATACGGATATGTATATCTCCTCCTTTGTAACCGACCTTGTGTAACCCTAGCCCCCTCTGGTGTCTATATAAACCGGAGGGTTTTAGTCCGTAGGAGAAGATACAATCATACCATAGGCTAGCTTCTAGGGTTTAGCCTCTTTGATCTTGCGGTAGATCAACTCTTGTAATACTCATATCATCAAGAACAATCAAGCAGGACATAGGGTATTACCTCCATCAAGAGGGCCCGAACATGGGTAAAACATCGTCTCCCCTGCCTCCTGTTACCATCCGCCTTAGACGCATAGTTCGGGACCCCCTATAGGAGATCCGCCAGTTTTGACACCGACATTGGTGATTTCATTGAGTTCCACTGTGTCATCACCATAAGGCTTGATGGCTCCTTCGATCATCGCTAGCGATGCGGTCAAGGGTGAGGCTTTCCTCCCCGGACAGATCTTCGTATTTGGCGGCTTCGCACTATGGGCCAATTCGCTTGGCCATCTGGAGCAAATCGAGAGCTACGCCCCTGGCCATCAGGTCAGGTTCGGAAACTTAAACTACACTGCCGACATCCGCGGAGACTTGATCTTCGACGGATTCGAGCCCATGTCGGGTACGCCGCACAGTCATGACGAGCATGACGTAACTCTACCGTCAGACAGTGTTCGGGAGATCGCATCCGCAACCACTCCGGCCGTTAATCCGGAGCAAATCGCGCCGTCCGAGAGCGGAGGGATAGACCCCGCCATGGAGGCCGCCCTCTCAGTGGCGATAGAGCCAGATACTGACTTCACCCCTTACGAGAGCCGTGTCGCCGAACCACTGGGTTCATCTCCGGCCACGGACTCCGAGCTGATCACATCCATACCCGTCGAATCCGACTGGGCGCCTATCATGGAGTTCACCTCCGTGGATATCTTTCAGCACTCGCCCTTCGGCGACGTGCTAAATTCATTAAGGTCTCTCTCCCTGTTAGGAGAACCTTGGCCGAACTATGTCCGGCTAGAATGGGATGCGGACGACGAAGAAATTCGCTGCCCACCCACCACCCACTTAGTAGCCACTATCGACGACTTAACCGACATGGTCGACTTCGACTCCGAAGACTTCGACGGTATGGACGACGAAGCCGGAGACGAACAGGAACCACCGCCCTGAGGGTGCTGGACCGCCACCTCATCATATGATATATACATGGTGGACACCCCCAAAGAAGGCAATGGCGACGAGACAGCGGAGGATGACCCCTCCAAGAAGCAACCCAAGCGTCGATGTCGGCGGCGCCGCTCTAAGTCGCGCCACAGCAAGAGCAGTGATACTAGCATAGGAGATAATAACACTCCGGATAGTGCCAAAGACAACAACAATCCACTCCAGCACGATGTAGAGCTGGAGGACGAACAAGCTAGCCCTCCAGAACAGGTAGCAGATGGAGAACCGGAGGAGGACAATTACATGCCTCTCTCCGAAGATGAGGCGAGCCTCGGCGATGACGAATTTATCGTGCCCGAGGACCCCGTCGAGCAAGAGCGCTTCAAGCGCCGGCTTATGGCCACGGCAAATAGCCTGAAGAAAAAGCAGCAACAGCTTCAAGCTAATCAAGACTTGTTAGCAGACAGGTGGACCGAAGTCCTTGCGGCCGAGGAGCATGAACTCGAGCGCCCATCCAAGAGTTACCCAAAACGCAGGTTGCTACCTCACCTCGAGGAGGAAGCATTGAAACCTCATTCACCAGTGTCGATGCGGCTGACTGACCACTACGCGGCCGAGCCAGAGAGGCATTTCAGCCTGAAGTTCAGCCTGCACCCCATCGCCACTCAATCAAAAATACTAAGGCCCGGGGCAACACACAGGACCTGCGAGACATATTGGACAGTAAGGCAAAAATTGCAAGGTCAATATACGGGACACAGGCACGTGCGCCAACACGGGACGATGATCGTCGCGTCCGATACACCAAGAGTAAATCCGGCCGGGCCGAATACAGCAGACAAGACTCATACGAACTGCGCCGGGATATAGCCCGACACGAGGCGCCGCACACCCCCTATGCTTCACTAATGAAGTTATGAATCATGAATTCCCGGAGGATTTCAAACCCGTAAATATCGAATCATACGATGGCACAACAGATCCCGCTCTATGGATTGAGGATTTCCTCCTTCACATCCACATGGCTCGCGGTGATGATCTACATGCCATCAAGTACCTCCCACTAAAACTCAAAGGACCAGCTCGGCATTGGCTGAACAGCTTGCCAGCAGATTCCGTCGGCAGTTGGTAGGATCTGGAAGACGCATTCCTTGACAACTTCCAGGGCACTTATGTGCGGCCACCGGATGCTGATGAATTGAGCCACATAACCCAGCCGCCAGGGGAATTGGCCAGACAATTCAGGACACGGTTCCTGACTAAGAAAAAACAAATTGTAGACTATTCGGATGCAGAGGCCCTAGTGGCATTCAAGCATAACATCCGCGACGAGTGACTCGCCCGCCACCTCGGCCAGGAGAAGACGAAATCTATGGCATCCCTCACAACACTCATGACCCGCTTTTGCGCGGGCGAGGACAGCTGGCTGGCTCGCAGCAACAACACATCGAGAAATCCGGATACCTCGGATACCAAAGATGTTAACGGTAGGCAGAGTCCTAATAGACCAAAGTGTCGCGATAACGGCGATAACACCAAAGATACGGCAGTCAATGCCGGATTCAGAGGCTCTAGATCCGGTCAGCGGAAAAAGCCATTTAAAAGAAATACTCCGGCTCCGTCCAGTCTAGATCGCATACTGGATCGCTCATGTCAAATCCACGGCACCCCTGACAAGCCAGCCAATCACACCAACAGAGAATGTTGGGTGTTCAAGCTGGCCGGCAAGTTAAATGCCGAAAACAAGGACAAGGGACTGCATAGCGATGACGAGGAGGAGCCCCAGCCTCCGAACACAGGAGGACAGAAGGGGTTTCCCCCACAAGTGAAGACGGTGAACATGATATACGCAACCCACATTCCCAAGAGGGAGCGGAAGCGTGCACTAAGGGACGTCTATGAGATGGAGCCCGTCGCCCCAAAGTTCAACCCATGGTCTGCTTGCCCGATCACCTTCGATCGCAGGGAGCACCCCACTAGCATCCGTCATGGTGGATCCACCGCACTAGTCTAGACCCCATCATTGACGGATTTCACCTCACTCGAGTCCTTATGGACGGCGGCAGCAGCCTGAACCTGCTCTATCAGGAGACAGTGCGAAAAATGGATATTGATCCCTCGAGGATCAAACCCAGCAAAACCACATTTAAGGGCGTCATCCCAGGTGTAGAAGCTCATTGCACAGGCTCAATCACACTGGAAGTAGTCTTCGGATCACCGGACAACTTCCGAAGCGAAGAGTTAATCTTCGATATCGTCCTGTTTCGAAGTGGCTATCGCGCACTGCTCGGACGGACAGCATTTGCAAAATGCAATGCAGTGCCGCATTACGCATACCTCAAGCTCAAGATGCCAGGACCTCGCGGGGTCATAACGGTAAATGGAAACACAGAACGCTCGCTCCGTATGGAAGAGCACACCGCGGCCGTTGCAGCAAAAGCACAAAGCAGCATGTTTAGGCAGACCACTCATTCGGCGTCACAGCCCCCAGACACCTTCAAGAGAATCCGAAACAAGCTGCAACAAGATCGCCTCGCACGATCAGAGCTCGCCTAGCAATTCGGCCCCCATCCCAGTCCCAGTCAAGCGACAAAATCCGTGCCGCGCGTACATAACTACGCACTGAAAATACCATGGACATAGGCGGGGGCATGATCAAGACACGCCCTGCAATGTGGCTTAACCACCCTAGGTACCTTTATCATTCCTTTTTTCTTTCAAGGCCTAACTCTCTGGAAGCCCTTTTCGGCAGTACGATTGCCGGACACATTCCGGAAGCAACAACCAAGGCGGCAAGAAGCTAAGATGAACACGGGAACCCTCAGGTGGTCTCTAATAATAATTGATATACCCATTTTTTACTATCTATGCGCAGCTCGCCCAGGGATAGGACATTTCGAATTGTCCTACTTTCTGCTTATTGCACTACTTGTACCAGTACGCTTCGACGTATTATTTAAATAACAATGCATATCATTAATCTGTTATTGCATTATTTAAGTTTTTCCCTTTTTCTCTCACTTATATGTCCATTTACGACAATCCGCACCCGTACGTCCGGGTACGGTCAGTACGCCAGGGACTCCCATTTACCCCATAATATGGCGCAAGAAGTCTGAACACTTTCGATAGTGCGACACCCCAAACTTATAGTGTTATATGCATCAGCTCCGAATCATGTCTTTGGTCAAATGTTAGGTTGCCCGGCTCCCATGCTTTGGTACCTTACGTTCCACTATATCGGCTAAGGTAGCGGTGGGAGAACTACTGCGATTGTGTCCCGGTTCTTCCGGACGAGCACCTCAGTAGAGAAAGCCAAAAACTGACTCTCATGATAAGGCGAGAGACTGGTCGCTGTTCGAGAGGTCTCAAGTCCTTAAAGACTTTTTCCACTTCGGGCGAGGAGTCGGCCTTGTCCGGCTTAGGCGTGCATAGCGCCCCAAATTCGGCCCTCCGAATACCAGGGGCTTCGCCAAAATTTAAAATTATAGACTTCTATGGCTAAGTGAGAGTGATAAAACATTATAGTCCGATTGCCTGGTTCGTTGCGCTGAACACCTCCCTTGAAGGACCCAAAATTAGGGTAAAGAGTGCTCAGGTTTATCCCGAACACCCCAGTACTAGTTACATGGGGGCAGAAGCCGACGACTGGCCAACTCTCAGATTTTATAAACGGCCGCACAGAAGGTAATATTTTAAATTAAGAAAGCGTCGCATGACGCAAATGAACTCGTTTCATATTACAGGATCACATGAGCATGTTCATTCAAAAATTACATCCTTGGCACAGTCATCTGCTACTAGGCGGGAACCCTTCAGGACACTCGCATAATAATTCTCGGGGCAGCGATGCTCCTTGCCCTCCGGTGGCCCCTCCTTCACCAGCTTCACGGCGTCCAGCTTCGCCCAGTGTACCTTCGCCCGGGCAAAAGCCCTGCATGCACCCTCGATGCAGACAGACCGCTTGATGACTTCAAGCCGTGGGCAGGCTTCCACAAGCCGCCTCACCAGACCAAAGTAGCTACCGCACAGGGGCTCGCCAGGCCACATCCGGATTATAAGGCCCTTCATGGCCTGTTCGGCCGCCTTGTGAAGCTCGACCAACTGCTTCAGCTGGTCGCTCAAGGGCACGGGGTGTTCGGTCCCAGTATATTGAGACCAGAACAACTTCTCCGTCGAGCTCCCCTCCTCAGCTCGGTAAAACTCCACGGCATCTAGTACACTGCGGGGAAGATCTGCAAACGCTCCTGGAGAGATCCGAACTCGGGTAACAAAAGGAAAGTCTCCTTCACATGCTTGCTTTGCATAATGAATGCCTTACCCGCTGCTATCTTCTTCACCGCATCAATCTCCTGGAGGGCCTTGTGTGCTTCGGCCTTGGCGCTTCGGACGCTTTCAAGTGCCTGCGCGAGCTCGGACTCTCGCGACTTAGAGTCAAGCTCCAAGGACTCGTGCTTTTTTCGAGAGCCTTGAGCTCTTGTTGCACCTCGTCTACTCGGGCTTCTTGCTTCTCCCGCTCAATATGCTCCTTAGCCGCTTTGTCTTCGGCCTCGGACAATGCTTTCCTCAGGGTCATCACTTCGGTCATGGCCCCTGGCAAACCCATGATGATCCTATTATTTTATAATGGAATTTCTTTTTAACTTTATAGACAGGGGTATTTCTTACCTTTGCTCTCCTCAAGCTGCCTCTTGGTAAGGCTGAGCTCGTCCTCGGACCGCTTCAGGTCCTGCTTCAGCATAGAGACCTCCGCAGTACGTGTGGCAGCGGCCAGCGATGAAGCATGCACATACACATAGACATACTCTAATTAGACTCCTGAGTTATCATTTGATCCTCTATTCGGCTTTTCTTCACGAACGCCGAATAGAGCATCATGGGCTACTATCTATGCGGTAATATTTTCTTATATTTTGGTTGCTTACCTCAAAGCCTGTTAGGAGGCTAGCGCAAGCTTCGGTCAGTCCGTTTTCATGGACTGAAACTTCTCGACCACTGCACTCATGATAGTGCGGTGCTCTTCATCGATGGAAGCGCTGTGAAGCGCTTCCAGCAAGTTGTCTGGTGCCTCTGGTTGGACAGAGGACACCGGCACGGATGGTTGGCCCCCCTTAACAGGGGACCGCCTGCCGGAGTTCGGAACCATTGAAGGTTCCGGTGCAGTGTTCGGCTGAGGACCGATCTCGAAGCCCGTAGGAGCCTCGCGCCCTTGGTACCCAGGGTCTGGGAAGTCGCCTCGAGGCGCCCCCAGGACCACCTCCCCTTGGCTTGGTGCCTTTTGAGACAACACCTTGCTACCTCTTGAGCACTATGTTAGATTTCCCCGAAGAGGAGAGGATGATGCAGCAAAGTAGCGTAAGTATTTCCCTCAGTTTTTGAGAACCAAGGTATCAATCCAGTAGGAGGCTACGCGCGAGTCCCTCGTACCTACACAAAAACAATATCTCAATGCAACCAAGGCGCTTAAGGGTTGTCAATCCCTTCACGGACACTTACGAAAGTGAGATCTGATAGAGATGATAAATAATATTTTTGGTATTTTTGGTATAGAGATGCAAAGTGAAAAGTAAAAGGCAAAGTAAAAAAGCAAAGCAATAATAAAGTGATGGAGATTGATATGATGAGAAAGAGACACGGGGGCCATAGGTTTCACTAGTGGCTTCTCTCAAGAACATAAGTATTCTACGGTGGGTGAACAAATTACTGTTGAGCAATTGACAGAATTGAGCATAGTTATGAGAATATCTAGGTATGATCATGTATATAGGCATCACGTCCGAGACAAGGAGACCGAAACGATTCTGCATCTACTACTATTACTCAACTCATCGACCGCTATCCAGCATGCATCTAGAGTATTAAGTTAAAAACAGAGTCACGCCTTAAGCAAGATGACATGATGTAGAGGGATAGTTTCATGCAATATGATAAAAACCCCATCTTGTTATCCTCGATGGCAATGATACAATATGTGCCTTGCTGCCCCTTCTGTCACTAGGAAAGGACACCGCAAGATCGAACCCAAAGCTAAGCACTTCTCCCATGGCAAGAAAAACCAATCTAGTAGGCCAAACCAAACTGATAATTCGAAGATACTTGCAAAGATAACCAATCATACATAAAAGAATTCAGAGAAGATTCAAATATTATTCATAGATAGACTTGATCATAAACCCACAATTCATCGATCTCAACAAACACACTGCAAAAAGAAGATTACATCGAATAGATCTCCACGAGAGAGGGGGAGAACATTGTATTGAGATCCAAAAAGAGAGAAGAAGCCATCTAGCTACTAACTATGGGCCCGTAGGTCTGAAGTAAACTACTCACACTTCATCGGAGGGGCTTGGATGATGATGTAGAAGCCCTCCATGATCGATGCCCCCTCCGGCGGAGCTCCGAAACAGGCCCCAAGATGGGATCTCATGGATACAGAAAGTTGCGGTGGTGGAATTAGGTTTTTGGCTCCATCCCCGATCGTTTGGGGGTACGTGGATATATATAGAAGGAAGAAGTACGTCGGTGGAGCTTCCAGGGGCCCATTAGGCAAGGGGGCGCGCCCTAGGGGGCGCCTCCACCCTCGTGACCGCCTCGTGTCTTTCTTAACGGAGGGTCCAAGTCTCCTGGATCTTATCTGGTGAGAAAATCATGTTTCCGAAGGTCTCATTCCGTTTGGACTCCGTTCGATTCTTCGAAACCCTAAAATAGGCAAAAAAAACAGCAATTCTGGGCTGGGCCTCCAGTTAATAGGTTAGTCCCAAAAATAATATAAAAGTGGATAATAAAGCCCAATAATGTCCAAAATAGTAGATAATGTAGCATGGAGCAATCAAAAATTATAGATACGTTGGAGACGTATCAAGCATCCACAAGCTTAATTTCTGCTCGTCCTCGAGTAGGTAAATGATAAAAACAGAATTTTTGATGCGGAGTGCTACTTGTCATAATTTTAATGTAATTCTTCTTAATTGTGGTATGAATATTCAGATCCAAAAGATTCAAGACAAAAGTTCATATTGACATAAAAATGATAATACTTCAAGCATACTAACTAAGAAATTATGTCTTCTCAAAATAACATGGCCAAAGAAAGTTCATCCCTACAAAATCGTATAGTTTAGTCATGTTTCATTTTCGTCACACAAGAATGCTCTCATCATGCACAACCCCGATGACAAGCCAAGCAATTGTTTCATACTTTAGTAATCTCAAACCTAAAAACTTTCACGCAATATATGAGCACGAGCCATGGATATAGCACTATGGGTGGAATAGAATATAATGAGGGGGATATGTGGCGAAGACAAAAAAGGAGAAAGTCTCACATCAATGAGGCTAATCAATGGGCTATGGAGATGCCCACCGATTGATGTTAATGCAAGGAGTAGGGATTGCCATGCAATAGATGCACTAGAGCTATAAATGTATGAAAGCTCAACAAAATAAACTAGTGGGTGTGCATCCAACTTGCTTGCTCATGAAGACCTAGGGCACTTGAGGAGGCCCATTGTTGGAATATACAAGCCAAGTTCTATAATGAAAAATTCCCACTAGTATATGAAAGTGATAACATGAGAGACTCTCTACTATGAAGATCATGGTGCTACTTTGAAGCACAAGTGTGGTAAAAGGATAGTAACATTGTCCATTCTCTCTTTTTCTCTCATTTTTTTGGGCCTTCTCCTTTTTTATGGCCTTTTTTTATTCCTCACTTGGGACAATGCTCTAATAATGATGATCATCACACTTCTATTTATTTACAACTCAATGATTACAACTCGATACTAGAACAAAGATGACTCTATATGAATGCCTCCGGTGGTGTACCGGGATATGCAATGAACCAAGAGTGACATGTATGAAAGAATTATGAACGGTGGCTTTGCCACAAATACTATGTCAACTACATGATCATGCTAAGCAATATGACAATGATGAATGTGTCATGATGAACGGAATGATGGAAAGTTGCATGGCAATATATCTCGGAATGGCTATGGAAATGCCATAATAGGTAGGTATGGTGGCTGTTTTGAGGAAGATATAAGGAGGTTTATGTGTGAAAGAGCGTATCATATCACGGGGTTTGGATGCACCGACGAAGTTTGCGCCAACTCTCAATGTGAGAAAGGGCAATGCACGGTACCGAAGAGGCCAGCAAGGATGGAAGGGTGAGAGTGCGTATAATCCATGGACTCAACATTAGTCATAAAGAACTCACATACTTATTGCAAAAATCTACAAGTCATCAAAACCTTGGCACTACGCGCATGCTCCTAGGGGGATAGATTGGTAGGAAAAGACCATCGCTCGTCCCCGTCCGCCACTCATAAGGAAGACAATCAAATAACACCTCATGTTTCAAATTGGTTGCATAACATTTACCATACGTGCATGCTACGGGACTTGCAAACCTCAACACAAGTATTTCTCAATTTCACAACTACTCAACTAGCATGAATTTGATAATATTACCTCCATATCTCAAAACAATCATCAAGCATCAAACTTTTCTTAGTATCCAACACACTCATACGAAAGTTTTATTATTAATCTTGCATACCAAGCATATTAGGATTTTAAGCAAATTACCATGCTATTAAGACTCTCAAAATAATCTAAATGAAGCATGAGAGATCAATAGTTTCTATAAAACAAATCCACCACCGTGCTCTAAAAGATATAAGTGAAGCACTAGAGCAAAACTATAAGTGAAGCACATAGAGTATTCTATCAAATTCCAAATCATGTATGGCTCTCTCAAAAGGTGTGTACAGCAAGGATGATTGTGGTAAACTAAAAAGCAAAGACCCAAATCATAAAAGACGCTCCAAGCAAAACACATAGCATGTGGTGAATAAAAATATAGCTCCAAGTAAAGTTACCGATAGAAGTAGACGAAAGAGGGGATGCCTTCCGGGGCATCCCCAAGCTTTGGCTTTTAGGTGTCCTTGGATTATCTTGGGGGTGCCATGGCCATCCCCAAGATTAGGCTCTTGCCACTCCTCGTTCCATAATCCATCAAATCTTTACCCAAAACTTGAAAACTTCACAACACAAAACTTAAAGTAGAAAATCTCGTGCGCTCCGTTAGCGAAAGAAAACAAAAGACCGCTTCAAGGTACTGTAATGAACTCATTCTTTATTTACATTGGTGTTAAACCTAATGTATTCCAACTTCTCTATGGATTATAAACTATTTTACTAGCCATAGATTCATCAAAATAAGCAAACAACACATGAAAAACAGAATCTGTCAAAAACAGAACAGTCCGTACTAATCTGTAGCTAGCGCAAGATCTGGAACCCCAAAAATTCTAAAATAAATTTCTGAACGTGAGAAATTTATCTATTAATCATATTAAAAAATAATTAACTAAATAGAACTTTCCAAATAAAAATGACAGCAGTTCTCGTGAGCGATAAAGTTTCTGTTTTTTACAGCAAGTTCAACAAGACTTTCCCCAAGTCTTCCCAACGGTTCTACTTGGCACAAACACTAATTAAACACAAAAAAACACAATCAAAACAGAGGCTAAATAATTTATTTATTACTAAACAGGAGCAAAAATCAAGGAATAAAAATAAAATTTGGTTGCCTCCCAACAAGCGCTATCGTTTAACGCCCCTAGCTAGGCATAACAAGCAAGAATAGATCTAGGTATTGCCATCTTTGGTAGGCAATCCATAAGTGGCTCTCATGATAGATTCATATGGTAATTTTATTTTCTTTCTAAGGAAGTGTTACATGCCCTTTTTTAATGGAAATTGAAATCTAATATTCCCTTCCTTCATATCAATAATTGCACCAACCGTTCTAAGGAAAGGTCTACCGAGAATAATAGGGCAAGAAGGATTGCAATCTATATCAAGAACGATAAAATCTACGGGCACATAATTCCAATTTGCAACAATAATAACATCATTAATTCTTCCCATAGGTTTCTTAATAGTGGAATCCGCAAGATGCAAGTTTAGAGAGCAATCATCAAAATCACGGAAATCTAGCAAATCACACAAAGTTTTGGGAATAGTATAAACACTAGCACCCAAATCACACAAAGCATAAAACTCATAATTTTTAATTTTAATTTTAATAGTAGGTTCCCACTCATCATAAAGTTTTCTAGGGATAGAAACTTCCTATTCAAGTTTTTCTTCATAAGATTGCATCAAGGCATCAACGATATGTTTAGTAAACGCTTTATTTTTGACTATAAGCGTGAGGAGATTTTAGCACGGATTGCAACAAGGAAATACAATCAATTAAAGAGCAATTTTCATAATTAAATTCCTTGAAATCCAATATAGTGGGTTTAGCAACATCTAGGGTTTTAATTTCTTCAATCCCACTTTTATCAAATTTAGCATCAAGATCAACAAATTCCGAATTCTTAGAATGCCTTCTAGGTAAAGGTGGATCATATTCAGTCCCATCATTATCAAGATTCATATTGCAAAACAAAGATTTAATAGGGGACACATCAATAACTTTTAGATCTTCATCATTATTGTCATAGGAACTAGAAGAACACGCTTTTATAAAGGCATCTTTCTTAGCATGCATCCTAGCGGTTCTTTCTTTGCACTCGTCAATGGAAATTCTCATGGCTTTGAGAGACTCATTGATATCATGCTTAGGTGGAATAGGTCTAAGTTTCAAAGAATCAACATCAAGAGCAATTCTATCAACGTTCCTAGCCAAATCATCAATCTTAAGCAATTTTTCTTCAATCATAGCATTAAAATTCTTTTGCGAAGAAATAAATTCTTTAATATTAGATTCAAAATCAGAGGGCGTCTTATTATAGTTTCCATAAGAATTGTTGTAGGAATTACCATAATTATTAGAGGGATTACTAGGATAAGGCCTAGGATTGAAATTTCCTCTATACATGTTGTTACCAAAATTGTTCCTACCAACAAAATTCACATCCATAGATTCATTATTATTCTCAATCAAAGTAGACAAGGGCACATCATTAGGATCAGAAGAAACACTCTTATTAGCAAATAATTTCATAAGTTCATCCATCTTTCCACTCAAAACATTAATTTCTTCTATCGCATGCAACTTTTTAGTAGATCTTTCGGTATGCCATTGAGAATAATTAACCATAATATTATCTAGGAGTTTAGTAGCTTCTCCTAAAGTGATTTCCATAAAAGTGCCTCCCGCGGCCGAGTCTAAAAGATTTCTAGAAGCAAAATTCAATCCGGCATAAAAAATTGTATAATCATCCACAAATTCAAACCATGAGTAGGGAAATTACGTATCATTAATTTCATTCTCTCCCAAGCTTGTGCAACATGTTCATGATCCCGTTGTTTAAAATTCATAATATCGTTTCTAAGAGAGATGATCTTAGCGGGAGGAAAATACTTAGAGATAAAAGCATATTTGCACTTGTTCCATGAATCAATACTATTTTTAGGCAAAGATGAAAACCAAGCTTTAGCACGATCTCTAAGCGAAAAAGGAAATAGCTTCAATTTAACAATATCATTATTGACATCTTTCTTCTTTTGCATGTCACACAAATCAACGAAGCTATTAAGATGGGTAGAGGCATCTTCACTAGGAAGGCCAAAGAACGGATCTTTCATGACAAGATTCAACAAAGCAGTATTAATTTCACAAGATTCAGCATCGGTAAGAGGAGCAATCAGAGTGCTAAGGAAATCATTATTGTTGGTATTGGTGAAGTCACACAATTTAGTATTATCTTGAGCCATCATGACAAACAAGCAATCCAACACACGAGCAAACAAAAAGCAAACGGGCAAAAGAGGCAAATAGAGAGAGACATGGAGGATAGAGAGAGAGGGGGGGCGAATAAAACAGCAAGGGTGAAGTGGGGGAGAGGAAAATGAGAGGCAAATGGCAAATAATGTAATGCGGGAGATAGGGATTGTGATGGGTACTTGGTATGTTGACTTTTGCGCAGACTCCCTGGCAACGGCGCCAGAAATTCTTCTTGCTACCTCTTGAGCATTGCATTGGATTTCCCCGAAGAAGAGAGGATGATGCAGCAAAGTAGCGTAAGTATTTCCCTCAGTTTTTGAGAACCATGGTATCAATCCAGTAGGAGGCTACGCGCGAGTCCCTCGTACCTACACAAAAACAATATCTCAACGCAACCAACGCGCTTAGGGTTTGTCAATCCCTTCATGGTCACTTAGGAAAGTGAGATCTGATAGAGATGATAAATAATATTTTTGGTATTTTTGGTATAGAGATGCAAAGTGAAAAGTAAAAGGCAAAGTAAAAAAGCAAAGCAATAATAAAGTGATGGAGATTGATATGATGAGAAAGAGACACGGGGGCCATAGGTTTCACTAGTGGCTTCTCTCAAGAACATAAGTATTCTACGGTGGGTGAACAAATTACTGTTGAGTAATTGACAGAATTGAGCATAGTTATGGGAATATCTAGGTATGATCATGTATATAGGCATCATGTCCGAGACAAGGAGACCGAAACGATTCTGCATCTACTACTATTACTCAACTCATCGACTGCTATCCAGCATGCATCTAGAGTATTAAGTTAAAAACAGAGAAACGCCTTAAGCAAGATGACATGATGTAGAGGGATAGTTTCACGCAATATGATAAAAAAACATCTTGTTATCCTCGATGGCAACGATACAATATGTGCCTTGCTGCCCCTTCTGTCACTGGGAAAGGACACCGCAAGATCGAACCCAAAGCTAAGCACTTCTCCCATGGCAAGAAAAACCAATCTAGTAGGCCAAACCAAACTGATAATTCGAAGAGACTTGCAAAGATAATCAATCATACATAAAAGAATTCAGAGAAGATTCAAATATTATTCATAGATAGACTTGATCATAAACCCACAATTCATCTTTCTCAACAAACACACCGCGAAAAGAAGATTACATCGAATAGATCTCCACGAGAGAGGGGAGAACATTGTATTGAGATCCAAAAAGAGAGAAGAAGCCATCTAGCTACTAACTATGGACCCGTAGGTCTGAAGTAAACTACTCACACTTCATCGGAGGGGCTTGGATGATGAAGTAGAAGCCCTCTGTGATCTATGCCCCCTCAGGCGGAGCTCCGGAACGGGCCCCAAGATGGGATCTCATGGATACAGAAAGTTGCGGCGTTGGAATTAGGTTTTTGGCTCTGTCCCCAATCGTTTGTGGGTACATGGATATATATAGGAGGAAGAAGTACGTCGGTGGAGCTTCGAGGGGCCCACGAGGCAGGGGGCGCGCCCTAGGGGGGCGTGCCCTCCACCCTCGTGACCGCCTCATGGCTTTCTTGATGGAGGGTCCAAGTCTCCTGGATCTTATCTGGTGAGAAAATCATGTTTCCAAAGGTTTCATTCCGTTTGGACTCCGTTTGATATTCCTTTTCTTCGAAACCCTAAAATAGGCAAAAAAAACAGCAATTCTGGGCTAGGCCTCCGGTTAATAGGTTAGTCCCAAAAATAATATAAAAGTGGATAATAAAGCCCAATAATGTCCAAAACAGTAGATAATATAACATGGAGCAATCAAAAATGATAGATACGTTGGAGACGTATCACACCTCGGCGTTGTCCGTAGGGAGAGGGGTGGTAGCGGTCGGGAGAGAACCGCTATTCATATCCGACGAGTCCAGAGAGCCGCTCGACGGTGATACGTCAAGACGAGCTCGGGACGGACTGCATAGTCATGTTCGGCATGAGGAGAGGCAGTGTAATAAAGCATACCATGAATTACTATGGCGCCCGGACACTTACGATTTCGCCAGGGGCTTGACCCTGGGTAGCCACTCGTCGCCGCAGTCGGCGGCCATCATGGCGCAGTCCGGAGGGAGGGTCCTTCCCTTCTTGGACCCTTCGGCCTCCCCGGTTGGGTTGGCCTTCCTTTTCTTGTCTCCCCGGCTGGGGGGAGAACTTTCCTCTTCCTCCTTGTCATCTTCATGAGAGGAGTGTGCGTCGGAGTCATCGGACGACGAGTTCGATACAACCTTGTGCCGGAGACCCTTTTGGGTCCCCGCGGCCTTCTTCTTGGTCTTCTTCACCGGCACCTTGTAAGGTGCCGGAGTCAGCATCTCCGTTAGGACAGCGCCTGTAGGATCTTCGGGCAGGCGGCTGGGCAATCAAGTTGCTCTGATGTCTTTATCCTGTCATGTTAATGGTGTAGAAGCTTAGATCCTGCATATGACTAAACCGGGGCAAATAAATACCCTGAGAGATATAAAAACTTACCGGATTGGCGTGGCGTTTGGCGCTGAGTCCGCGGTCCTCGGTAAGGGAAGGAGGAATCTCGGCGCCCTTGAATAGAACCCTCCAAACGTCCTCGTGCGTCGTGTCATAGAGCTCTCGCAGCGTCTGGTGCTTGGCCGAGTCGAACTCCCACAAATCGAATGCCCGTCGTTGACACGGGAGGATCCGGCGGAAGAGCATGACCTGGACCATGTTGACGAGCTTGATTTTCTTGCTCGTCATATTCCGGATACAGGTCTGGAGTCCGGTCAACTCTACCGAAGAACCCCAGGACAGGCCCTTCTCTTTCCAGGAGGTGAGCCGCGTGGGGATTCTGGATCGAAATTTGGGGGCCGCCACCCAGTTGGAGTCGCGCGGCTCGGTGATGTAGAACCACCCCGATTGCCACCCCTTTATGGTATCCACATAGGTGCCCTTGAGCCAGGTGACATTAGGCATCTTTCCCACCATGGCACCTCCGCACCTTGCTTGCTGGCCACCCATCACCTTCGGTTTAACATTGAAGGTTTTCAGCCATAGGCCGAAGTGGGGCCTGATGCGGAGGAAGGCCTCGCACATGACAATAAACGCTGAGATGTTGAGGATGAAATTGGGGGCCAAATCATGAAAATCCAGCCCATAGTAGAACATGAGCCCATGGACAAACGGGTGGAGGGGAAATCCCAGTCCGCTGACAAAATGGGTAAGAAAAACTAGCCTCTCATGGGGTTCGGGCATTGGGATGATCTGCCCCGCATTTGGCAGCCGGTGCGCGATATCCGCGGCCAGATATCCGGCTTCCCGTAACTTTTTGATGTTCTCCTCCATGATGGAGGAGACCATCCACTTGCCTCCTGCTCCGGACATGCTTGGAGTGGTTTGAGAAGAGGAACGCGAGCTTGGGCGCTAGAGCTCAAGTGTGCGGGAATGGGTAAGCAAGGAGGAAGAAGGCATGGGTGAAAAGAGTGAATCCTTGTCCCTTTATAAGGGCGGAAGAGGCGATGTGTCTCCCCACTTGCCTGGTAAAACCGCTTATTCCCAGGCGCCGTAATTGATGGCGTGGTTGGGTTACCCACATCCCTATTGATGAGAATCCCGTAATAAGGGGGACACGATTTCTGCTTTGACAAGACGTGTCGAGAAAACCGCCCCATGTTATGTGCGGTGCTGGTTGAGAAAAATGGTTCGAAAAATGACCGAGCCATGACATAATGTCGTGCTGTCAGAACACGTCAGCATATTAGATTTGTGCAAATATTATTCTCTCTGCAGTAGTATGTGGAACTTGTTTTGCAGAGCCGGACACTATTCTGGTGTTCAAAATCTTCTATGGAGTGTTCGGAGGAGGAACCCGCCTAGCAATGCCGAAGACAATACTGCGCGTCAGACTCATCATCATTGAAGCCTGGTTCAGGGGCTACTGAGGGAGTCCTGGATTAGGGGGTCTCCGGACAGCCGGACTATATCCTTTGGCCAGACTGTTGGACTATGAAGATACGAGATTGAAGGCTTCGTCATGTGTCCGGATGGGACTCTACTTGGCGTGGAAGGCATGATACGTCTCCGTCATATCTATAATTTTTTATTGTTCCATGCCAATATTATTCAACTTTCATATACTTTTTGGCAACTTTTTATACTATTTTTGGGACTAACATATTGATCCAGTGCCCAGTGTCAGTTCCTGTCTGTTGCCTGTTTTTTGTTTTGCAGAAACCCAATATCAAATGGAGTCCAAATGGGATAAAAACGGACAGAGAATTATTTTGGGATATTTATGATTTTTGGGAAGTAAAATCAACGTGAG
Source organism: Triticum dicoccoides (assembly GCF_002162155.2). Taxonomy (NCBI): domain Eukaryota; kingdom Viridiplantae; phylum Streptophyta; class Magnoliopsida; order Poales; family Poaceae; genus Triticum; species Triticum dicoccoides. The sequence continues at coordinate 584,586,062 of NC_041392.1, read as the reverse complement.
ACGGTGTTCGAGGGGGGCACGAGGTAGGGGGTGCGCCCCAGGGTGTCAGGCGCGCCCCTGACCCTCGTGACCACCCCGTAAGGCGGTTGGTGCCCTTCTTTCGCTGCAAGAAAGCTAATTTTCGGATAGAGATCGTGTCAAAATTTCAGCCCAATCGGAGTTATGGATCTCCGGGAATATAAGAAACGGTGAAAGGGAAGACTTTGAGAACGCAGAAACAGAGAGAGACAGATCCAATCTCGGAGGGGCTCTCACCCCTCCCATGCCATGGAGGCCATGGACCAGAGGGGAAACCCTTCTCCCATCTAGGGAGGAGGTCAAGGAAGAAGAAGAAGAAGGAGGGGAGCTCTCTCCCCCTCGCTTTCGGTGGCACCGGAGTGCCACTGGGGGCCATCATCATCACCGCGATCTACACCAACACCTCCGCCATCTTCACCAACATCTCCATCACCTTCCCCCCTCTATCTACAGTGGTCCACTCTCCCGCAACCCGCTATACCCTCTACTTGAACATGGTGCTTTATGCTTCATATTATTATCCAATGATGTGTTGCCATCCTATGATGTTTGAGTAGATTTTCGTTGTCCTATCGGTGGTTGATGAATTGCTATGATTGATTTAATTTGCTTGTGGACATGTTGTTGTCCTTTGGTGCCCATCATATGATTGCGCGCATGGATCACACCCTAGGGTTAGTTTGTATGTTGATAGGACTATGTATTAGAGGGAAAGAGTGACAGAAGCTTCAACCTAGTATAGAAATTGATGCATACGGGATTGAAGGGGGACCAATATACTTAATGCTATGGTTGGGTTTACCTTAATGAACATTAGTAGTTGCGGATGCTTGCTAATAGTTACAATCATAAGTGCGTAGAATTCCAAGTCAGGGATGACATGCTAGCAGTGGCCTCTCCCACATAATACTTGCTATCGGTCCAGTAAAGTAGTCAATTGCTTAGAGGCAATTTCACAACTCCTACCACCACTTTTCCACACTCGCTATATTTACTTTATTGCTTCTTTACTTACAACAGCCCCTACTTTTTATTTACGTACTCTTTATTATCTTGCAAACCTATCCAACAACACCTACAAAGTACTTCTAGTTTCATACTTGTTCTAGGTAAAGCGAACGTCAAGCGTGCGTAGAGTTGTATCGGTGGTCGATAGAACTTGAGGGAATATTTGTTCTACCTTTAGCTCCTCGTTGGGTTCGACACTCTTACTTATCGAAAACTGTTGCGATCCCCTATACTTGTGGGTTATCAAGACCTTTTTCTGGCGCCGTTGCCGGGGAGCAATAGCGTGGGGTGAATATTCTCGTGTGTGCTTGTTTGCTTTATCACTAAGTAATTTTTATTTGCTGTTCTTAGTTGTTTTCTATCTTTAGTTATGGGTAGGAAACGCACCAAAAAAATTAGTTGTACCTACTGAACCAATGGTTGTAGAACCACTCAAAATCTATCACACTGCTGAAGCTTTTTACTTGGATCATCTTCGATCCCTTTGTGCTCGTGCTGAAACCCCAACTAGCTTAGTTGATGGCAAATCTTTAGATGAGCATGCTTATTATGTGCGACACCATATATCTGAAAAAGGGAAATTATTATGGAGTCAAATTCAACGTTTGCAATGCTATGCTTGGAATTTATGTGAATTATATGATTTTACTTGTTGTTCTGAAAACCCTAAGAAACACCTTCCCTACCAATGTGAGTTTATTGATAATGGAATCTTATCTTCTTATGCTAAAGGTGTTTATAGTTACTATGATGTTCAACAAATTGAAGAATTTGTTGCTTTTGAGGGTGCTTATGAAATTGCTTCTTTGATTGAAAAGTATGATGCTACTTTTCACAAATCTGAAAATTTTGCTATACTTAAATATTCCTATGATAATTATGCTTCTAATACCTATGTTAAACAATATATTGAGGAATACTCCGCTGTCCAAGAAGAGACTAATATTTTGCAGGAGTCTATGGAAGAATAAATTGATGAAACTGTGAGCTCATTGGATGAAAAAGATGAGGAGGAGAGCCAAGAACAAAAGGAGGAAGAGCGGATTGATCACCCGTGCCCACCTTCTAATGAGAGTAACTCTTCAACTCATACATTGTTTAATTCCCCTTCGTGCTTACCGAAGGATGATTGCTATGATGACTGTTATGATTCCGTTGATTCTTTTGAAATATCCCTTTTTGATGATGCTTGCTATGCTTATGGCCAAGATGCCAATATGAATTATGCTTATGGAGATGAACTTCCTATAGTTCCTTATGTTAAACATGAAATTGTTGCTATTGCACCCACGCATGATAGTCCTGTTATCTTTTTGAATTCTCCCGATTATACTATATCGGAGAAGTTTGCACTTATTAAGGATTATATTGATGGGTTGCCTTTTACCGTTGCACATGATGATTTTGATAAATATAATATGCATGTGCTTGCTTCTCCTACTTGCAATTATTATGAGAGAGGAACTATATCTCCACATCTCTATGTTTCCAACATGATAAAATTGCAAGAAACTGTTTATACTATGCATTGGCCTTTACTAGGTGTGCATGAATTGTTCTTTTATGCTGATGCATAGGAAGAGAGTTAGACTTCGTCATTGCTTGATATATGTTGCTTTGTGCTCTCTACTAAATTACAAATAATTGTTAATTAAAATTGGCTTTGATATACCTTGGGATCCGGGTGGATTCACTACTTGAGCACTATATGCCTAGCTTAATGGCTGCCAGGGAGACAACCCGAAAGTTTTAGAGAGTCATTTATTTCTGTTGAGTGCTTTCATATAGTTTAAAAACAACAAAAATAAAGAGGGGAACCCAAAACTTTTTCAAAAAGGAAAGTGAAAGTGAGAAAGACAAGCATTGTTGAAGTGGGAGAGCTCCTTGAACTTTGTTCATGGTCACTGAAACTTTGTGAATCTTGATTACAGAAACTTCTAAACAAAAATAATTATCCCCTTGTACAATTCCATTGTATTATAAAAATAATGTGCCAAGGTTTGCCTTTAGGATGTTTACATTTGCTTGATGGTTTGTACGGTGCAGGACAGAAACTTTGGCTGTAGTGCGATATTTTACATTTTTAGCTGGAATGTCATATGGTTCTGATTCTTTTTGCACTGTCTTCCTATAAAAATTGTTTATTTTTCCTAATTTTGGTAGAATTTTTGAAGTTATTAGAAGTATGGTGAATGTTCGGATTATTACAGACTGTTCTGTTTTAGACAGATTCTATTTTTGATGCATAGTTTGCTTGTTTTGATGAAACTATCAATTTATATAAGTGGATTAAGCCATGAAAAAGTTATATTACAGTAGACATAATGCAAAAACAAAATATGAATTGGTTTGCAACAGTACTTAGAGTACTGATTTTCTTTATTATACTAACGGATCTTACCGAGTTTTTTGTTGAAGTTTTGTGTGGATGAAGTGTTCGATGATTGAGAAGGTCTCGATGTGAGAAGAAGGAAGAGAGGCAAGAGCTCAAGCTTGGGGATGACCGAGGCACCCCAAGTAAATATTCAAGGATACTCAAGCGTCTAAGCTTGGGGATGTTGGGGAGGCATCCCCTCTTTCTTCAACAAATATCGGTATGTTTTCGGATTCGTTTCGTTCATGCGATATGTGCAATCTTGGAGCGTCTTTTGCATTTAGTTTTCATCTTTATTTTATGTGCCATGCTAGTATGAGATAGTCCTTGGTTGATTTATACAATGATCATTGCACTTCACTTATATCTTTTGAGTATGGCTTTATAGAATGCTTCATGTGCTTCACTTATATCATTTGAAGTTTGGATTGCCTGTTTCTCTTCACTTAGACAACCGCCATTTGTAGAATGCTCTTTTGCCTCACTTATATTTGTTAGAGCGTGGGCATATATTTTGTAGAAAGAATTAAACTCTCTTGCTTCACTTATATTTGTTTAGAGAGATGACAGGAATTGGTCATTCACATGGTTAGTCATAAAATCCTACATAAAACGTGTAGATCGCTTCTTGATAACCCACAAGTATAGGGGATCGCAACAGCTTTCGAGGGTAGAGTATTCAACCCAAATTTATTGATTCGACACAAGAGGAGCCAAAGAATATTCTCAAGTATTAGCAGCTGAGTTGTCAATTCAACCACACCTGGAAACTTAGTATCTGCAGCAAAGTGTTTAGTAGCAAAGTAATATGATAATGGTGGTAGCGGCAACAAAAGTAAAGACAGCAAAAGTAATGTTTTTGGTATTTTGTAGTGATTGTAACAGTAGCAGCGGGAAAGTAAATAAGCGAGAACCAGTATATGGAAAACTCGTAGGCACCAGATCAGTGATGGATAATTATGCCGGATGCGGCTCATCATGTAACAGTCATAACATAGGGTGACACAGAACTAGCTCCAATTCATCAATGTAATGTAGGCATGTATTCCGTATATAGTCATACGTGCTTATGGAAAAGAACTTGCGTGACATCTTTTTTCCTACCCTCCCGTGGCAGCGGGGTCCTATTGGAAACTAAGGGATATTAAGGCCTCCTTTTAATAGAGAACCGGAACAAAGCATTAGCACATAGTGAATACATGAACTCCTCAAACTATGGTCATCACCGGGAGTGGTCCCGATTATTGTCACTTCGGGGTTGCCGGATCATAACACATAGTAGGTGACTATATACTTGCAAGATAGGATCAATAACTCACATATATTCATGAAAATATAATAGGTTCAGATCTGAAATCATGGCACTCGGGCCCTGGTGACAAGCATTAAGCATAGCCAAGTCATAGCAACATCAATCTCAGAACATAATGGATACTATTGATCAAACCCTAACAAAACTAACTCGATTATATGATAAATCTCATCCAACCCATCACCGTCCAGCAAGCCTACGATGCAATTACTCACGCACGGCAGTGAGCATCATGAAATTGGTGATGGAGGATGGTTGATGATGATGACGGCGACGAATCCCCCTCTCTGAAGCCCCCAAAGGACTCCAGATCAGCCCTCCCGGGAGGTTTTAGGGCTTGGCGGCGGCTCCCTATAATAAAACGTGATGATTTCTTCTCTCTGATTTTTTTCTCATCGAAACTGAATATATGGAGGTGGAGTTGGAGTCGGAGACGCAACAGGGGGCCCACGAGGTAGGGGCGCGCCCTAGGGGAGGGGCGCGCCCCCCACCCTCGTGAGAAGGGTGTGGGCCCCTGGTCTTCATCTTTGGCGAGGATTTTTTATTGTTTTTTCTAAGATGTTCCGTGGAGTTTCAGGTCATTCCGAGAATATTTGTTTTCTGCACATAAAACAACACCATGGTAATTCTGCTGAAAACAGCGTCAGTCCGGATTAGTTCCATTCAAATCATACAAGTTAGAGTCCAAAACAAGGGCAAAAGTGTTTGGAAAAGTAGATACGACGGGGACGTATCAACTCCCCCAAGCTTAAACCCTTGCTTGTCCTCAAGAAATTCAGTTGACAAACTGAAAGAAAGAAATAAAAACTTTTACAAACTTTGTTTGCTCTTGTTGTTGTAACTATGTCAAGCCAGCATTCAAGTTTTCAGCATAGATCATAACTAACCACACTTGCAATAATTCGCAGGTCTCATCATTACTCATATCAATAGCATAATCAACTAGCAAGTCATAATAATAAATCTCGGATGACAACACTTTCTCAAAACAATCATAATATGATATAACAAGATGGTATCTCGCTAGCCCTTTCTGAGACCGCAAAACATAAATGCAGAGCACCTTTAAAGATCAAGGACCGACTAGACATTGTAATTCATGGTAAAAGAGATCCAATCATAGTCATACCCAATATAAATTAACAGTAATGAATGCAAATGACAGATGTGCTCTCCAGCTAGTGCTTTTTAATAAGAGGGTGATTACTCAACATAAAAGTAAATGGATAGGCCCTTCGCAGAGGGAAGCAGGGATTTGTAGAGGTGCTAGAGCTCGGTTTTGAAATAGAGATAAATTGTATTTTGAGCAGTATACTTTCATTGTCAACGTAACAACTAAGAGATGGCGATATCTTCCATGCTAAACACATTATAAGCGGTTCCCAAACAGAATGGTAAAGTTTATACTCCCCCTCCACCAACAAGCATCAATCCATGGCTTGCTTGAAACAACGAGTGCCTCCAACATACATCAGGTCCCAGGGGGAGTTTTGTTTGCAATTAATTTTGATTTAGTTTGCATAAAGCATGGGATTGGGCATCCCGGTGACCAGCCATTTTCTCGTGAGTGAGGAGCGGAGTCCACTCCTCTTGAGAATAACCCGCCTAACATGGAAGATAAGGACAGGCTTTGTTGATACATGAGCTACTCAAGCATACAAAACAGAATGTTTATTTGAAGGTTTAGAGTTTGGCACATACAAATTTACTTGGAACGGCAGGTAGATGCCGCATATAGGAAGGTATAGTGGACTCATCTGGAATAACTTTGGGGTTTAAGGGATTGGATGCACAAGCAGTATTCCCGCTTAGTACAAGTGAAGGCTAGCAAAAGACTGGGAAGCGACCAACTAGAGAGTGACAACAGCCATGTACATGCATTAAAATTAATAAACATTGGATGCAAGCATGAGTAGGATATAATCCACCATGAACATAAATATCGTGAAGGCTATGTTGATTTGTTTCAACTACATGCGTGAACATGTGCCAAGTCAAGTCACTTAAATCATTCAAAGGAGGATACCACCCTATCATACCACATCATAACCATCTTAATAACATGTTGGCACACAAGGTAAATCATTATAACTCATAGCTAATCAAGCATGGCACAAGCAACTCTGATCTCTTATTGTCATTTTAAACATGTTTATTCATAATAAGCTGAATCAAGAACGTGGGACTCATCATATTTACAAAAACAAAAGAGGTCAAGTTCATACCAGCTTTTCTCATCTCAGTCAGTCCATCATATATCATCATAATTGCCTTTCACTTGCACGACCGAACGGTGTGAATAATAATAAGAGTACACGTGCATTGGACTAAGCTGGAATCTGCGAGCATTCAATAAACAGGAGAAGACAAGGCAATATGGGCTCTTGGTTAAATCAACAATAATGCATATAAGAGCCACTTCAACAATTTAATTATGGTCTTCTCCTATTGACCCCCAAAGGAAAGAAAAAAATAAAAATCTAGCAAAAGACTGGGAAGCGACCAACTAGAGAGTGACAACAGCCATGTACATGCATTAAAATTAATAAACATTGGATGCAAGCATGAGTAGGATATAATCCACCATGAACATAAATATCGTGAAGGTTATGTTGATTTGTTTCAACTACATGCGTGAACATGTGCCAAGTCAAGTCACTTAAATCATTCAAAGGAGGATACCACCCTATCATACCACATCATAACCATCTTAATAACATGTTGGCACACAAGGTAAATCATTATAACTCATAGCTAATCAAGCATGGCACAAGCAACTCTGATCTCTAATTGTCATTGCAAACATGTTTATTCATAATAAGCTGAATCAAGAACGCGGGACTCATCATATTTACAAAAACAAAAGAGGTCGAGTTCATACCAGCTTTTCTCATCTCAGTCAGTCCATCATATATCATCATAATTACCTTTCACTTGCACGACCGAACGGTGTGAATAATAATAAGAGTGCACATGCATTGGACTAAGCTGGAATCTGCGAGCATTCAATAAATAGGAGAAGACAAGGCAATATGGGCTCTTGGTTAAATCAACAATAATGCATATAAGAGCCACTTCAACAATTTAATTATGGTCTTCTCCTACTGACCCCCAAAGAAAATAAAAAAATAAAACTATTTACACGGGAAAGCTCCCAACAAGCAAAAGAAGAACGGGAAATATTTTTGGGTTTTCTTTTTAATTATTACTACTACAGCAGAAAAATAAACTACTACTAATTTTTTTGGTTTTTCTTAAGGTCTAACAAACACACAAGAAGAAAGCAGGAAAAAGAAAATAAACTAGCATGGATATTACAGTGAAAAAGTATGAGCACCGACATCTAGCAATGAGTGTGTGTGAACATAAATGTAATGTCGGTGAGAAATGCGTACTCCCCCAAGCTTAGGCTTTTGGCCTAAGTTGGTCTATGGACACGGCTGGCCTGGCGGATATCCATAATAATAGTTGTTAGGGTCGTACTGTGATGAGGAAGAAGACTCTAACTACCACTGGCTGACAGTCATCTCTGGATCCCAAGAATAAACAGATTGTCGTGGAGGCTCATCTTGTGGTTCCTGTTCTGGCTCCTTGACTGGTGTAGGGTTCCGGTAGGCATGAATAGCCGTCAACGGAACAAGGTACGTGCCTGCAGTCAAATCAAACAAAGAAGGAGCAGGCAAGGTAATAGTCGCAGGATGATGTTTATTAAAGAACAATTGATACTTAAGCTCTCCTGCCCTATTCTTAACAATAAAATCATGTGCCATCATACTTTTATGATCTAGATAAACATGGGGCAGCACCTTTTCTTCCTTCTCAGCATGCCTAATAGGTATGTTAAAATGTGCGGCTAGGCGTGTGGCATAGATGCCTCCAAAGATGGGGCCCTTAGTACGATTCATATTTAACCTTCTAGCAATAATACCGCACAAACTAAAAGTGGTATCACTGCATAAACCTTGGAGCAGAATAATTAAATCAGGGATGCTCAGGTTTCCAATTAAACAACGACTAGAAAATAATGCAAAGTAACGCAAAACAAGAAAATGTATGCTAGTGATTCGTGCATCGGAAACCTTCCTGGTTTCTCCTAGAGTGATATTATCAATAAACCCAGCCACATCATCATGATGTGGTTCTTCTGTCTTGCCCTCAAAAGGGACTAAACAAATCCGACAGAATCATAAAGTGACATTTCCTTATGCTCATCATATAAATGAAACTCCACCATAGGTGGTGAGTTCCTAGAATGAAAATGAAAGTTTTGCACAGAAGTATTTGTGAGTAAGAGATACTGATCGCACTGGTCGTGGAGGAAGGCGGCGAGGCCTGCGTTGTGAGCCAATTCATGAAAATCTTCATAGATACCGGCTGCTCTCAAGAAATCTTGAGAAGGCCATTCACACGCCCGAATCTCCGTGGTGCGCGGCAAATTATACTTAGGCTTCGGTGCCTTTTCCTTTGAGTTTTGGCTCGATGAGCCCCTCAAAAATCTCCTCATTATTTTTCTGAAATAATCTGAAATTTTTAGTAACTTCAAAATAAAAGTAAACCAAACTCAATAATATTGATAGCAACTACTCCTACAAGTGCCTAGAGCCTATATCAAGCATTAGAACTACTTGGAACCATATAAATTTGACATGCAAGCTCAAGAACATGGTCACCTATGCAGCACAAATTTGCAAAGAATAAAGCAATAGAACAAAAACTAATTGGACCAATGGAGGAGTCACATACCAAGGAACAATCTCCCCAAGCAGTTTTGCGAGAGGTGCTTTGAGCAAGGGGATCGAAAATCACAGCAAAAGTGGCTGGAACTCGTGCTTGAGTTGGTTTTTCGGGTTTGTGTGAGACAGACGAAGAAGATGGGTGCTGGGATAAGTGGAGGAGGGCCATCGTGGGCCCACGAGGCAGGGGGCGCGCCCTATAGGGGGGCGCCCACCACCCTCGTGGCCAGGTGGCAGCTCCTCCCGTGGTAATTTTTGCACAGTAAATCCTCAAATATTCCTGAAAAAATCATATTAAATTGGCATGGCATTCTGTGGACTTTTATTTTAGGGATATTTTTATATTGCACAGATAAGTTAGGAAACAGACAGAAAAATACTATTTTTACTTTATTTAATATAAATAAAAGAAAATATAGAGAGGGTATAGAGGTTTGTGCTTCTAGTTTCATCCATCTCATGCTCATCAAAAAGAATCCACTAACAAGGTTGATCAAGTCTTGTTGACAAACTCATTCCGATAATCATGAAACCGGAGAAATTTTGAATAACACTAAGTTACCTCAACGGGGATATGCACATCCCCAATAATAAGAATATCATATTTCTTCTCGACGGTAGGAAGAGGAAATTCAAAACCTCCAAATATAATCGATGGAATTTTTGCAATAGAGTTAATACTATGAACTTGAGGTTGTTTCCTCAAAAAGTTTACCGTATGCTCATTACCATTAACATGAAAAGTGACATTGCCTTTGTTGCAATCAATAACAGCCCCTGCAGTATTAAGAAAAGGTCTTCCAAGAATAATAGACATACTATCATCCTCGGGAATATCAAGTATAACAAAGTCCGTTAAAATGGTAATGTTTGCAACCACAACAGGCACATCCTCACAGATACCGACAGGTATTGCAGTTGATTTATCAGTCATTTGCAAAGATATTTCAGTAGGTGTCAGCTTATTCAAGTCAAGTCTACGATATAAAGAGAGAGGCATGACACTAACACCGGCTCCAAGATCACATAAAGCAGTTTTAATATAATTTCTTTTAATGGAGTAAGGTATAGTAGGTACTCCAAGGTCTCCAAGTTTCTTTGGTATTCCACCCTTAAAAGTGTAATTAGCAAGCATGGTGGAAATTTTAGCTTCCGGTATCTTTCTTTTATTAGTAATGATATCCTTCATATATTTAGCATAAGGATTTGTTTTGAGCACATCAGTTAATCGCATACGCAAAAAGATAGGCCTAATTATTTCAGCAAAGTGCTCCAAATCCTCGTCATCCTTTTTTTTGGATGGTTTCGGAGGAAAAGGCATGGGTTTCTGGACCCAAGGTTCCCTTTCTTTACCATGTTTCCTAGCAACAAAGTCTCTTTTATCATAACGTTGATTCTTTGATTGTGGGTTATCAAGATCAACAGCAGGTTCAATTTCTACATCATTATCATTACTAGGTTGAGCATCATCATGAACATCATCATTAATATTTTTACTAGGTTCATGTTCATTACCAGATTGTGTTTCAGCATCAGACATAGAAATATCATTTGGATTATCAGGTGGTTCAGCAATAGGTTCACTAGAAGTTTGCACAGTTCTATCATTTTTCTTCTTCTTCTTTTTAGAAGAACTAGGAACATCAATATTATTTCTTTGAGAATCTTGCTCGATTCTCTTAGGGTGCCCTTCAGGATACAAAGGTTCCTGAGTCATTCTACCAGTTCTAGTAGCGACTCTAACAACATAATCATTTTTCTTATTATTCATTTCATTAAGCACTTCTTTTTGAGCCTTAAGTACTTGTTCTACTTCAGTGGTAACCATAGAAGCATGTTTGCTAACAAGTTTAAGTTCACCTTTAACATTAGCCACATAATCACCCAAGCGTGTAATCATATAAGCATTTTCTTTTAATTGTCTACCAAAATAAGCATTGAAGTCATCTTGCTTATAGATAAAGTTATCAAACTCATCCAAGCATTGACTAGCAATTTTAGTAGGAGGGACTTCAGCTTTATCATATCTATAGAGAGAATTTACCTTTACTACCTGTGTCAAGATATCAGGATCAGGAGGTTCTTCAACAAATAAATAATTGAGATCATAAGTTTCTTCAATAGGCGATGAATTAAGACCATGTATTTCTTCAATAGGAGGTAAATTCTTAACGTCTTCAGCTTTAATACCTTTTTCTTTCATATATTTCTTTGCCTCTTGCATATCTTTGGGACTGAGAAATAAAACACCTCTCTTCTTCGGAGTTGGTTTAGGAATAGGCTCAAAAATTGGAGCAAGAGCTGGCTTGGGAGGTGGCTCAGGAGGTGCCCAATTATTTTCATTTGTCAACATATTATTCAATAGAATTTCAGCTTCATCCGGTGTTCTTTCCCTGAAAAGAGAACCGGCACAACTATCCAGGTAATCTCTGGAAGCATCGGTTAGTCCATTATAAAAGATATCAAGTATTTCAGGTTTCTTAAGAGGATGATCAGGCAAAGCATTAAGTAACTTGAGAAGCCTCCCCCAAGCTTGTGGGAGACTCTCTTTTTTAATTTGCACAAAGTTGTATATTTCCCTCAAAGCAGCTTGTTTCTTATGAGCAGGGAAATATTTAGCAGAGAAGTAATAAATCATATCCTGGGGACTACGCACACAACCAGGATCAAGAGAATTAAACCATATCTTAGCATCACCCTTTAATGAGAACGGAAATATTTTGAGTATATAAAGGTAACGCGATCTCTCATCATTAGTAAACAGGGCAGCTATATCATTTAACTTAGTAAGATGTGCCACAATAGTTTCAGATTCATAGCCATAAAACGGATCAGATTCAACCAACGTAATTATATCAGGATCAATAGAGAATTCATAATCTTTATCGGGAACACATATAGGTGAAGTAGCAAAAGCAGGGTCGGGTTTCATTCTATCTCTAAGTGATTCTTTGTTCCATTTAATTAATAACCTCTTAAGCTCATATCTATCTTTGCAAGCAAAAATAGCGGCAGAAGATTCCATATCAAAAAGATAACCTTTAGGAATATCAGGCATATTTTCATCATGACTATCATCATCGTATTCAGATTCAATAATTTCTTTTTCTCTAGCCCTAGCAATTTGTTCATCAAGAAATTCACTAAGGGGCACAGTAGTATCAGGCATAGAAGCAGTTTCATCATAAGTATCATGCATAGCAGAAGTGGCATCATCAAGAACATGTGACATATCAGAATGAATAGCAGAAGCAGGTGTAGGTGTCGCTAACTTACTCATAACAGAAGGTGAATCAAGTGCAGAGCTAGATGGCAGTTCCTTACCTCCCCTCGTAGTTGAGGGATAGATCTTCGTTTTTGGATCTCTCAAGTTATTCATAGTGATAAGCATATATAAATCCCAAGAGACTCAAAGAATAGAGCTATGCTCCCCGGCAACGGCGCCAGAAAAAGGTCTTGATAACCAACAAGTATAGGGGATTGCAACAGCTTTCGAGGGTAGAGTATTCAACCCAAATTTATTGATTCGACACAAGGGGAGCCAAAGAATATTCTCAAGTATTAGCAGTTGAGTTGTCAATTCAACCACACCTGGAAACTTAGTATCTGTAGCAAAGTGTTTAGTAGCAAAGTAATATGATAGTGGTGGTAGCGGCAACAAAAGTAAAGACAGCAAAAGTAATGTTTTTGGTATTTTGTAGTGATTGTAACAGTAGCAGCGGGAAAGTAAATAAGCGAGAACCAGTATATGGAAAACTCGTAGGCACCAGATCAGTGATGGATAATTATGTCGGATGCGGTTCATCATGTAACAGTCATAACATAGGGTGACATAGAACTAGCTCCATTTCATCAATGTAATGTAGGCATGTATTCTGTATATAGTCATACGTGCTTATGGAAAAGAACTTGCATGACATCTTTTGTCCTACCCTCCCGTGGCAGCGGGGTCCTATTGGAAACTAAGGGATATTAAGGCCTCCTTTTAATAGAGAACCGGAACAAAGCATTAGCACATAGTGAATACATGAACTCCTCAAACTATGGTCATCACCGGGAGTGGTCCCGATTATTGTCACTTCGGGGTTGCCGGATCATAACACATAGTAGGTGACTATAGACTTGCAAGATAGGATCAAGAACTCACATATATTCATGAAAACATAATAGGTTCAGATCTGAAATCATGGCACTCGGGCCCTAGCGACAAGCATTAAGCATAGCAAAGTCATAGCAACATCAATCTCAAAACATAATGGATACTAGGGATCAAACCCTAACAAAACTAACTCGATTACATGATAAATCTCATCCAACCCATCACCGTCCAGCAAGCCTAAGATGCAATTACTCACACATGGCGGTGAGCATCATGAAATTGGTGATGGAGGATGGTTGATGATGACGACGGCGATGAATCCCCCTCTCTAGAGCCCCGACGGACTCCAGATCAGCCCTCCCAAGAGGTTTTAGGGCTTGGCGGCGGCTCTGTATCGTAAAACGCGATGATTTCTTCTCTTTGATTTTTTTCTCATCGAAACTCAATATATGAAGGTGGAGTTGGAGTCGGAGACGCAACAGGGGGCCCATGAGGTAGGGGGCGCGCCCTAGGGGGGGCGCCCCCCACCCTCATGAGAAGGGTGTGGACCCCTTGGTCTTCATCTTTGGCGAGGATTTTTTATTGTTTTTTCTAAGATGTTCCGTGGAGTTTCAGGTCATTCCGAGAATATTTGTTTTCTGCACATAAAACAACACCATGGTAATTCTGTTGAAAACAGCGTCAGTCCGGGTTATTTCCATTCAAATCATACAAGTTAGAGTCCAAAACAAGGGCAAAAGTGTTTGGAAAAGTAGATACGGCGGAGATGTATCATCGCTGAATATGATATGTTTGATTCCTTGCAATAGTTTTGCGATATAAAGATGATGATATTAGAGTCGTGCTAGTTGAGTAATTGTGAAATTGAGAAATACTAGTGTTGAGGTTTGCAAGTCCCGTAGCATGCACATATGGTGAACCATTATGTAATGAAGTCGGAGCATGAGGTGTTTATTGATTGTCTTCCTTATGAGTGGCGGTCGGGGACGAGCGATGGTCTTTTCCTACCAATCTATCCCCCTAGGAGCATGCGCGTAGTACTTTGTTTTGATGACTAATAGATTTTTGCAATAAGTATGTGAGTTCTTTATGACTAATGTTGAGTCCATGGATTATACGCACTCTCACCCTTCCATCATTGCTAGCCTCTCTAGTACCGTGCAACTTTCACCGGTACCATAAACCCACCATATACCTTCCTCAAAGCAGCCACCATACCTACCTATCATGGCATTTCCATAGCCATTCCGAGATATATTGACATGCAACTTTCATCATAATCATATACATGACTTGAGCATTCATTGTCATATTGCTTTGCATGATTGTAAGATAGCTAGCATGATGTTTTCATGGCTTGCCCGTTTTTTGATGTCATTGCTACGCTAGATCATTGCACATCCCGGTACACCGTTGGAGGCATTCATATAGAGTCATATCTTTGTTCTAGTATCGAGTTGTAATATTGAGTTGTAAGTAAATAAAAGTGTGATGATCATCATTATTAGAGCATTACCCCCCAAAAAAAGAGGCCAAAGAAGCCTAAATAAAAAAAGGGGGCCAAAGAAGCCCGCAAAAAAAGGGGGCAATGTTACTATCCTTTTACCACACTTGTGCTTCAAAGTAGCACCATGTTCTTCATATAGAGAGTCTCCTATGTTGTCACTTTCATATACTAGTGGAAATCTTTCATTATAGAAATTGGCTTGTATATTCCAACAATGGGCCTCCTCAAGTGCCCTAGGTCTTCGTGAGCAAGCAAGTTGGATGCACACCCACTTAGTTTCTTTTGTTGAGCTTTCATACATTTATAGTTCTAGTGCATCCGTTGCATGGCAATCCCTACTCCTCACATTGATATCTATTAATGGGCATCTCCATAGCCCGTTGATATGCCTAGTTGATGTGAGACCTTCTCCTTTTTGTCTTCTCCACATAACCCCTATCATCATATTCTATTCCACCTATAGTGCTATGTCCATGGCTCACGCTCATGTATTGCGTGAAAGTTGAAAAGGTTTGAGAACGTCAAAAGTATGAAACAATTGCTTGGCTTGTCATAGGGGTTGTGCATGGTGTGAATGCTTTGTGTGGTGAAGATGGAGCATAGCCAGACTATATGATTTTGTAGGGATGAGCTTTCTTTGGCTATGTTATTTCAATAAGACATAATTGCTTGGTTGGTATGCTTGAAGTATTATTGTTTTTATGTCAAATGATAGACTATTGCTTTGAATCACTCGTGTCTTAATATTCATGCCATGATTAGATATGTGATCAAGATTATGCTAGGTAGCATTCCAAATCAAAAATTATCTTTTTTATCATTTACCTACTCGAGGACGAGCAGGAACTAAGCTTGGGGATGCTGATACGTCTCCGTTGTATCAATAATTTTTGATTGTTCCATGCCAATATTATTCAACTTTCATATACTTTTTGGCAACTTTTTATACTATTTTTGGGACTAACATATTGATCCAGTGCCCAGTGCCAGTTCCTGTCTGTTGCATGTTTTTTGTTTCGCAGAAACCCAATATCAAACGGAGTCCAAACAGGATAAAAACGGACGGAGAATTATTTTGGAATATTTATGATTTTTGGGAAGTAAAATCAACTCGAGACGGTGTCCGAGGGGGGGACGAGGTAGGGGGCGCGCCCCAGGGTGTCAGGCGCGCCCCTGACCCTCGTGACCACCCCGTAAGGCGGTTGGTGCCCTTCTTTCGCTGCAAGAAAGCTAATTTTCGAATAGAGATTGTGTCAAAATTTCAGCCCAATCGGAGTTACGGATCTCTGGTAATATAAGAAACGGTGAAAGGGAGGAATCTGAGAATGCAGAAACAGAGAGAGACAGAGAGACAGGTCCAATCTCGGAGGGGCTCTCGCCCCTCCCGTGCCATGGAGGCCATGGACCAGAGGGGAAACCCTTCTCCCACCTAGGGAGGAGGTCAAGGAAGAAGAAGAAGGAGGAGGGGGGCTCTCTCCCCCTCGCTTCTGGTGGCACCGGAGTGCCACCGGGGGCCATCATCATCACCGCGATCTACACCAACACCTCCGCCATCTTCACCAACATCTCCATCACCTTCCCCCCCTCTATCTACAGCGGTCCACTCTCCCGCAACCCATTGTACCCTCTACTTGAACATGGTGCTTTATGCTTCATATTATTATCCAATGATGTGTTGCCATCCTATGATGTCTGAGTAGATTTTCGTTGTCCTATCGGTGGTTGATGAATTGCTATGATTGATTTAATTTGCTTGTGGTTATGTTGCTGTCCTTTGGTGCCCATCATATGATTGTGCGCGTGGATCACACCCTAGGGTTAGTTTGTATGTTGATAGGACTATGTATTGGAGGGTAAGAGTGACAGAAGCTTCAACCTAGCATAGAAATTGATGCATACGGGATTGAAGGGGGACCAATATATCTTAATGCTATGGTTGGATTTTACCTTAATGAACATTAGTAGTTGCGGATGCTTGCTAATAGTTACAATCATAAGTGCATAGAATTCCAAGTTAGGGATGACATGCTAGCAGTGGCCTCTCCCACATAATACTAGCTATCGGTCCAGTAAAGTAGTCAATTGCTTAGGGGCAATTTCGCAACTCCTACCACCACTTTTCCACACTCGCTATATTTACTTTATTGCTTCTTTACTTACAACAGCCCCTACTTGTTATTTACGTACTCTTTATTATCTTGCAAACCTATCCAACAACACCTACAAAGTACTTCTAGTTTCATACTTGTTCTAGGTAAAGGAAACGTCAAGCGTGCATAGAGTTGTATCGGTGGTCGATAGAACTTGAGGGAATATTTGTTCTACCTTTAGCTCCTTGTTGGGTTCGACACTCTTACTTATCGAAAACTGTTGCGATCCCCTGTACTTGTGGGTTATCAAGGCAAGCTAGGCAATACGGATATGTATATCTCCTCCTTTGTAACCGACCTTGTGTAACCCTAGCCCCCTCTGGTGTCTATATAAACCGAAGGGTTTTAGTCCGTAGGACAAGATACAATCATACCATAGGCTAGCTTCTAGGGTTTAGCCTCTTTGATCTCGTGGCAGATCAACTCTTGTAATACTCATATCATCAAGAACAATCAAGAAGGATGTAGGGTATTACCTCCATCAAGAGGGCCCGAACCTGGATAAAACATCGTGTCCCCTGCCTCCTATTACCATCTGCCTTAGATGCATAGTTCGGGACCCCCTACCCGAGATCCGCCGGTTTTGACACCAACAGTAGTGTTACTATCTACAAAGCTAGAATTGTCACAAAAAGGTTTTCGACAAGTTCAAGGTGTTGACTATGATGAGAATTTCTCACTCATATCTATGCTTAAGTCTGTCCGAATCATGTTAGCAATTGCCGCGTTTTATGAAATCTGGCAAATGGATAAACAAAACTGCATTCCTTAATGGATATATTTAAGAAGAGTTGTATATGATGCAACCAAAAGGTTTTGTCAATCCTAAAAATGCTAACAAAATATGCAAGCTCCAGCAATTCATCTATGGACTGGTGCAAGCATCTCGGAGTTGGAATATACGCTTTGATAAGTTGATCAAAGCATATAGTTTTATACAGACTTGCGGTGAAGCCTGTATTTACAAGAAAGTGAGTGGGAGCACTACAGCATTTCTGATAAGTATGTGTGAATGACATATTGTTGATCGGAGATAATGTAGAATTATTCTGCAAAGAATGAAGGAATGTTTGAAAGGACTTTTTCAAAGAAATACCTCGGTAAAACTGCTAACATATTGAGCATCAAGATCTATAGAGATAGATCAAGACGCTTGATAAGTTTTTCAATGAGTACATACCTTGACAAGATTTTGAAGTAGTTCAAAATGGAACAGTCAAAGAAAGAGTTCTTGCATGTGTTACAAGGTGTGAAATTGAGTAAGACTCAAAGCCCGACCACGGCAGAAGATAGAAAGAGAATGAAAGTCATTCCCTATGCCTTAGCCATAGGTTCTATAAAGTATGCCATGCTGTATACTAGATCTATTGTATACCCTACACTATGTTTGGCAAGGGAGTACAATAGTGATCTAGGAGTAGATCACTGGACAACGGTCAAAATTATCCTTAGTGGAATAAGGATATGTTTCTCAATTATGGAGGTGACAAAAGGTTCGTCGTAAAAGAGTTACTTCGATGCAAGTTTTGACACTGATCCAGATGACTCTAAGTCTCAATCTGGATACATATTGAAAGTGGGAGCTATTAGCTAGAGTAGCTTCGTGCAGAGCATTGTAGACATAGGAAATTGAAAAATACTTACGGATCTAAATGTGACAGACCCGTTGACTAACATTATCTCACAAGCAAAACATGATCACACCTTAGTACTCTTTGGGTGTTAATCACATAGTGATGTGAACTAGATTACTGACTCTAGTAAAACCTTTGGGTGTTGGTCACATATCAAGGTGAACTATAGGTGTTAACCACATAAAGATGTGAACTATTGATGTTAAATCACATGGCGATATGAACTAGATTATTGACTCTAGTGCAAGTGGGAGACTAAAGGAAAAATGCCCTAGAGGCAATAATAAAGTTATTATTTATTTCCTTATTTCATGATAAATGTTTATTATTCATGCCAAAATTGTATTAACCGGAAACATAATACATGTGTGAATACATAGACAAACAGAGTGTCACTAGTATGCCTCTACTTGACTAGCTCGTTGATCAAAGATGGTTAAGTTTCCTAACCATAGGCATGAGTTGTCATTTGATTAACGGGATC
This sequence comes from Triticum dicoccoides, assembly GCF_002162155.2. NCBI lineage: Eukaryota > Viridiplantae > Streptophyta > Magnoliopsida > Poales > Poaceae > Triticum > Triticum dicoccoides. The sequence goes on along the minus strand of NC_041392.1, from coordinate 584,566,743 downwards.
ACATCATTAGGAGAATGATGTGATTGACTTGACCCATTCCGTTAGCTTAGCACTTGATCGTTTAGTTTGTTGCTATTGCTTTCTTCATGACTTATACATGTTCCTATGACTATGAGATTATGCAACTCCCGTTTACCGGAGGAACACTTTGTGTGCCACCAAACGTCACAACATAACTGGGTGATTATAAAGGTGCTCTACAGGTGTCTCTGAAGGTACTTGTTGGGTTGGCGTATTTCGATATTAGGATTTTTCAATCTGATTGTCGGAGAGGTATCTCTGGGCCCACTCGGTAATGCACATCACTATAAGCCTTGCAAGCATTGCAACTAATGAGTCAGTTGCGGGATGATGTATTACAGAACGAGTAAATAGACTTGCCGGTAACGAGATTGAAGTAGGTATTGAGATACCGATGATCGAATCTCGGGCAAGTAACATACCGATGACAAAGGGAACAACGTATGTTGTTATGCGGTCTGGCCGATAAAGATCTTCGTAGAATATGTAGCAGCCAATATGGGCATCCAGGTCCCGCTATTGGTTATTGACCAGAGAGGTATCTCGGTCATGTCTACATAGTTCTTGAACCCGTAGGGTCCGCACGCTTAACGTTCGTTGACGATATAGTACTTTGAGTTATGTATGTTGGTGACCGAATGTTGTTCGGAGTTTCGGATGAGATCACGGATATGACGAGGAACTCTGGAATGGTCCGGAAGTAAAGATTGATATGTGGATAGTAGTGTTTGATCTCCGGAAGGGTTCCGGAATTCATCGGAAGGGGTTCCGGATGATTCCCAAAATGTTTGGGCACGAGAACACTTTATCTGGGCCAAAGGGGAAAGCCCACGAGGTTTTTGAAAAGCGCAAAAGGAAGTTTTGCAGAGTCCAGGGGCCAGAAGCCAGGGTCCCTGGCGTCTGGGTCGAGACGCCGGGAACCCTGGCGTCTGGCCCTGGAGTCCAAGAAGGACTCTTGCCTTTCAGGTGAAACCGACTTTGTGGAGGCTTTTACTCCAAGTTTCGACCCCAAGGCTCAACATATAAATAGAGGGGCAGGGCTAGCACCCAAGACAGATCAAGAAACACCAAGCCATTTGCCGGCAAACCCGTCCCCTCTAGTTTATCCTCCGTCATAGTTTTCGTAGTGCTTAGGCAAAGCCCTGTGGAGATTGTTCTTCACCAACACCGTCACCACGCTGTCGTGCTGCCGGAGCTCATCTACTACTTCGCCCCTCTTGCTGGATCGAGAAGGCGAGGACGTAATCGAGCCGAACATGTGCAGAACTCGGAGGTGCCGTGCTTTCGATACTTGGATCGGCCGGATCGTGAAGACGTACGACTACATCAACCGCGTTGATATAATGCTTCCGTGAACGGTCTACGAGGGTACGTAGACAACACTCTCCCCTCTTGTTGCTATGCATCACCATGATCCTGCGTGTGCGTAGGAATTTTTTTGAAATTACTATGTTCCCCAACATTCTTTAATTTGCACAAAATTATACATATCCCTTAAAGCAGCTTGTTTCTTATGAGCAGGGAAGTATTTAGCAGAGAAGTAATAAATCATATCCTGGGGACTACGCACACAACCAGGATCAAGAGAATTAAACCATATCTTAGCATCACCCTTTAATGAGAACGGAAATATTTTAAGGATATAAAAGTAATGAGTTCTCTCATCATTAGTGAACAGGGTAGCTATATCATTTAATTTAGTAAGATGTGCCACAACAGTTTCAGATTCATAGCCATAAAAAGGTTGAGATTCAACCAAAGTAATTATATCAGGATCAACAGAGAATTCATAATCCTTATCAGTAACACAGATAGGTGAAGTAGCAAAAGCAGGGCCAGGTTTCATTCTAGCATTAAGGGATTGCTGCTTCCATTTAGCTAATAACCTCTTTAGATCATATCTATCATTGCAAGCTAAAATAGCTCTAGTAGCTTCTTCATCCATAACATAACCCTCAGGAACAACAAGCAATTCATATTTATTAGGGGGAGAGTCTTCATCATCACTTTCATAAATATTATCAGTTTCAATAATTTCATTCTCTCTAACCCTAGCAAGTTGTTCATCAAGAAATTCACCAAGTGGCATAGTAGTATCAAGCATAGAAGTAGTTTCATCATAAGTATCATGCATAGCAGAAGTGGCATCATCAATAACATGCGACATATCAGAATGAATGGCAGAGGCAGGTTTAGGTGTCGCAAGATTACTCAAAATAGAAGGTGAATCAAGTGCAGAGCTAGATGGTAGTTCCTTACCTCCCCTCGTAGTTGAGAGATAAATCTTGGTTCTTCGATCTTTCAAGTTCTTCATAATGATAAGCAGATATAAATCCCAGGTGACTCAAAGAATAGAGCTATGCTCCCCGGCAACGGCGCCAGAAAATAGTCTTGATAACCCACAAGTATAGGGGATCGCAATAGTTTTCGAGGGTAGAGTATTCAACCCAAATTTATTGATTCGGCACAAGGGGGTCCAAAGAATATTCTCAAGTATTAGCAGCTGAGTTGTCAATTCAACCACACCTGGAAACTTAATATATGCAGCAAAGTATTTAGTAGCAAAGTAATATGATAGTAGTGGTAATGGTAGCAAAAGGTAACGGTAGCAAAAATAATGTTTTTGCTATTTTGTAGTGATTGTAACAATAGCAACAGAAAAGTAAATAAGTGAAGAACAATATATGGAAAGCTCGTAGGCAATGGATCGGTGATAGAGAATTATGCCAGATGCGGTTCATCATGTAACAGTCATAACCTAGGGTGACACAAAACTAGCTCCAATTCATAAATGTAATGTACGCATGTATTCCGAATATAGTCATACGTGCTTGTGGAAAAGAACTTGCATGACATCTTTTGTCCTACCATCCTGTGGCAGCGGGGTCCTAGCGGAAACTAAGGGATATTAAGGCCTCCTTTTAATAGAGTACCGGACCAAAGCATTAACACATAGTGAATACATGAACTCCTCAAACTACGGTCATCACCGGGAGTGGTCCCGATTATTGTCACTTCGGGGTTGCCGGATCATAACACATAGTAGGTGACTATAGACTTGCAAGATAGGATCAAGAACTCACATATATTCATGAAAACATAATAGGTTCAGATCTGAAACCATGGCACTCGGGCCCTAGTGACAAGCATTAAGCATAGCAAAGTCATAGCAACATCAATCTCAGAACATAGTGGATACTAGGGATCAAACCCTAACAAAACTAACTTGATTACATGATAAATCTCATCCAACCCATCACCGTCCAGCAAGCCTACGATGGAATTACTCATGCACGGCAGTGAGCATCATGAAATTGGTGATGGAGGATGGTTGATGATGACGACGACGGATTCCCCTCTCCGGAGCCCCGAATGGACTCCAGATCAGCCCTCCCGAGAGGTTTTAGGGCTTGGCGGCAGCTCCGTATCATAAAACGCGATGAATCCTTCTCCTCCATTTTTTTCTCCTTGAAAGTGAATATATAGAGTTGGAGTTGAGGTCGGAGGAGCTCCAGGGGGCCCATGAAGTAGGGGGGCGCGCCCCCCACCCTCGTGGCTAGGGTGTGGGCCCCCTAGCCTTGATCTTTTGCCAGTATTTTTTATTATTTCCAAAATTATACTCCGTGGAGTTTCAGGTCATTCCGAGAACTTCTGTTTCTGCACATAAATAACACCATGGCAATTCTGCTGAAAACAGCGTCAGTCCGGGTTAGTTCCATTCAAATCATGCAAGTTAGAGTCCAAAACAAGGGCAAAAGTGTTTGGAAAAGTAGATACGACGGAGACGTATCAGATATGTCTCATGAGTTTAATTTTGCTAAATTTTGTAGACAACCCCATGATAAAGAATTATCTAGTAAAGATGAAATTGTTGGTCTTGCTTCTATTGTCGTGCCTCCTAGTGATCCTTTAGAACAATTTTTGCTAGACCATGAAAATGATATATTTATGAATGAAAGAAGGGAAATAGATGAAGTATTCTTTAAACAGGGACCTATTTTGAAACACAACTTGCCTATTGAAATCCTAGGGGATCCTCCTCCACCGAAGGGTGATCCCGTGTTTGAGCTTAAACATTTACCTGATACTCTTAAATATGCCTATCTTGATGAGAAAGAGATATATGTTGGGGAACGTAGCAGAATTTTAAAATTTTCTACGCATCACCAAGATCAATCTATGGAGTCATCTAGCAACGAGGGAGAGAGGAGTGCATCTACATACCCTTGTAGATCGCGCGCGGAAGCATTCAAGAGAACGGGGTTGATGGAGTCGTACTCGACGTGATCCAAATCACCGATGACCTAGCACCGAACGGACGGCACCTCCGCGTTCAACACACGTACGGTTGGGAAGACGTCTCCTCCAACTTGATCCAGCAAGGGGGAAGGAGAGGTTGATGAAGATCTAGCAGCACGACGGCGTGGTGGTGGAAGCAACGGTGATCTCGGCAGGGCTTCGCCAAGCGCAGGGAGACGAAGGAGTGTCACGGGAGGGAGAGGGGGAGGCCAAGGGCTTGGGGTGCGGCTTCCCTCCCTCCCCCCCCACTATATATAGGGTCCCTAGGGGGGCGCCGGCCCTAGGAGATCCAATCTCCTAGGAGGGGCGGCGGCCAAAGGGGTGGCTTGCCCCCCAAGGCAAGTGTGGCGCCCCCACCCCTAGGGTTTCCAACCCTAGGCGCAGGGGGGGGCCCAAGGGGGAGCACCAGCCCACTAGGGGCTGGTTCCCCTCCCACTTCATCCATGGGGCCCTCCGGGATAGGTGGCCTCACCCGGTGGACCCCCGAGATCCTTCCGGTGGTCCCGGTACAATACCGATTACCCCCGAAACTTTCCCGATGGCCGAAACTTGACTTCCTATATATAAATCTTCACCTCTGGACCATTCCGGAACTCCTCGTGACGGCCAGGATCTCATCCGGGACTCCGAACAACTTTCGGGTTACCGTATACTAATATCTCAACAACCCTAGTGTCACCGAACCTTAAGTGTGTAGACCCTACGGGTTCGGGAGACACGCAGACATGACCAAGACGACTCTCCGGTCAATAACCAACAACGGGATCTGGATACCCATGTTGGCTCCCACATGCTCCTCCATGATCTCATCGGATGAACCACCATGTCGAGGATTCAATCAATCTGTATACAATTCCCTTTGTCAATCGGTACATTACTTGCCCGAGACTCGATCGTCGGTATCCCAATACCTCGTTCAATCTCGTTAGTGGCAAGTCACTTTACTCGTACCGTAATGCATGATCCCGTGATCAAACACTTGGTCACATTGAGCTCATTATGATGATGCATTACCGAGTGGGCCCAGAGATACCTCTCCATCATACGGAGTGACAAATCCCAGTCTCAATTCGTGCCAACCCAACAGACACTTTCGGAGATACCTGTAATGTACCTTTATAGTCACCCAGTTGCGTTGTGACGTTTGGCACACCCAAGGCACTCCTATGGTATCCGGGAGTTGCACAATCTCATGGTCTAAGGAAATGATACTTGACATTCGGAAAAGCTACAGCAAACGAACTACACAATCTTTGAGCTACGCTTAGGATTGGGTCTTGTCCATCACATCATTCTCCTAATGATGTGATCCCGTTATCAATGACATCCAATGTCCATAGTCAGGAAACCATGACTATCTTTTGATCAACGAGCTAGTCAACTAGAGGCTCACTAGGGACGTGTTGTGGTCTATGTATTCACACATGTATTATGATTTTCGGATAACACAATTATAGCATGAATAATAGACAATTATCATGAACAAAGAAATATAATAATAACCATTTTATTATTGCCTCTAGGGCATATTTCCAACAGTCTCCCACTTGCACTAGAGTCAATAGTCTAGTTACATTTTCATGAATCGAACACCCATGCAGTTCTGGTGTTGATCATGTTTTGCTCTAGGGAGAGGTTTAGTCAACGGATCTGCCACATTCAGGTCTGTATGTACTTTATAAATCTCTATGTCTCCATTTTGAACACTTTCACGAATGGAGTTGAAGCGACGCTTGATATGTCTGGTCTTCCTGTGAGACCTGGGCTTCTTGGCAAGGGAAATAGCTCCAGTGTTGTCACAGAATAGAGTCATCGGGCCCGACGCATTGGGTATGACTCCTAGGTCGGTAATGAACTCCTTCACCCCGACTGCTTCTTGTGCTGCCTCCGAGGCTGCCATGTACTCCGCTTCACATGTAGATCCTGCCACAACGCTTTGCTTGCAACTGCACCAGCTTACTGCCCCACCATTCAAAATATACATGTATCTGGTTTGTGACTTAGAGTCATCCAGATCTGTGTCGAAGCTAGCATCGACGTAACCCTTTACGACGAGCTCTTCGTCACCTCCATAAAAAGAAACATATCCTTAGTCCTTTTCAGGTACTTCAGGATATTCTTGACCGTTGTCCAGTGTTCCATCCCGGGATTACTTTGGTACCTTCCTACCAAACTTACGACAAGGTTTACATCAGGTCTGGTACACAGCATAGCATAAATGATAGACCCTATGGCCGAGGCATAGGGGACGACACTCATCTTTTCTCTATCTTCTGTCGTGGTCGGGCATTGAGCCGTGCTCAATCTCGTACCTTGCAATACAGGCAAGAACCCCTTCTTTGACTGATCCATTTTGAACTTCTTCAATATCTTGTCAAGGTATGTACTCTGTGAAAGACCAATGAGGCGTCTCGATCTATCTCTATAGATCTTGATGCCTAATATATAAGCAGCTTCTCCAAGGTCCTTCATTGAAAAACACTTGTTCAAGTAGGCCTTTATGCTTTCCAAGAATTCTATATCATTTCCCATCAACAGTATGTCATCCACATACAATATGAGAAATGCTACAGAGCTCCCACTCACTTTCTTGTAAATGCAGGCTTCTCCATAAGTCTGCGTAAACCCAAATGCTTTGATCATCTCATCAAAATGAATGTTCCAACTCCGAGATGCTTGCACTAGCCCATAAATCGAGCGTTGGAGCTTGCACACCTTGTCAGCATTCTTAGGATCGACAAAACCTTCCGGCTGCATCATATACAATTCTTCCTTAAAGAAACCATTAAGGAATGCCGTTTTGACGTCCATCTGCCATATCTCATAATCATAGAATGCGGCAATTGCTAACATGATTCGAACGGACTTCAGCTTTGCTACGGGTGAGAAAGTCTCATCGTAGTCAACCCCTTGAGCTTGTCGATAACCCTTAGCGACAAGCCGAGCTTTATAGATGGTCACATTACCATCCGCGTCTGTCTTCTTCTTAAAGATCCATTTATTTTCTATGGCTCGACGATCATCGGGCAAGTCAGTCAAAGTCCATACTTCGTTTTCATACATGGATCCTATCTCGGATTTCATGGCTTCTAGCCATTTGTCGGAATCCGGGCCCGCCATCGCTTCTTCATAGTTCAAAGGTTCACCGTTGTCTAACAACATGATTTCCAAGACAGGGTTGTCGTACCACTCTGGTGCGGAACATGTCCTCGTGGACCTATGAAGTTCAGTAGCAACTTGATCTGAAGTTTCATGATCATCATCATCAACTTCCTCTCTAGTCGGTGCAGGCACCTCAGGAACATTTTCTTGAGCTGCGCCACATACCGGTTCAAGAGGTAATACTTCATCAAGTTCCACTTTCCTCCCACTTATTTCTTTTGAGAGAAACTCTTTCTCTAGAAAGAACCCATTCTTGGCAACAAAGATCTTGCCTTCGGATCTGAGGTACAAGGTATACCCAATAGTTTCTTTAGGGTATCCTATGAAGACGCATTTTTCCGATTTGGGTTCGAGCTTTTTAGGTTGAAGTTTCTTGACATAAGCATCGCATCCCCAAACTTTTAGAAACGACAGCTTAGGTTTCTTCCCAAACCATAATTCATACGGTGTCGTCTCAACAGATTTCGACGGAGCCCTATTTAAAGTGAATGCGGCAGTCTCTAAAGCATAGCCCCAAAATGACAGCGGTAAATCGGTAAGAGACATCATAGATCGCACCATATCTAATAGAGTGCGATTACGACGTTCGGACACACCATTACGCTGAGGTGTTCCAGGCGGCGTGAGTTGTGAAACTATTCCACATTTTCTTAAGTGTGTGCCAAATTCGTGACTCAATTATTCTCCCCCACGATCTGATCGCAAGAACTTGATTTTCCTGTCACGTTGATTCTCAACCTCACTCTGAAATTCCTTGAACTTTTCAAAGGTCTCAGACTTGTGTTTCATTAAGTAGACATACCCATATCTACTCAAGTCATTAGTGAGGGTGAGAACATAACGATAGCCACCGCGAGCCTCAACACTCATTGGACCGCACACATTAGTATGTATGATTTCCAATAAGTTGGTTGCTCGCTCCATTGTTCCTGAGAACGGAGTCTTGGTCATTTTACCCATGAGGCATTGTTCGCACGTGTCAAATGATTCGTAATCAAGAGACTCTAAAAGTCCATCTGCATGGAGCTTCTTCATGCGTTTGACACCTATGTGACCAAGGCGGCAGTGCCACAAGTATGTGGGACTATCATTATCAACCTTACATCTTTTGGTATTCACACTATGAATATGTGTAACATTACGCTCGAGATTCATTAAGAATAAACCATTCACCAACGGAGCATGACCATAAAACATATCTCTCATATAAATAGAACAACCATTATTCTCGGATTTAAATGAGTAGCCATCTTGAATTAAACGAGATCCTGATACAATGTTCATGCTCAAAGCTGGCACTAAATAACAATTATTGAGGTTTAAAACTAATCCCGTAGGTAAATGTAGAGGCAGCGTGCCGACGGCGATCACATCGACCTTGGAACCAATCCCGACGCGCATCATCACCTCGTCCTTCACCAGTCTCCATTTATTCCGCAGCTCCTGCTTTGAGTTACAAATGTGAGCAACCGCACCGATATCAAATACCCAGGAGCTACTACGAGTACTGGTAAGGTACACATCAATTACACGTATATCACATATACCTTTAGTGTTGCCGGGCTTCTTGTCCGCTAAGTATTTGGGGCAGTTCCGCTTCTAGTGACCACTTCCCTTGCAATAAAAACACTCAGTCTCGGGCTTGGGTCCATTCTTTGGCTTCTTCCCGACAGCTTGCTTACCAGGCGCGGCAACTCCCTTGCCGTCCTTCTTGAAGTTCTTTTTACCCTTGCCTTTCTTGAACTTAGTGGTTTTATTCACCATCAACACTTGATGTTCCTTTTTGATTTCCACCTCTGTTGATTTCAGCATTGAATATACCTCAGGAATGGTCTTTTCCATCCCCTGCATATTGAAGTTCATCACAAAGCTCTTGTAGCTCGGTGGAAGCGACTGAAGGATTCTGTCAATGACCGCGTCATCCGAGAGATTAACTCCCAGCTAAGTCAAGCGGTTATGCAACCCAGACATTTTGAGTATGTGCTCACTGACAGAACTATTTTCCTCCATCTTACAGCTGAAGAACTTGTCGGAGACTTCATATCTCTCGACTCGGGCATGAGCTTGAAAAACCATTTTCAGCTCTTCGAACATCTCATATGCTCCGTGTCTCTCAAAACTCTTTTGGAGCCCCGGTTCTAAGCTGTAAAGCATGCCGCACTGAACGAGGGAGTAATCATCAGCACGTGACTGCCAAGCGTTCATAACATCTTGGTTCTCTGGGACAGGTGTGTCACCTAGCGGTGCTTCTAGGACATAATCTTTCTTGGCAGCTATGAGGATGATCCTCAGGTTCCAGACCCAGTCCGTATAGTTGCTGCCATCGTCTTTCAGCTTGGTTTTCTCTAGGAACGCGTTGAAGTTGAGGACAACGTGGGCCATTTGATCTACAAGACATATTGTAAAGATTTTAGACTAAGTTCATGATAATTAAGTTCATCTAATCAAACTATACAATGAACTCCCATTCAGATAGACATCCCTCCAGTCATCTAAGTGAAACATGATCCGAGTTAACTAGGCCGTGTCCGATCATCACGTGAGACGGACTAGTCAACATCGGTGAACATCTTCATGTTGATCGTATCTTCTATATGACTCATGCTCGATCTTTCGGTCTTCTGTGTTCCGAGGCCATGTCTGTACATGCTAGACTCGTCAAGTCAGCCTAAGTGTATTGCGTGTGTAAATCTGGCTTACACCCGTTGTATTTGAACGTTAGAATCTATCACACCCGATCATCACGTGGTGCTTCGAAACAACGAACCTTCGCAATGGTGCACAGTTAGGGGGAACACTTTCTTGAAATTATTACGAGGGATCATCTTATTTAAGCTACCGTCGTTCTAAGCAAATAAGATGTAAAACATGATAAACATCACATGCAATCAAATAGTGACATGATATGGCCAATATCATTTGCTCCTTTTGATCTCCATCTTCGGGGCTCCATGATCATCGTTGTCACCGGCATGACACCATGATCTCCATCATCATGATCTCCATCATCGTGTCTTCTTGAAGTTGTCTCGTCATCTATTACTTCTACTACTATGGCTAACGCTTTAGCAATAAAGTAAAGTAATCACATGACGTTTATGTTGACACGTAGGTCATAAATAAATAAAGACAACTCCTATGGCTCCTGTCGGTTGTCATACTCATCGACATGCAAGTCGTGATTCCTATTACAAGAACATGATCAATCTCATACATCACATATATCATTCATCACATCCTTTTGGCCATATCACATCACAAAACACTTGCTGCAAAAACAAGTTAGACGTCCTCTAATTGTTGTTGCAAGTTTTTACGTGGCTGCTATAGGTTTCTAGCAAGAACGTTTCTTACCTACGCCAAAACCACAACATGAATTGCCAATTTCTATTTACCCTTCGTAAGGACCATGTTCATCGAATCCAATCCGACTAAAGTGGGAGAGACAGACACCCGCCAGCCACCTTATGCACCTAGTGCATGTCAGTCGGTGGAACCAGTCTCACGTAAGCGTACGTGTAAGGTCGGTTCGGGCTGCTTCATCCCATAATGCCGCCGAATCAATATAAGACTTGTAAAGGCAAGATAATTGACAATATTGACGCCCACAACTGCTTTGTGTTCTACTCGTGCATAGAAACTACGCATAGACCTAGCTCATGATGCCACTGTTGGGGAACATAGCAGAATTTTAAAATTTTCTACGCATCACCAAGATCAATCTATGGAGTCATCTAGCAACGAGGGAGAGAGGAGTGCATCTACATACCCTTGTAGATCGCGCGCGGAAGCATTCAAGAGAACGGGGTTGATGGAGTCGTACTCGACGTGATCCAAATCACCGATGACCTAGCGCCAAACGGACGGCACCTCCGCGTTCAACACACGTACGGTTGGGAAGACGTCTCCTCCAACTTGATCCAGCAAGGGGGAAGGAGAGGTTGATGAAGATCCAGCAACACGACGGCGTGGTGGTGGAAGCAACGGTGATCTCGGCAGGGCTTCGCCAAGCGCAGGGAGACGGAGGAGTGTCACGGGAGGGAGAGGCAGAGGCCAGGGGCTTGGGGTGCGGCTGCCCTCCCTCCCCCCCACTATATATAGGGTCCCTAGGGGGGGCAGCCCTAGGAGATCCAATCTCCTAGGAGGGGCGGTGGCCAAAGGGGTGGCTTGCCCCCCAAGGCAAGTGTGGTGCCCCCCACCCCTAGGGTTTCCAACCCTAGGCACAGGGGGAGGCCCAAGGGGGGCGCACCAGCCCACTAGGGGCTGGTTCCCCTCCCACTTCATCCCATGGGGCCCTCCGGGATAGGTGGCCCCACCCGGTGGACCCGGGGATCCTTCCGGTGGTCCCGGTACAATATCGATTACCCCCGAAACTTTCCCGATGGCCGAAACTTGACTTCCTATATATAAATCTTCACCTCTGGACCATTCCAGAACTCCTCGTGACATCCGGGATCTCATCCGGGACTTCGAACGACTTTCGGGTTACCGTATACTAATATCTCAACAACCCTAGCGTCACCGAACCTTAAGTGTGTAGACCCTACGGGTTCGGGAGACACGCAGACATGACCGAGACGACTCTTCAGTCAATAACCAATAGCGGGATCTGGATACCCATGTTGGATCCCACATGCTCCTCGATGATCTCATCGGATGAACCACGATGTCGAGGATTCAATCAATCCGTATACAATTCCCTTTGTCAATCGGTTCGTTACTTGCCCGAGACTCGATCATCGGTATCCCAATACCTCGTTCAATCTCGTTACCGGCAAGTCACTTTACTCGTACCATAATGCATGATCCCGTGATCAACCACTTGGTCACATTGAGCTCATTATGATGATGCATTACCGAGTGGGCCTAGAGATACCTCTCTGTCATACGGAGTGACAAATCCCAGTCTCGATTCGTGCCAACCCAACAGACACTTTCGGAGATACCTGTAATGTACCTTTATAGTCACCCAGTTACGTTGTGACGTTTGGCACACCCAAGTCACTCCTACGGTATCCTGGAGTTGCACAATCTCATGGTCTAAGGAAATGATACTTGACATTCGGAAAAGCTACAGCAAACGAACTACACGATCTTTGAGCTATGCTTAGGATTGGGTCTTGTCCATCACATCATTCTCCTAATGATGTGATCCTGTTATCAATGACATCCAATGTCCATAGTCAGGAAACCATGATTATCTTTTGATCAATGAGCTAGTCAATTAGAGGCTCACTAGGGACGTGTTGTGGTCTATGTATTCACACATGTATTACGATTTCCGGATAACACAATTATAGCATGAACAATAGACAATTATCATGAACAAAGAAATATAATAATAACCATTTTATTATTGCCTCTAGGGCATATTTCCAACAATATATCCTGTCATTATTAGTGCTAACCTTTCAGAGCATGAAGAAAAGAAATTATTGAAAACTCTGAAGAAGCACCGTGCTGCTATTGGATATACTCTTGATGATATTAAGGGCATTAGTCCCACTCTATGCCAGCACAAAATAAAATTGGAGAAAGACGCTAAACCGGTTGTTGATCACCAACGACGGTTAAATCCTAAGATGAAAGAAGTGGTAAGAAAAGAAATACTAAAGCTTATGGAGGCAGGTATAATTTATCCTGTTGCTGATAGTTATTGGGTAAGTCTTGTACATTGCGTCCCTAAGAAGGGAGGTATTACTGTTGTTCCTAATGATAAAGACGAATTGATCCCACAAAGAATTGTTACAGGTTATATAATGGTAATTGATTTCCGCAAACTAAATAAAGCTACTAAAAAGTATCATTACCCGTTACCTTTTATTGATCAAATGCTAGAAAGATTATCCAAACATACACATTTTTGCTTTCTAGATGGTTATTCTGGTTTCTCTCAAATACCTGTGTCAAAAGAGGATCTAGAAAAGACAACTTTTACTTGAACTTTCGGTACCTTTGCTTATAGACGTATGCCTTTTGGTTTATGTAATGCACCTGCTACCTTTCAAATATGTATGACTGCTATATTCTCTGACTTTTGTGAAACGATTGTTGAGGTTTTCATGGATGATTTCTCCGTATATGGAACTTCTTTTGATGATTGCTTAAGCAACCTTGATCGAGTTTTGCAGAGATGTGAAGAAACTAATCTTGTCTTGAATTGGGAGAAGTGCCACTTTATGGTTAATGAAGGTATTGTCTTGGGGCATAAAATTTCCGAAAGAGGTATTGAAGTTGATAAAGCTAAAGTTGATGCTATTTAAAAGATGTTGTGTCCTAAGGACATTAAAGGTATAAGAAGTTTTCTTGGTCATGCCGGATTTTATAGGAGGTTCATTAAGGACTTCTCTAAAATTTCTAGGCCTCTGACCAATCTCTTACAAAAAGATGCTCCTTTTGTCTTTGATGATGATTATGTAGATGCATTTGAAATACTTAAGAAAGCTTCGATTTCTACACCTATTGTCCAGCCTCCTGATTGGAATTTACCATTTGAAATTATGTGTGATGCTAGTGATTATGCTGTAGGGGTTGTTCTAGGACAAAGACTTGATAAGAAATTAAATGTTATCCAATATGCTAGTAAAACTCTAGACAGTGCTCAAAGAAATTATGCTACTACTTAAAAGGAGTTTTTAGCAGTTGTATTTTCTTGTGATAAGTTCAGACCTTATATAATTGATTCTAAAGTAAATGTTCACACTGATCATGCTTCTATTAAATATCTTATGGAAAAGAAAGATGCTAAACCTAGACTTATTAGATGGGTTCTCTTGCTACAATAGTTTGATTTGCATATTATTTGTAGAAAGGGAGCTGAGAACCCCGTTGCAGACAACTTGTCTAGGTTAGAGAATGTTCTTGATGACCCACTACCTATTAATGATAGCTTTCCTGATGAACAATTAGCTGTCATAAATGCTTCTCGTACTACTCCATGCTATGCTGATTATGCTAATTACATTGTTGCTAAATTTTTACCACCTAGTTTCACATACCAACAAAAGAAAAAGTTTTTCTATGATTTAAGACATTACTTTTGGGATGACCCACACCTTTATAAAGAAGGAGTAGATGGTGTTATTAGACGTTGTGTACCTGAGCATGAACAGGAACAGATCCTACGCAAGTGTCACTCTGAGGCTTATGGAGGACACCATGCTGGAGATAGAACTGCACATAAGGTACTGCAATCCGGTTTCTATTGGCCTACTCTCTTCAAGGATGCCCATAAGTTTGTTTTGCCTTGTGATGAATGTCAAAGAATTGGTAATATTAGTAGACGTCAAGAAATGCCTATGAATTATTCACTTGTTATTGAACCATTTGATGTTTGGGGCTTTGATTATATGGGACCGTTTCCTTCCTCTAATGGGTATACACATATGTTAGTTGTTGTTGATTACGTTACTAAGTGGGTAGAAGCTATTCCAACTAGTAGTGTTGATCATAACATCTTCACCAGCACATCTCATCTCAAACCCTAGTTCATATCTTGTATCCAATCTTTGTCCCAAAGCCTCAGATTGGTACCTGTGGGTTGCTAGTAGTGTTGATTACTCTTTGTAGTTGATGCTAGTTGGTTTATTCGGTGGAAGATCATATGTTCAGATCCTTTATGCATATTAATACCCCTCTGATTATGAACATGAATATGATTTCTGAGTAGTTACGTTTGTTCCTGAGGACATGGGAGAAGTCTTGCTATAAGTAGTCATGTGAATTTGGTATTCGTTCGATATTTTGATGAGATGTATGTTGTCTTTCCTCTAGTGGTGTCATGTGAACATCGACTACATGACACTTCACCATTGTTTGGGCCTAGGGGAAGGCATTGGGAAGTAATAAGTAGATGATGGGTTGCTAGAGTGATAGAAGCTTAAACCCTAGTTTATGAGTTGCTTCGTAAGGGGCTGATTTGGATCCATATGTTTCATGCTATGGTTAGGTTTACCTTAATACTTATTTTATAGTTGCAGATGCTTGCAATAGGGGTTAATCATAAGTGGGATACTTGACCAAGGAAGGGAAGTACCCAAGCACCGGTCCACCCACATATCAAATTATCAAAGTACCGAACGCGAATCATATGAATGTGATGAAAACTAGCTTGATGATAATTCCCATGTGTCCTCGGGAGCGCTTTCCTTTATATAAGAGTTTGTCTAGGCTTGTCCTTTGCTACAAAAAGGATTGGGCCATCTTGCTGCACCTTATTTACTATATTTACTTGTTAGCCGTTATCAATTACCTTATCACAAAACTATCTGTTACCGATAATTTTAGTGCTTGCAGAGAATACCTTACTGAAAACTGCTTATCATTTCCTTCTGGTCCTCGTTGGGTTCGACACTCTTACTTATCGAAAGGACTATGATAGATCCCCTATACTTGTGGGTCATCATAACTGCGGGCTGAATTTGTCCCACAGGCAGAAAAGGCCAATGACGGGCCATAAGTAACCGAATGCTAGAAATGAGCCCAAGAATAAATGGGCCCTGAGAAGGCCGAAAGATAACACGGGTTGGAAACGGTCCAATGGAATAATGGGTCGTTAATGGGTATAAAGGGGTATACTATTCATTGCGGGCCAGATTCACCACGGGCCATTAATGGGCCAAGAGTTACAAATGGTCTCATATGGGCCGAAAGACATCATGGGCCATACATGGGCCAGAAGTTACAACGGAGTGGAATCATATTGGAAGGCCCAGATGAAGCTACTGGGCTTAATTTGGATAGGCCGTAATGGGCCGTGAGTTAGCGGACCGTAAATGAGGCTATATACGAACAGGCCGTTAACAAGATTTTCGTGGGCCGGCCCGTTACCTTTTGACCAAGTCAAATGGGCCGGCCTTTTCACCAGAATGGGCCTCTGTTGGGCCGTACCACGTGTCGACGTATCATAGGCGCCTCCTGTCCAATGAATGGATGACATTTGTCCCAACGGTGAGCCAACACATGTTTTCGCCGGCCAATGAGAATTTTACACATGGAAAATCCTCATTGGTCCGGGCTGTTAGCGGGTTATCGGATCCAAAACCGGACCCGATAGCTTAACGACGTCCCGCTACGGTGGATGCCACGTGTCGGTCACCCTTGATGAAAGCACTTCCATGACGCGTGAATTATCGTCATGAAAGTGGACACTTCCGTGATGATAATTTTTGTAATGTCATGGAACACTTCTACGACAGCACAAGTATGAGTATCTTGATTCTGTCATAAATTTGTCATGGATGTACATGCATGACAGCAAACGTGACCTACTGTGAAAACACGTATCATCACGGAAGTGTCTTTTTTGTAGTGGTAGTTCTTTCCTATGTTGCAAGGTGTGAAGTTTGAGTAAAGACTCAAAACCCGACCACGACAGAAAATAGAAAGATGATGAAAAGTCATTCCTTATGCCTCAGTCATAGGTTCTATAAAGTATGCTATGCTGTGTACCAGACCTATTGTGTACCTCACCATGAGTTTGGCAAGAGGGTACAATAGTGATCCAGGAGTGGATCACTGAACAGCGGTCAAAATTATCCTTAGTGGAATAAGGAAATGTCTCTTGGTTATGGAGGTGACAAAGAGTTCGTCGTAAAGAGTTGCGTCGATGCAAGCTTTGACACCGATCTGGATGACTCTAAGTCTCGATCTAGATACATATTGAAAGTGGGAGCGATTAGCTAGAGTAGCTCCAGCAGAGTATTGTAGACATAAAAAATTTACAAAATACATATGGCTCTGAATGTGGCAGACCCGTTGACTAAACTTCTCTCACAAGCAAAACATAATCACTCTTTGGGTGTTAATCACATAGCGATGTGAACTAGTTTATAGACTCTAGTAAACCCTTTGGGTATTAGTCACATGAAGATGTGAACTAATCACATAAAGATGTGAACTATTGGTGTTAAATCACATGGCGATGTGAACTAGATTATTGACTCTAGTGCAAGTGGGAGACTGAAGGAAATATGCCCTAGAGGCAATAATAAAGTTGTTATTTATATTTCCTTATATCATGATAAATGTTTATTATTCATGCAGAATTGTATTAACCAGAAACTTAGTACATGTGTGAATACATAGACAAAACAGAGTGTCCCTCTACTTGACTAGCTCGTTAATCAAAGATGGTTAAGTTTCCTGACCATAGACATGTGTTGTCATCTGATGAACGGGATCACATCATTAGAGAATGATGTGATGGACAAGACCCATCCATTAGCTTAGCATAAATGATCGTTTAGTTTTATTGCTATTGCTTTCATCATGACTTATACGTGTTCCTCTGACTATGAGATTATGCAACTCCAGAATACCGGAGGAACACCATGTGTGCTATCAAATGTCACAATGTAACTGGGTGATTATAAAGATGCTCTACAGGTGTCTCTGATGGTGTTTGTTGAGTTGGCATAGATCGAGATTAGGATTTGTCACTCCGTGTATCGGAGGGGTATCTCTGGGCCCTCTCGGTAATGCACATCACTATGAGCCTTGGAAGCAATGTGAATAATGAGTTAGTTGCGGTATGATGCAGTACGGAACGAGTAAAGAGACTTGCTAGTAACGAGATTGAACTAGGTATGATGATACCGATGATCGGATCTCGGGCAAGTAACATACCGATGACAAAGGGAACAACGTATGTTGTTACGCGGTTTGACAGAGAAAGATCTCCGTAGAATATGTAGCAGCCAATATGAGCATACAGGTTCCGCTATTGGTTATTGACCGGAGATGTGTCTCAGTCATGTCTACATAGTTCTCGAACCCGTAGGGTCCGCACGCTTAATGTTCGACGATGATTTGTATTATGAGTTATGTGATTTGATGACCGAAGGTAGTTCGGAGTCCCGGATGAGATCATGGACATGATGAGGAGTCTCAAAATGGTCGAGAGGTAAAGATCGATATATTGGAAGGCTATATTCGGACATCGAAAAGGTTCCAAGTGATTCGGGTATTTTTTGGAGTACCGGAGAGTTACGGGAATTCGCCGGGGAAAGTAGTGGGCCTTAATGAGCCATACGGGAAAGGAGAGAAGGGCCTCAAGGGTTGCCCCCCCCCCCCCATGGCAAGTCCGAATTGTACTAGGGAGGGGGTGGTGCTCCCCTTCTCTTTCCTTCTCCCTCTCCTACTCCTTCCCTCTCTCCCCTCTTGGAAAAGGAAGGGGACTCCAACTAGGATTGGGAATCCTAGTTGGACTCCCCCTATAGGCACGCCCCTCCTAGGCCGGCCTCCTCCTCCTCCCTCCTTTATATACGTGGGCAGGGGGCACCCCAAAGGCACTCCAAGATTTGTCTTAGCCGTGTGCGGTGCCCCCTCCACAGTTACACACCTCAGTCATATCGTCGTAGTGCTTAGGCAAAGCCCTGCGCCCGTAACTTCATCATCATCGTCGCCACGCCGTCGTGCTGACAGAACTCTCCTTCGGCCTCAACTGGATCGAGAGTCCGAGGGACGTCATCGAGCTGAACGTGTGCCGAACGCGGAGGTGTCGTACATTCGGTACTTGGATCGGTTGGATCGCGAAGACGTTCGACTACATCAACCGTGTTACTAAACGCTTCCATTTTTGGTCTACGAGGGTACGTAGACACACTCTTCCCACTCGTTGCTATGCATCTCCTAGATAGATCTTGCATGATCGTAGGTAAAAAAATTAAATACTGCGTTCCCCAACAAAAGCCACCAGAAAATTATCTGTAATAAGACATACCGACGCGAAGGCACTTTGGTTTGGGTAGGTGATCTTATATAAAAAATATTTCAACCAATTAGCAAGGAGTTTTCATATCACCTTATATACTATTGTTGCATGAGCTAATCAGCCGGAATTGAGTTGAACTTTCGGATTTTCAACCTTTGGAATGAGAACAATAGAGGTGTTGCTACACCCTTCGGGGATCTTCCTAGAGTTAACAGCAAGCAACACTTCATCTATCAACTCCTCTCCAATTATATGCGAAATTCTCTTATAGAAAATAGCATGTAAGCCATCCGGGCTGGGGGCCTTCAGATGTCGATGTTAAACATGGCCTTTTTTACCTCCTCTCGTGTATAAGGCTTATTCAACTCGGTCACTCGGGGCTTTACCTTTTCAATTATATTCATATCCGGTACCTGCACACAGAAGGTGAACAAAAGAAGAAAATTAGGCTGCTGCATGGGACCGTATCCTCTCCTGATCATCAATCCATGTACCATTTTCTCTTTGCAAACACTTTATACAGTTTCTTTTCCACCGCCCGTTTGCTGCCCTATGAAAGAAAACCGAGTTCTTGTCGCCACTAGTAAGCCAATCAACTCGCCCTTGTTTCATCCAGTAGAGTGCCTCCTTCTCTAATAATTTTCCAATTTGCATATGTAATTCATGTTTCCTTACGACCGCATCATCAATTGACAAACGTGGTAGCACACTACCAGAATTGGCCCAAATCGCGATGGCCCCGTCGGCATATATGGAGGTATCCTGGCGGCCTAGGTCAAGCCATAGGCGTAGAAAAGCCGCCGGCATACGTCCACATATGCCGACGGGGGCCGTCGGCAGCACTGGCTATATGCCTATGGTGGCCGTCTGCATAGGTCAAGCCATTGGCATATCCTTGGGCCCGGCTACCCGGTGGGCGACGGCCGTTTGACGGCGTCAGGCCTACGCCCGATGGAGCTACCGGGGGCCGTCGGTATAGGCGTATAGCTTTGCCAACATCATCGATCCGCGTATTCTGCCACATCATCGATCCGAGCTGATGTTTCTGTCTCTGTACGTTCTTTTCTGGTTTGTGTATAAACCTCTTTTGATTCACCAAGAAAGAAAAAAGAACAACTGTGTAGCACCAACAACCAGCCAGAGAATTTTGAGGAGTTGAAACAACAAACAAATTACATGCGCGAAATTCAACGGAAGTCACAAATAGGTGACCCCACCAGTGCAAATACTAAAGTGCACAAAAAATGTGCATGATTCGTTCGTTTAGTGGTTGACGACCCTGCAGTTCCTCCTGATCTCTCCCTGGAAACCGGTCTTCACTTCGATGGCTCCCATCTTGACCATGGCCTTGTTGAACTTGGCCTCCCACTGCCCGGGAATGTTGGCACTGTCGCGCACCATCTGGGTCGTCGCCGGCGTGGCAAGGAGGGCGGCATCCGACGTGAAGAGCACCTTGTGCGCCAGGACGTTCTTGTAGTACTGGTTGTCCAGCGCGTTGGGGGTCACCACGTCCTGGTTCACCGTCGGGTCGTTGGCCGAGCTTGGGCTGGCGGGGCACTCCCTCCTCAGCACGTTGGCGAAGCCGGTGTTGATGTCGGAGGGGACGGCGAGGCGATCGGGGACGAAGGACGAGCAATGGGACACGCCAATGGTGTGGGCGCCGGAAAGCACGACCATGTCCTCCGCGGTGAGGCCCTTGGCGGCGAAGCTGGCGATGAGCTGGTCGAGGTTGAAGACCGGAGGCGGGAGGTTGTCAAGGGCCTCCGTGGAGTTGGAGACGCGGCCGTCGAGGCGGCCGGCCGGCATGTTGATCTTCATCGTCAACCTGCTGAGGAAGTAGGCGGCGTCACGGCCGGCGAAGGCGACGATGTCCGCGCAGGAGACGACGCCGGGGCACGCCTTCTCGACGGCGTCCTTGGCGGCATCGATGACCTCGAAGCCGCGGAGGCTGGGGAAGTTGGGAGGGCTCAGCTTCTCCGGCTGCGGGTTGGCGGGCGTGGGGTCGAGGAGGACGGAGGCGTCGCAGCCCTGCACGAAGCAGTCGTGGAAGAACATGCGGATGAGGCCGGCGCCGATGCCGGCGTTCTTGTAGACGAAGCGCTTCACCTCGTCCCTCACGATGGCCTCCACGCGGGGGCACGTCTTCTTGTAGTAGCCCACCTGCAGGCCGTGGCACGCCGACGACGACAAGAGCAATGCGCATGTCAGCGCAACGGAGAGCTTAAGCCAGGCAGCCATTGTCTCCTCAAGCTCTGAACTAAGTTATCGGCCTTTGTGCACTACCAATATCGAGAGTGTGGTCGACCGATGAGAAGGTGATGAGATGTTGCTCATGAGGTAGGGCTATTTATGCGTGCATCGATAGACGACATTGGATAGCTAGTCTCATCAGATGATTAATCGACGACATTGGGTCTATAATTGACCAGCATGTTGTGATTTAGCTGGTATGGAACATGGAGGCTGATGGAGTCTGATTGTGGTAGATGTTCTCGTTGTTCGTTCACTGAAATGTCTTGATGAGGTATAAGCATGTTGTGGCCAGCGAGGTATGAGTGTATGATTGTACATTAGAATAGCTTTGATATTGTTGGCACAAGTATAATTGGGATTAATTAGGATATATAAGATCTCAGCTTCCGTGATAATTGTGATGGGAATGTTGTTACGTGTTCCGTGTGCCTGACAGGTCACGACGTTCATCCGTAAACATGCATGGGAGTGGGCTGTCTTTTGCCTCTTGCAAGCATGCGCATATGGTTTTTGGCTTCCGGCTCTTTTTTAGAATAGAAGAGAAACCGGGCGGTTGCCGAATCAAGTTCTTGATTTGCTCATGGAGTATGCTGCTTCCAGCACATGGTGAGTCGGTTGCATGGAAATGCAAGGTGGACTCCTGTAAACAAAACTTCAGCAACTGCCTATATCACATGGGGATCAGTTTGGCCTCTGACTTTTGTAGAACCAACAAAAAAAATATACTTGCTGGCGGGCTACAGCCTACAGCACCATAAGGTTAATGAAAGCCTTCTTCCGCAAAACAAAATGAAAGCCTTGAGAGGATGGAGCATCGAGACTGAGGCAGCCCAGAAGAAACTTAAGATAAATCTTGTAACGTGGAGTTTGACTCCCTTTTTTCTTAGAAAAAAGGGTTGAAAATAAATAAACTTTTTCCAGAGAAGTACAAGAAAATTGTTGTGCTCCAGACACTACAAGAAAATCAAAAGTTGCCTAGTATTTCCCAATAAACTGAGTGTAATTTATCGGGCGCTCGGCATATACGGCTGAGTGCGTAAATAAAACATAGAGCAACATAAGCGTGCGGCTTAGAGCATCTCCAGCCGTTGGCCCCTCAGTGGTGCCTAAAATCGCTGCCTGGAGTGAGCCGGCGCAAAAAATCGGTCTGGGGACGAGTTGGTCCCCAGTCGCTAGCCCCAGGGCCGCCCCAGGCGCGTTCAAAAAAGGCAAAAATATAGCAAAGTTCGGCATATATTACATAATAGTCGCGGATTTTTATTACATAATATGTCTAAATTAAAAAGAAACTGGCTGAACGCGGAGTAGTCCCCGTCGTCGCCGCCATCGTTGTCGGGCTTCTCCTCCTTGACGCGGTCGTCCCTAGTGGACCCCTGACCGGCGTCGTCAACGCGGACTAGTAGTGGCGGCGCGTCGTTGTCGTCGCTATCCTCGATGACGATGACGCCTCCTTCGTCGCGGCCCCGGCGGCGCTGCGCGAATCGCTGCAGGGCGGCGCATTGGCGCTCCCTCGCCATCTTCAGGGAGTCCGCGCGCGCCCATTCCAAGGCCGCGTCGTCGTCGAGCTCGACGTCGCCGCCGTGCTCCGTCTTCACCGCGGGGAGGAGGCCCGGCTCCGTCTTGGGCTTGACGAAGCGCGGAGGAGGAGCCGACGAGGAGGCGCGCTGGCCGCCCTCGTTGATGACAATGCCGGCGCCGCGAGTGCAGCCGGCCGAGCGGCGTCTCCGTCGCGGGCTCGGCCTTGACGCCGAGCAACCCCGAAGAGCCGGAGGAATGCGAAGAAGAGCGTGATGAAGAGGAAGAAGAGGAGGCGACAAACCTCCTGGGCAACCATTGCCCATCGCGTCGGCGGTGAGTCGTGGCCGTGGTGGCCGCCCTCGCCGGGGGGTACGCCAACGGCGGGTGGTTGCCGCCCTCGAGGTGCGTCAGCACGCCCTCGAGTGTGCGGCCGGGGACGCCCCATCACAGATGGCGCCCCTCGCTGTTCTTCATGCCGCCGACTACCGGTGCGCCGTTGGTGGACGCCAGCCGCTGCTGCTGACGGAGTTGGAAGTACGCCGCCCAAGCCGCGTGGTTGTCGGCGACGTACTGGGGGAGGGAGAGCTGGGCGTCGGTAAGGGAGGCGCGCATGACCTCGACCTCGTTGGCGAAGTACGAGGGTTTAGCCACGGCGTCGGGCAATGGGGGAATGGGCACTCCCCCGTTGCTGAGCTTCCAGCCTGTTGGCCCGGCGCGCATGTCCGGCGGCGCCGTGATGTTCGCCTGGAACATGAGCCAAGACTCTTGTTCGCGGAGCGAGCGGCGGCCGAAGCCGTTGGCCGCCGCCTCATCTCCGGGGAAACGCTCGGCCATCGGGAGAGGGAGGGAGAGCGAGGGCTCGACGGCGGCGCTCGGGAGAGGGGGGCTCGGCGGCGGCTCTCGGGAGAGGTAGAGCTCGGCGGCTAGGGCTAGGGCTGGTGTGGCCAGAGGCGAGGGAGGCCGCCGGCTTTATATAGCCGCGCCGCGCCCGTGTGTACGCGTGCGAGAGAGGGGAGGTGTCGGCGCGCCGACCCGTGATGCGCCGCCCGTGAGGAATCAATGATAAGGCTGACCGGCGGCAGCCTTGACATTGATTCCCCATGGCGTGGGGGAAGACGACGAGCGGTGTCGCTGACGCGGCGAGCCCGCGGCTCTTTCGCGCCAAAACCGCTCGCCCCGGCGTCCGCCGGCGTGACGGGTTCGGCCTGGGTCCGCCGACGCTAATTTCGGACCAAGCCGGCGAAAATCGAGCTTCTGGAACGCGACTGGGCCGATTTTTCTGTGCCGGTGCGAAAAAATCGCCTGAGGAGGCCTTTCTATACATGTAAAAATACTCTTAGTATATGCAAACTTCTTGGTATATTCGAAGAAATACTCTCGGCCTACACCTATTTGGTTCTTCCTCGGGCCTCGTCTCCATCACACGTTCCGGTGGGTTGATCCTCGGGCCTCGTCTCCGTCACGCGTTCCGGCCTCGGATGCTAGCATAAGGCATATGAGAAATAATTGAGATTTGGCTCTTGAATTTGTTGTTGTTCAGTGTTGGTCCATTGGCATCGCGGCCTTGATGACTTAGGGCTTGTTCTGAACTTCTCCGAACTTCCCAAACTCCACAAAATCAGCTTCTGAAGCTAGCTTCAAACTCCACCTGGCGATTAACAAACCATTCGGCACGCTCGTAGCTTCTCCCAGAGATTCCTCCCAGTTGGGGAGGTTGTAGGCCTGTTCCGCGCTGGTACAGGCCCGCTGGAAACAGCCTAGCTCGGGAGCAGCCCACTAGAGACCTTGTTTGATGCTGGTATAGGCCCGTTGGAAAGCCCAGATCGGGAGCAGCCGCCATGGGTGGACCTTGGGAAGAAGAAAGGGAGCTCGGGGTGGTCTTCTGGATGGGAACCGGCCGGGATGGCCTTGTATATGCCAGATCCGGCGGTGGAGCGGAGCGCCGGCCGGCTGAGGGGTGGATCTGGCTGTGGCGGCGGGGGAAGGTTAGGTCGAGGGAGGGAGACGAGCGCAACGATTCGAACGCGAGTGTGGCATGTCGACTCGAGAAGCTGGCTCTCCGAAGCGTTTTCTTTAGCGGTGGCAGTCTCGTTGTAAATATGGGCAACTCCAGTTTCTCGTTTTTCTGGAGCTGGGCTTTCCGGGCTTCACGATTTTACACGTGAGCGGGACTGAGCTTCTCAAATCCAGCTTCTTCCCAAATAAACGTTCAGGACAACTTCACACGAGAAGTTTGAGGAATTAGAAGCTGGAGGAGATCAAAACAGGCCCTTAGCATCCACAATCAACAACATGTTCGCCCAACGTTAGAGCGGCACGTGATTAGCCCGTCGAGCGGCACACGATCAGCCCGTCCGAGAGACGAAGACGGTAGACCCACCGGACTTTAATGTAACTTAAGATAAATCAAGGATATTTTTACCGTATATCTCCTAATCCACGGCTCTTCCGCTGGACGAGACTTGCATGCTCCCCTCGCGTGCACCCATCCGTACTCCCGCATACGTGGCATGATTTGATTGGAACAAAATAAGGCCTGGATTAAAAAGAAAAAAAAAGAAAAAAACAGCCGGGAGCACGGATGGGAACATGAGGAGGGAGCAGGCAAGCCGGATCCTCTTCCGCTAGGGGGAAGTAGAACGGGGCGTGCTGGTTTTTTCTTCCACCGGTTTTGCCTTTTTTTTCTTTGTTTTTTAAGTATTTTCTCTTTCTTCTATGTTTTTTCTAGAACATTTGTCAAATTCATGAACACTTTATGAAATTCTGAGAATTTTACAAATTCATGGACATTTTTTGAATTCATGAAAAATCAAATTCATGAACTAAGATTTTTTTTTTGAAATTCCGAACATTTCTTTTTGAATTTGAGATCTATGAACAGTTCTCAGAGTAAAAAAACAAAAGAAACAAAAATGAAAAAATAAAGATGAAAAGCGAAAAAAAAGGAGCGCCCAGGCCCCACTTGGACAGGCCCAAAATGCACACAGGGGCTCCCTATTTTTACCGCTGGTTTGGTAAATAGGTCCAAGTGCTTTTCATAAAGGTTTGACCCTTTTAGGGAAAATGGGCAATGTTTTTTGATCTGAAAAATGGGCAATATGTTCAAACTTTAACAGGTGCAAGCACCCACTCATAGAACCACCAGGACATTCCACTATGCCTCGAAACACCTCAAGTCAAGACACACCAAAAGAAAGGTGCGCATACACCTCAAGTCAAGACACACCAAAAGAAAGGCGCGCATACGATTCATGCTTTGTTCATGTTCACACAGACTCTCGTGACGATTGTGTCACCAACTTATTTTGTTTCACTGCTTACATGAACCACAAGGAGTTTGCAAGCATTAACAGCCAAACTTTCCCTGGTTGGATGCTCAGTTCAGGACGCCAGATGCTTTGTAGGATTCCACGCTGTCCCCCAGGGTCTTCTCTAAAGGCCTGAAGGTCCACCCTAGCTTCTGAAGTTTCTCTGAACTATAAATGGTATTTTCTTCCACTTCCGTAAAGCTACATAGAAATTTGGAGAGAAAAATAAAGTTTCATCCAAGTTAAGCATGGAAAAGCAGGGGGGTCGTATCAAAGAATGTTATGATCTGGTGACATCTTTCATTAATTTTTGACATTCTATATCCTAAACTACATGCAAAATTAAATGGTAGATGCAGAGCATTACACCTCCATAAACCTGGCACTCTACTATGCTTAATTCAATTTGTCAATCCCCATCCTAGTGCTTTCCAAATGATGCTGATATATATGCTTGTCTCAGGAAAAGATAAATGGACCATCTAGCTTGTGAAATGCAGAATCAAAATAGCAATAAGACAAACAAAAAGTTGCCTGCTGAGGAAGGCACTTACTTTTTGGGATAAGTGTACATTGGATATAAGGTCTTCAGTACGCTTATCATATCAGAGACTTTTACTGGTTTTGAACTGCAGATGTACCGTCCAGACGCCTCTGGATTTTCATATGCCAATAGAAGAGCATCGGCAACATCACGGACATCCACTACATTCCTGAGTTTATTTTCTACAGTATCACGTTCTCCTGCAAGAGAAAAGTGTTTCATTTCTACAGAAACAGAACTACAATATAAGAATAAGCAAGTTTGGTTTTTTAAACAACTTGATCTTAAAGGTTGAAAGGTCCATTGTGCTATTGGTTAATATGCTTTGTTCAGTTCAGACATCAATTTATGATGACCCAGTTTAAACAGAGCAAGGCTGAGCAAATTATCACTCTTTAATATAAATTGCATGTAAGATGAGAGAACACTGAGATAAACACATCTACCTTTGAGGTAATTAAGGAGAATGTTACTGCTTGTATTTACTGTAGACTGCATCAAGGGGCCAATTACCAACGACGGGCAAATAGTTACAATATCCAGCCCAGTTTTTGCTGCATAAGCAAAAGCCTCACGCTCTGCGAGTGTTTTGGAAAGGAAATACCAATCCTGCCACAATGACAACACATATAATTTATTTCAAATAAGTCATCCGGACCAAGGAATCACAGCATAAGATCATGAACATTCTGTGTGGCTAGCTGAAGAACATCATATTATTAGAAAGCATCGAGGTTATTTGTGCAAAGATGTGGCTCACCTTTATACTGCTACCTTCATCCTAGGGCGAAACCATTAGCTCACCAAACAAGAAGCTTACTATTAAATCATTGGTAATCATGCCTAACAGTCGGTCATCTAAGCTATCGGCCAAGAGAAGTGAGAGCTATTCAAGAGTTGGAGCTGGTATGTTATTAGTCCCTTGATCGGGTACCGAAAGTTTGCTTCGAGGAAGCAGTGCTATTTGGTTCTTCTTCTTTCACGTCCATCCACAAATGATTTATGAAAGGAGGGAGTATATTCCAAATCAATATCAATCTGTGATTAATTAGCAGCTGATGTAGCATGCTATACTGTGAACTAAACAAGTTTCTTGGCAGAACAATGTTTAGCAAACGCAAAGGCATTGCTTACTTACCTCACCCTTTCTGCAGAGATCCTCGTCTGACCAGCTATCTTCATCAAATAATTTATCCTTAGGCCAGTTAGGATTATTGGACACAGCAGCAACTGAAGACACCATGACAACTCGCTTAACTTTCGCCTCGTAGCAAGCCTTCAAGACATTCAGTGTGCCTGTTACAGCAGGGGCTATAACTTCTTCCTGCAAAGAAGTAAACAACAGAATATTAGAGTACACACTTGTTTCTAGAAATTAAACATTAGTAATACATCTGTATAACAGCACTATATAAAAGAAAGAGATAGGTTACAAAATTCAGACAGGCTGATGTTGCACAAAGCTGAACAAGTTGACAAACTTTGTCTGTTTTCATGAACTTGTTTATGTAGGGAAACAGGATGGTTAAAAAATTACAGATTTCGCATTATGCGGTGAATTCAGTATATCTCCTATGAATAACAAATGGTCATGTTTGGGGGAAAATCCTTGAGAAAATCCATCAAGGCCTCAAGGTTAAGTAAACTTTACATCTAACTTGGGATGCAAAGCCACGTATAGTTGCCAATAAAATTGCACTATGCTAAATCACTCGTTCACCTGCTATTTCCTCTCTTGTTTACCTCAAAACTTCACAAAACCGTGAAAGTGAAACACATTTTCTTGAAAAAATCACCTCAGGATTGGTTGATCTGCCAGAAGGGACAGGGCTAGCAACATGAAAGACGCCCTCACAGCCAGCAACCGCTGACGCAATGCTGTCGTAGTTCAGCAGGTCGGCGCTGAGCAGCTCCAACCTTTCCCCAGCACCTTCTAGCGCCTTAAGGTGAGCATTCTTAGCATTACCTGGAGCATATGGTCACACACAAAACACACCACCATCATCATATACTCACATATAACAAATTTCTTGGGTCCATCACAACAAAGTATGCCCAAGCTATTTTTCAAAGTTTCAAGAACTAACAATACGTCGGAGCTCACAATTCCTGCAATTTCCTCTCAACATTTACACATCCTGTTCGAGGAATCTGCTAAAAAGCATCTAAATCTAATACTATCTCAAAAAGCTCCTGTTCACTTCCAACTTCCAAGAACAACATTATTTTTAGGGGACTGCTTCCCCTCAAATATGGTTGCCTGGACTGCTTCCCCTCGTTCGGTTTTCACTTTTCAGCAACAGCATGCTATTGATATATTCCTAAAAAAACACATCTATACATCCTCCTGGATAAGCATAGATCTTCGACGGCACAGCCAAGAGGAAAAGGAATCTTCGGGCGGGAGGTGGGAAGGACGGACCGAAGCGAGGAAGGAAGGCCCTTACCGGGATCGCGCACGGTGCCGCGGACCGCGTAGTGGCCCTTAGAGAGGAGGAGCTTGACGAGCCACGAGGCGACGAAGCCCCCTGCGCCGGTCACGCACACGCTCTTCCTCGCCGCCGCCGCCGCCGCCATGCTGTTTTTTCTCCCCGCTCCGGCTAGTCCCCTCTGCTGTGCGGAGTTTGGTTGCTCCGCGTCTCGCCACGCTGCGCTGAAGTGGACAGCAGACGCCAATCCAGAGCGGTCGAGGCGGTTTCGACTTTCGAGAGTCTTCTCTTTTTACAATTTTGTCTGTTTGGTCCTTCTATATTGTTTCTCTCTGACTCTAGTCCAGTCAACGGCAAAGTATTTCACAAATTAAGGGCTTCTTTGGATCACAGGATTAGAAAACAAAGGAATTCAAAAAACACAGGAATTTGACGGGATTGTAGGTGCAAAACAGAGGATTACAAAATAGAGGAAAACTACAAGAATGGTCATTTGGATGGAACACAGAAAAAACACAGGAAAAGTGCCTCGATCCTACGCGAATCAGTGTAAAAAAGAGGTTATAGTGGATGTTGAAATTCCTATAGGATTGAGGTGTAGGAATGCATCCATAGGAATTTCGGAGGTGTGGTTCCTTTGATCCAAAGGGCTTCTTTAGGAAAAAATCCAATGGATTGGAATCCTCCAATATTCCTATGAAAATCCTTCAATCCAAAGAGGCCCTAAACTGTTTTCGAAAGTATGTGAAATACTTTTGCCTGAGGTCAAATCTGTCAATTTTGCCCCTGTCAACATAATTTATCAATTAACACTGAAAAATGATATTATAGAAGAAAATAAAGGATAAACATATATATATATATATAGAGAGAGAGAGAGAGAAAACATTTTCTTTGGACAACATAGGAACTACGAAAATATTCACAGTTTTCTCGATCATAATTTTTTTACAACTTTCATAAAAAAATACTCCCTCCGTCTCAAAATAAGTGTCTTAACTTTGTACTATCTTCAACAAAATAGCGTAAAAAAGAAATGACAACAAAATCTTGTACGACATTCATGTACCTGCAATGCCAATTTCAAATATCTTTCTTTCTTGTGAAATTAATTTCTTAGTTTCTTTCTTGTTTCCATGCAATGATGCACTTGAAGTTTCAAAAGAATAACGCAAAAAGAAGAAATGGCAATGAAAATCTTGTGTGACACTCATGTACCTACAATACCAATTTCAAATGGAGAAAGGTTCTTTAAAAATATCTTTCTTTTGAAATTAATTTCTTAGTTTATTTGTTGATTATCACTGGATTTGTCACATCCATGAAACCATCCAAGAATGACATGACTGTCCTTGACACGGCCTCAAACATTCTCTAACCAATCACCAGAAGCTAGCTGATACAAACAATACATTCTAGGTGAATCTAACTTGAGCCTTAGGAAGATCATCTAAAGTTATTATGCTAATTGTCATCCCATGCATGAGTCCTTCTACACCAAAAATTCAGTTTCTTGGATTAAACAAAATCAAAACAAAACTTTGAAACAGTTATTGCAAAAAATTAAAGTCAAGTTCTATGACGAAACTGAAAATTCTAGTTAACTGACCGCTCATGTTTGAAATCGAGCAAAAGTAAGGCCTTGTACAAATAAACCAAGTTTTTTAAGCACCAGTTTCATCTCTACACGAGGAGCCTCTAATTAAGCGTATATCCTCTACAAATAAGCATTGGTGCTTTAAAAAGATGATTTATTTCTCTAAACACCTCTCCTAAGCAAAATGCATTGTACGATGCCTAAACATTTATAGGAAAAAAGCGTGGGTGCATAAGTGCATAACGATGATCTTCACTACGGCATGAGATTGTAACACTAATAATGAGCCATGAACTCACCATGCTAAATATACCTTACTGGCAAACTGGTGGATATAGTATTCACGTGCACCCAAATGGCAGACCGGGGGATACATTATACATGGAGAACCCTTCGTCTACTTGGCAGAAGGCTATTTGCCATGGTCTAGACCTCTTGAGAAAAGGTTTAGTATGGCAGATTGGCAATGGGCAGAATGCTAGGATCTGACGTGATCGTTGAATCGCCCCTGAACCTACAATCGGGCTAATTTCCACTTAAGGCAGATGTAATTCCGCTCGGTTCCTGAGTTGGTGGACCAATTGGTAATGAATGGTTCATACAACCTATTTGTGATATGGATGAATCAATGTGATTCCGGTTTATGATGTTGCTCGGTTTCTGAAATGAGTTGGTGCACTCCAAACCTGCCCCTCCAATTGAAGTTTCTATAAGATTCCTCTCAAGCTATTTAGCTACTCTTCACTCTATTGAGATGGATCCTTTATTACAACCCAATGAAGGGCAAAGCTCCTAGAAAAACATGATTCCTACACACTAGGAGCACATGTCATAATGGTTAGCTTCTTTCGGTTTCATGCACTTGGACTCCTCCGAATCCGGGCCTAGTCAAACTTAATTAATACAGATGGTTTACTTCTTGGATGGGTCCGCAGGGGCTGGAATGGTCTTGAGAGATCACCTGGCCAACATTCTTTTAGTTCTTGCCAGCGGCTGTTTTCATACAATGATGCAGTTGAAGCTAAAATTATAGCCCTCACGAAAGGGTTATCACTGACCTTAAAAATGGAGTAATCTGATTGTTGACATTGAGTCGGTCTGCTTGGAGGCCGTGAGGATGATAAAGAACGATAATAATAAGAGATCAAGATATGCCATTCTTATCCATGAAACAAAAGAAATCATGAAGGAGTGTGATTCTTGTATTGCTTATATTAGACGTAGTCAGAATAGTGATAGTCATTTTTGTTGGGGATCGTAGCAGAAATTTAAAATTTTCTACGCATCACCAAGATCAATCTATGGAGTAATCTAGCAACGAGGGGAAGGAGAGTGCATCTACATACCCTTGTAGATCGCTAAGCGGAAGCGTTGCAAGAACGCGGATGAAGGAATCGTACTCGTAGCAATTCAGATCGCGGTTGATTCCGATCTAAGCGCCGAACCACGGCGCCTCCGCGTTCAACACACGTGCAGCCCGGTGACGTCTCCTACGCCTTGATCCAGCAAGGGGAGAAGGAGAGGTTGGGGAAGACTCCGTCCAGCAGCAGCACGACGGCGTGGTGGTGGTGGAGGAGCGCGGAACTCCAGCAGGGCTTCGCCAAGCACTACGAGAGACGAGGAGGGAGAGAGCTAGGGCTGCGCCAAGAGGGAGATGATCTCGTGTGTGTTGCAGCCCCCAATACCTCAAGTATATATAGGGTAAGGGGAGGGGCTGCGCCCCCATCTAGGGTTCCCTCCCTAGGGGCGGCGGCAGCCTTAAAACCCATCTAGGGTTGCGGCCAAGGGGGGAGAGAGAGGAGGCGCACCTAGGGTGGGCCTTAAGGCCCATCTGCCCTAGGGTTTGCCCCCTCCCCTCTAGGAGGCGCCTTGGGCCTTGGTGGGAGGCGCCCCAGCCCACCTAGGGGCTGGTCCCTTCCCACTATTGGCCCATGTAGGCCTCCTGGGCTGGTGGCCCCACCTGGTGGACCCCCGGACCCCTCCGGTGGTCCCGATACACTACCGGTGATGCCCGGAACACTTCCGGTGGCCAAAACCATACTTCCTATATATTAATCTTTACCTCCGGACCATTTCGGAACTCTTTGTGACGTCCGGGATCTCATCCGGGACTCCAAACAACATTCGGTAACTGTGTACATACTTTCCCTATAACCCTAGCGTCATCGAACCTTAAGTGTGTAGACCCTACGGGTTCGGGAGTCATGCAGACATGGCCGAGACAACTCTCCGGTCAATAACCAACAGCGGGATCTGGATACCCATGTTGGCTCCCACATGCTCCACGATGATCTCATCGGATGAACCACGATGTCAAGGATTCAATCAATCCCGTATACAATTCCCTTTGTCCAGCGGTACGATACTTGCCCGAGATTCGATCGTCGGTATCCCCATACCTTGTTCAATCTCGTTACCGGCAAGTCTCTTTACTTGTTCCGTAACACATCATCCCGTGATCAACTCCTTGGTCACATTGTGCACATTATGATGATGTCCTACCGAGTGGGCCCAGAGATACCTCTCTGTTTACACGGAGTGACAAATCCTAGTCTCGATTCGTGCCAACCCAACAGACACTCTCGGAGATACCTGTAGTGTACCTTTATAGCCACCCAGTTACGTTGTGACATTTGGCACACCCAAAGCACTCCTACGGTATCTGGGAGTTGCACAATCTCATGGTCTAAGGAAATGATACTTGACATTAGAAAAGCTTTAGCATACGAACTACATGATCTTGTGCTAGGCTTAGGATTGGGTCTTGTCCATCACATCATTCTCCTAATGATGTGATCCCGTTATCAATGACATCCAATGTCCATGGTCAGGAAACTGTAACCATCTATTGATCAACGAGCTAGTCAACTAGAGGCTTACTAGGGACATGGTGTTGTCTATGTATCCACACATGTATCTGAGTTTCCTATCAATACAATTCTAGCATGTATAATAAACGATTATCATGAACAATGAAATATGATATAATGATAACAAATTTATTATTGCCTCTAGGGCATATTTCCAACAGTCTCCCTCTTGCACTAGAGTCAATAATCTAGTTCACATCGCCATGTGATTAACACTCACAGGTCACATCGCCATGTGACCAACATCCAAGAGTCTACTAGACTCAATGATCTAGTTCACATCACTATGTGATAAACACTCAAAGAGTTCTGGGTTTGATCATGTTATGCTTGTGAGAGAGGTTGTAGTCAACGGGTCTTGCCATATTCAGATCCCTATGTATTTCGCAAAACTTTATGTCATATCGTAGATGCTGCTACCACGTTCCACTTGGAGCTATTCCAAATTGTTGCTCCATTATACGTATCCGGTATCTCTACTCAGAGCTATCCGGATAAGTGTTAAGCTTGCATCGACGTAACTCTTTACGTCGAACTCTTTATCACCTCCATAACCGAAAAACATTTCCTTATTCCTCTAAGGACAATTTTGACCGCTATCTGGTGATCCAGTCCTAGATCACCTTTGTACCCTCTTTCCAGACATGTGGCAAGGCACACATCAGGTGCGGTACTCAGCATGGCATACCGTATAGAGCCTATGACAAGAGCATAGGGGATGACCTTTGTCCTTCCTCTTTCTTCTGCCGTGGTCAAGCTTTGAGTCTTACTCAACTTCACACCTTACAACTCAGGTAAGAACCCCTTCTTTGACTGATCTATTTTGAACTCCTTCAAAAACATGTCAAGGTGTGCGTTCTTTGAAAGTATCATCAGGCGTCTTGATCTATTTCTATAGATCTTGATGCCCAATATGTAAGCAGCTTTATCCAGGTCTTCCTTTGAAAAACACTCTTCAAACAACCGTTTATGCTTTCCAGAAATTCTACATTATTCGGATCTACAATATGTCATCCACATATACTTATCAGAAATGTTGTAGTGCTCCCACTCACTTTCTTGTAAATACAAGTTTCTATCAAACATTGTATAAACCTAAAAGCTTTGATCACTCTATCAAAGCATGTATTCTGACTCCGAGATGCTTGCTCTAGTCCATAGAAGGATTGCTGGAGCCAGCATACCTTTTAGCATCCTTAGGATTGACAAAACCTTTTATTGTATCACAAACAACTTTTTCTTACGAAAGCTGGTAAGAAAACTTGTTTTGACATCCATCTGTTAGATTTCATAATCGAAAAATACAGCTAATGCTAACATGATTCCGATGGACTTAAGCATCGCTACGGGTGAGAAATTCTCATCGTAGTCAACTCCTTGAACTTGTGAAAAGACTCTTTCCCATAAGTCGAGCTTCATAGACGGTAACATTACCGCACACGTCCGTCTTCTTCTTAAAGATCCATTTATCTCAATGGCTTGCCGATCATCGGGCAAGTCCACCAAAGTCCATACTTTGTTCTGATACATGGAACCTATCTCGGATTTCATGGCTTCTAACCATTTGTCGGAATACGGGCCCACCATCGCTTATCCATAGCTCGTAGGTTCATTATTGTCTAACAACATGATATTTAAGACAGGATTACCGTACCACTCAGGAGTAGTACATATCCTTGTCGACCTATGAGGTTCGATAGCAACTTGATCCGAAGCTTCATGATCACTATCATCAACTTCCTCTTCAACAGACGTAGGCGCCACAGAAAACATATTTCTGTGTCGCATCACTCTCTGGTTGAAGTAAAGGTTCGACAACCTCATCAAGTTCTATCTTCCTCCCACTCAATTCTTTCGAGAGAAACTCCTTCTCGAGAAAGGACCTGTTCTTAGCGACAAACATTTTGCCCTCAGATCTGAGATAGAAGGTATACCCACCTGTCACCTTTGGGTATCCTATGAAGATGTGTTTGTCTGCTTTGGGTTCGAGCTTCTCCGGCTAAAGCCTTAAGCATCGCAGCCCCAAACATTAAGAAACGACAACTGTGGTTTCTTGCCAAACCAATGTTCATACGGCGTCGTCTCAACAAACTTATATGGTGTCCTATCTAAAGTGAATGCAGCTGTCTCTAATGCATAACCTCAAAATAATAGCGGTTGATCGGTAAGAGACATCATAGATCGCACCATATTTCATAAGGTTCAATTACGACGTCCGGACACACCATTACCCTGTGGTGTTCCAGGTGGCTTCAATTGTGAAACAATTCCACACTGTCTTAAGTGTTTGCCAAACTCATAACTCAGAAATTCTCATTGATTAGATCGTAGGAATTTGATCTTCTTGTTATGATGATTCTTAACTTCACTCTGAAATCGCTTGAACTTTTCAAACGTTTCAGACTTGTGCTTCATTAAGTAAATATACCTATATCTACTCAAATCGTCAGTGAAGATGAGAAAATAGCGATATCCACCGCACGCTTCAATTCTCATTGGATCGCACGCATCAGCATGTATGATTTCCAACAAGTCACTTGCCCGTTTCATTGTACCTAAAAACGGGGTCTTAGTCATCCTGCCCATGAGGCATGGCTCGCATGTGTCAAGCGATTCAAAATCAAGTGACTCCAAACATCCATCGACATGGAGTTTCTTCATGCATCTTACGCCAATATGACCTAAGCGGCAGTGCCACAAGAAAGTGGTACTATCATTATTAACTCTACATCTTTTGGCGTGAACATGTGTATTACCACGACCGAGATTCAATGAACCATTCACATAGGGTGCATGACCATGAAAGGTATTATTCATGTAAACAGAATAACCATTATTCTCTAATTTAAATGAATAACCGTATTGCAATGAACATGATCTAATCATATTCATGCTCAACATAGACACCTGATAACATTTATCTAGGTTCAATACTAATCCGAAGGCAGATGGAGCGTGCGATGGTGATCTCATCAACTTTGGAAACACTTCCAACACACATCGTCACCTCGCCCTTAGCCAGTCTCCGTTTAGTCCGTAGCTTTTGCTTCAAGTCACCAATAATAGCAACTGAACCGGTATCCAATACCCAGGTGCTACCAGGAGTACTAGTGAGGTACACATTAATAACACGTATATACTTTGTTGAAGTTGCCAGCCTTCTTATCTACCATGCATTTGGGGTAATTCCGCTACCAGTGACCGTTCCCCTTACAATAGAAGCACTTAGTCTCGGGTTTGGGTTCAACCTTGGGTTCCTTCACTGGAGCGGCAACTGGTTTGCCATCCATGAAGTTTCCCTTCTAGCCCTTGCCCTTCTTGAAACCAGTGGTCTTGTTAAACCATCAACACTTGATGCTCCTTCTTGATTTCTACCTTTTGCGGTCTTAAGCACCGCGAACAGCTCCGGGATCAACTCCATCCCTTGCATGTCATAGTTCATCATGAAGATCTAGTAGCTTAGTGATAGTGGCTAGAGAACTCTATCAATCACTATCTTATCTGGAAGTTTAACTCCCACTGCTTTAAGTGATTGTAGCACCCAGACATTCTGAGCACATGCTCACTAGCTGAGTTGTTCTCCTCCATCTTGTTGGCAAAAGAACTTGTCAGAGGTCTCACACCTCTCAACACGGGCATGAGCCTGAAATCCCAATTTCAGCTCTTGGAACATCTCATATGTTCTATGGCGTTCAAAACGTCATTGGAATCCCGATTCTAAGCCGTAAAGTATGGTGCACTAAACTATCAAGTAGTCATCAGGATGTGTCTGTCAGGTGTTCACAACATCCACAGACGATGTTGTAGGGGTTTGCACATCGAGCGGTGCATCAAAGACGTAAGCCTTCTGTGTAGCAGTGAGGACACTCCTCGGACTACGGACCTAGTCCGCATCATTGCTTACAATATCTTTCAACTTAATCTTGCTCTAGGAACGTATTGAAACAGGGAGCTACAACGTGAGCTATTTATCTACAACATATTTGCAAAGACAATTTAGACTATGTTCATGATAATTGAGTTCATCTAATCAAATTATTTAATGAACTCCCACTCAGATAGACATCCCTCTAGTCATCTAAGTGAAACATGATCCGAATCGACTAAACCGTGTCCGATCATCACGTGAGACGGACTAGTCATCAACGGTGAACATCTCATGTTGATCATATCTTCTATACGACTCATGTTCGACCTTTCGGTCTTCCGTGTTCCGAGGCCATGTCTGTACATGCTAGGCTCGTCAAGTCAACCTAAGTGTTTCGCATGTGTCCCGAGGCCATGTCTGTACATGCTAGGCTCGTCAACACCCGTTGTATTCGAACGTCAGAATCTATCACACCCGATCATCACGTGGTGCTTCGAAACAACGAACCTTCGCAACGGTGCACAGTTAGGGGGAACACTTTTCTTGAAATTTTAGTGACGGATCATCTTATTTAGGCTACCGTCGTTCTACGCAAATAAGATGTAAAACATGATAAACATCACATGCAATCAAATAGTGACATGATATGGCCAATATCATTTTGCTCCTTTTGATCTCCATCTTCGGGGCTCCATGATCATCATTCTCACCGGCATGACACCATGATCTCCATCATTGTGTCTTCTTGAAGTTGTCTCGTCATATATTACTTCTACTACTATGGCTAACGATTTAGCAATAAAGTAAAGTAATTACATGACGTTTATGTTGACACGCAGGTCATAAATAAATTAAGACAACTCCTATGGCTCCTGCCGGTTATCATACTCATCGACATGCAAGTCGTGATTCCTATTACAAGAACATGATCAATCTCATACATCACATATATCATTCATCACATCCTTTTGGCCATATCACATCACAAGGCATATGCTGCAAAAACAAGTTAGACGTCCTCTAATTGTTGTTGCAAGTTTTTACGTGGCTGCTATAGGTTTCTAGCAAGAACGTTTCTTACCTACGTGAAAACCACAACGTGATATGCCAATTTCTATTTACCCTTCATAAGGACCCTTTTCATCGAATCCGATCTGACTAAAGTGGGAGAGACAGACACCCGCTAGCCACCTTATGCAACTAGTGCATGTCAGTCGGTGGAACCAGTCTCATGTAAGCGTACGTGTAAGGTCGGTCCGGGCTGCTTCATCCCACGATGCCGCCGAATCAAGATAAGACTAGTAACGGCAAGTAAATTGACAATATCGACGCCCACAACTGCTTTGTGTTCTACTCATGCATAGAAACTACGCATAGACCTAGCTCATGATGCCACTGTTGGGGATCGTAGCAGAAATTTAAAATTTTCTACGCATCACCAAGATCAATCTATGGAGTAATCTAGCAACGAGGGGAAGGAGAGTGCATCTACATACCCTTGTAGATTGCTAAGCAGAAGCGTTGCAAGAACGCGGATGAAGGAATCGTACTCGTAGCGATTCAGATCGTGGTTGATTCCGATCTAAGCGCCGAACCACGGCGCCTCCGCGTTCAACACACGTGCAGCCCAGTGACGTCTCCTACGCCTTGATCCAGCAAGGGGAGAAGGAGAGGTTGGGGAAGACTCCGTCCAGCAGCAGCACGACGACGTGGTGGTGGTGGAGGAGCGCGGAACTCTAGCAGGGCTTCGCCAAGCACTACAAGAGATGAGGAGGGAGAGAGGTAGGGCTGTGCTAAGAGGGAGATGATCTCGTGTGTGTTGCAGCCCCCAATACCTCAAGTATATATAGGGTAAGGGGAGGGGCTGCGCCCCCATCTAGGGTTCCCTCCCTAGGGGCGGCGGCAGCCCTAAAACCCATCTAGGGTTGCGGCCAAGGGGGGAGAGAGAGGAGGCGCACCTAGGGTGGGCCTTAAGGCCCATCTGCCCTAGGGTTTGCCCCCCTCCCCTCTAGGAGGCTCCTTGGGCCTTGGTGGGAGGCGCCCCAGCCCACCAAGGGGCTGGTCCCTTCCCACTATTGGCCCATGTAGGCATCCAGGGCTGGTGGCCCCACCTGGTGGACCCCCGGACCCCTCCGGTGGTCCCGGTACACTACCGGTGATGCCCGGAACACTTCCGGTGGCCAAAACCATACTTCGTATATATTAATCTTTACCTCCGGACCATTCCAGAACTCCTCGTGACGTCCGGGATCTCATCCGGGACTTGAAACAACATTCGGTAACTGCGTACATACTTTCCCTATAACCCTAGCGTCATCGAACCTGAAGTGTGTAGACCCTACGGGTTCGGGAGTCATGCAGACATGGCCGAGACAACACTCCAGTCAATAACCAACAGTAGGATCTGGATACCCATGTTGGATTCCACATGCTCCACGATGATCTCATCGGATGAACCACGATGTCAAGGATTCAATCAATCCCGAATACAATTCCCTTTGTCTAGCGGTATGATACTTGCCCGAGATTCGATCGTCGGTATCCCTATACCTTGTTAAATCTCGTTACCGGCAAGTCTCTTTACTCGTTCTGTAACACATCATCCCGTGATCAACTCCTTGGTCACATTGTGCACATTATGATGATGTCCTACCGAGTGGGCCCAGAGATACCTCTCCGTTTACACGGAGTGACAAATCCCAGTCTCGATTCGTGCCAACCCAACAGACACTCTCGGAGATATCTGTAGTGTACCTTTATAGCCACCCAGTTACATTGTGACGTTTGGCACAGCCAAAGCACTCCTACGGTATCCGGGAGTTGCACAATCTCATGGTCTAAGGAAATGATACTTGACATTAGAAAAGCTTTAGCATACGAACTACACGATCTTGTGCTAGGCTTAGGATTGGGTATTGTCCATCACATCATTCTCCTAATGATGTGATCCCGTTATCAACGACATCCAATGTCCATGGTCAGGAAACTGTAACCATCTATTGATCAACGAGCTAGTCAACTAGAGGCTTACTAGGGACATGGTGTTGTCTATGTATCCACACATGTATCTGAGTTTCCTATCAATACAATTCTAGAATGTATAATAAACGATTATCATGAACAATGAAATATGATATAATAATAACTAATTTATTATTGCCTCTAGGGCATATTTCCAACAATTTTACCGCAACCTTTGATAGATCTCAAGGCCAAACTGCTTTGTCTGGCTAGGATCGGGTCCATATGACATCTTGAACATCAACACACATGATTTTAACTAGAGGCCAACGCGCGTTTCACCACGCCGTTCTTCACTCGCGGGTTTAACACTTCTGTCTCTGGAGGGTGTTGGGGAACGTAGTAATTTCAAAAAAAATCCTACGCACACACAAGATCATGGTGATGCATAGAAACGAGAGGGGAGAGTGTTGTCCACGTACCCTCGTAGACCGAAAGCGGAAGCGTTAGCACAACGTGGTTGATGTAGTCATACGTCTTCACGATCCGACCGATCAAGTACCGAACGCACGACACCTCCGAGTTCAGCACACGTTCAGCCCGATGACGTCCCTCGAACTCCGATCCAACCGAGTGTTGAGGGAGAGTTTTGTCAGCACGAAGGCGTGGTGACGATGATGCTGATGTTCTACCGACGCAGGGCTTCGCCTAAGCACCGCTACAGTATTATCGAGGTGGACTATGGTGGAGGGGGGCACCGCACACGGCTAAAAGATCAACTGATCAATTGTTGTGTCTCTAGGGTGCCCCCTACCCCCGTATATAAAGGAGCAAGGGGGGTGCGGCCGGCCAGGAGAGAGGGCGCGCCAGGAGGAGTCCTACTCACACCGGGAGTAGGACTCCTATAAGTGCATCTAGTGCCACCCCTAGTTGGTTTTGGAGTATTGACGACAAACCTAGTTGAGGGACTAATGTGTTTGTGAGAATTGCAGGATAACACAGGTAGAAGTCCCTCATTGATTTGGTTTTCCTACCAGAGATGACCCCTAAAAATGTATGAAGACATTGATGTCAAAGGTGGTATATGAAGATATTCTCATTGAAGACTATGACAAGAGAAGACATCACATGAAGCCTATGGAGCTCGAAGACTCAGATCCTTCATAGTTCCCTTTTCTTCTTTATTGAGTCATAGGAACCACCGTACTGTTAAGTGGGGTCCAAGAGAACCAGTCAGAATGACTGAAGTGATGCTTAACCAAAACCTATGTCTTCGAGTGAAGACTATGAGAGCGAATCTTGTCCAGAGTCGGACAAGTCAGCTTTGCTTGTAGCCCAAGTAAAGTTGCCGTGTGTGTTTGAAATCTGACCGTTGGAACACGTGTCAGTTCCTTAGTGACCCAGGGTCATTTCGGACAAATCAAGTCGGGTTGCCTAGTGGCTATAAATAGCCCACCCCATACAACCATAAACGGTTGGCTGCTCAGAGTTAGAGTATGGCTTTTGTCGTTTGAGAGCAACCCACCTCGAAGCCTTTGAGAGAGAATTCCTTGCGAGGATAAAGCCCTAACCACCCAGAGCCAAAGAGTGTTAGGCATCACTTAAGTCTTCTTGTCTATGTGATCTGAAGACTTATTACACTTGAGGACTGTGAATCCTCCAGCCGGTTAGGCGTCGCGTTCTGAGCATCCAAGAGACATTGTGGATCGCCGGTGAACGAAGTCTGTGAAGGTTTGGGAGTCTACCTTGAAGACTTACCAGAGTGATTGGGCGAGGTCTGTGTGACCTTAGCTCAAGGGGAATACGATGAGTACTGGGTGTCCTGAGCTGCGTGTTTAGGACTGGGTGTACGGGACTATGTGTCCTCAGGTTTAAATACCTAGCCGCCCTAACCAGACATACAGTTGTCACAGCAACTGGAACTGGTCCAACAAATCATTGTCTTCAACGAGTCACTGGTTTCATCCTTACCTTCCCTTTACTTACTGTTGGTCCTTGTGAAGTCAT
The DNA here is from genome assembly GCF_002162155.2 of Triticum dicoccoides. Classification (NCBI taxonomy): domain Eukaryota; kingdom Viridiplantae; phylum Streptophyta; class Magnoliopsida; order Poales; family Poaceae; genus Triticum; species Triticum dicoccoides. The sequence continues at coordinate 584,524,193 of NC_041392.1, read as the reverse complement.
TGTATGATTGCACTATCTTCTGTCTTCACTGAGTGACTGCTTGTTCTGATCGGCTTCATAATATCTTCCTACCTGATCCTTACTACCTAGCTGCTATTAGTCATTGTGCTTTCACTTCATTGAATACTTGACTATGGTTTGCCTAGTGTAGTCTACCTTCCGCTGCATGGTAATAGGCTTATTTCTATCATTTGTCTTCGAAACTTCCATGTTTTGAAGACTTTCATAAAAATCGCCTATTCGCCCCCCTCTATTCGATATAACGCACTTTCAACTCTCCCCCTTTCCTAGTTGGATTAGGACTTGGGAGGGGGAAAGAGGAGGGAGAGAGGAAGGAAGGGGGGGGGCGCCGCCCCCCTCTCCTTGTCCTATTCGGACTAGGGGGGAGGGGCGCGCGGCCCAGCCCTGGCCGCCTCTCCTCTTCTCCTTAAAGGCCCACTATGGCCCATTAACCTCCCCGGGGGTTTCGGTAACCTCCCGGTACTTTGGTAAAATCCCGATTTCACCCGGAACACTTCCGATATCCAAACATAGGCTTCCAATATATCAATCTTCATGTATCGACCATTCCGAGACTCCTCGTCATGTCCGTGATCACATCTTGGACTCCGAACAACCTTCGGTACATCAAAACATATAAACTCATGAAATAACTGTCATCGAAACATTAAGCGTGCGGACCCTACGGGTTCAAGAACTATGTAGACATGACCGAGACACGTCTCCGGTCAATAACCAATAGCGGAACCTGGATGCTCATATTGGCTCCCACATATTCTATGAAGATCTTTATCGGTCAGACCGCCTAACTACATATGTTGTTCCCTTTGTCATCGGTATGTTACTTGCCCGAGATTCGATCGTCGGTATCTCAATACCTAGTTCAATCTCGTTACCGACAAGTCTCTTTACTCGTTCTGTAATACATCATTCCGCAACTAACTCATTAGTTGCAATGCTTAAGTGATGTGCATTACCGAGAGGGCCTAGAGATACCTCTCCGACAATTGGAGTGACAAATCCTAATCTCAAATTACGCCAACCGAACAAGTACCTTCGGAGACACCTGTAGAGCACCTTTATAATCACCCAGCTACGTTGTGACATTTGGTAGCACACAAAGTGTTCCTCCGGTAAACGGGAGTTGCATAATCTCATAGTCATAGGAACATGTATAAGTCATGAAGAAAGCAATAGCAACATACTAAATGACCGGGTGCTAAGCTAATGGAATGGGTCAAGTCAATCACATCATTCTCCTAATGATGTGATCTCGTTAATCAAATGACAACCCATGTAAATGGCTAGGAAACTTAACCATGTTTGATCAACGAGCTAGTCAAGTAGAGGCATACTAGTGACATACTACACATGTATTATGTTTCCGGTTAATACAATTCTAGCATGAATAATAAACATTTATCATGATATAAGGAAATAAATAATAACTTTATTATTGCCTCTAGGGCATATTTCCTTCAGTCTCCCACTTGCACTAGAGTCAATAATCTAGATTACACTGTAATGATTCTAACACCCATGGAGCCTTGGTGCTGATCATGTTTTGCTCGTGGAAGAGGCTTAGTCAATGGGTCTGCAACATTCAGATCCGTATGTATCTTGCAAATTTCTATGTCTCCCACCTGGACTAAATCCCGGATGGAATTGAAGCGTCTCTTGATGTGCTTGGTTCTCTTGTGAAATCTGGATTCCTTCGCCAAGGCAATTGCACTAGTATTGTCACAAAAGATTTTCATTGGACCCGATGCACTAGGTATGCCACCTAGATCGGATATGAACTCCTTCATCCAGACTCCTTCATTTGCTGCTTCCGAAGAAGCTATGTACTCTGCTTCACACGTAGATCCTGCCACGACGCATTGTTTACAACTGCACCAACTGATAGCTCCACCGTTCAATGTAAACACGTATCCGGTTTGCAATTTAGAATCGTCCGGATCAGTGTCAAAGCTTGCATCAACGTAACCATTTACGATGAGCTCTTTGTCACCTCCATAAACGAGAAACATATTCTTAGTCCTTTTCAGGTAATTTAGGATGTTCTTGACCGCTGTCCAGTGATCTACTCCTGGATTACTTTGGTACCTCCCTGCTAGACTTATAGCAAGGCGCACATAAGGTCTCGTACACAACATTGCATACATGATAGAGCCTATGGCCAAAGCATAGGGAACATCTTTCATTTTCTCTCTATGTCATGCAGTGCTCGGGCATTGAGTCTTACTCAAATTCACACCTTGTAACACAGGCAAGAACCCTTTCTTTGCTTGATCCATTTTGAACTTCTTCAAAACTTTGTCAAGGTATGTGCTTTGTGAAAGTCCAATTAAGCGTCTTGATCTATCTCTATAGATCTTGATGCCCAATATATAAGCAGCTTCACCGAGGTCTTTCATTGAAAAACTCTTATTCAAGTATCCCTTTATGCTATGCAAAAATTCTATATCATTTCCAATCAACAATATGTCATCCACATATAATATTAGAAATGCTATAGAGCTCCCACTCACTTTCTTGTAAATACAGGCTTCTCCAAAAGTCTGTACAGAACCAAATGCTTTGATCACACTATCAAAGTGTTTATTCCAACTCCGAGAGGCTTGCACCAGTCCATAAATGGATCGCTGGAGCTTGCACACTTTGTTAGCTCCCTTTGGATCGACAAAACCTTCCGGTTGCATCATATACAACTCTTCTTCCAGAAATCCATTCAGGAGTGCAGTTTTGACATCCATTTGCCAAATTTCATAATCATAAAATGCGGCAATTGCTAACATGATTCGGACAGACTTAAGCATCGCTACGGGTGAGAAGGTCTCATCATAGTCAATCCCTTGAATTTGTCGAAAACCTTTCGCAACAAGTCGAGCTTTATAGAAAGTAACATTACCGCCAGCGTCAGTCTTCTTCTTGAAGATCCATTTATTCTCAATTGCTTGCCGATCATCGGGCAAGTCAACCAAAGTCCACACTTTGTTCTCATACATGGATCCCATCTCAGATTTCATGGCCTCAAGCCATTTCGCGGAATCTGGGCTCACCATCGCTTCTTCATAGTTCGTAGGTTCGTAATGGTCTAGTAACATAACTTCCAGAACAGGATTACCGTACAACTCTGGTGCGGATCTTACTCTGGTTGACCTACGAGGTTCAGCAACAACTTGATCTGAAGTTTCATGATCATCATCATTAACTTCCTCACTAATTCATGAAGGTGTCGCAGAAACCAGTTTCTATGATGAACTACTTTCCTATAAGGGAGCAGGTACAGTTACCTCATCAAGTTCTACTTTCCTCCCACTCACTTCTTTCAAGAGAAATCCCTTCTCTAGAAATACTCTGAATTTAGCAACAAAAGTCTTGCCTTCGGATCTGTGATAGAAGGTGTCCCCAACAGTCTCCTTTGGGTATCCTATGAAGACACATTTCTTCGATTTGGGTTCGAGCTTATCAGGTTGAAGCTTTTTCACATAAGCATCGCAGCCCCAAACTTTCAGAAACGACAACTTTGGCTTCTTTCCAAACCATAGTTCATAAGGCGTCGTCTCAACGGATTTCGATGGTGCCCTATTTAACGTGAATGCGGCCGTCTCTAAAGCATAACCCCATAGCCCCAAAACATGGAAAGGGCTGACGCTTATGTGCTCTGAAGATGATCTTCAAGAGGATGGCTTCTCTGAACGCTTCAAGTTTGACTCCACACCTCCTCGAAGGGCAGTGCTGCGACGAACTCCATCTCTTGAAGACTCTGAGTTCTCTTCCTCTACTGCAACTGTGAATGCCAGAGTGATCGAGGACAAAGACGATGCTACTTCACCGCCACCTCCTTCAACACGCTTCGACACTGCTCCAAGTTCTTCTGCATCGCCGAACACCACTGACGACCCTGCTGCTTCACCTACTCTTCATGGGAACAAGTAGATGCTCTATGTCTTCAAACCTTTTTGGTCCTTACTAACAAAAAGGGGAGAAGCATATGAGTTTGATAGTCTTCAAGCGGGTCCACATGGGCGGTTGCTTTATATTTTGCCTCGTGTTTACAACTCTCGTTTTGATACATTTGGTTCTTTGAGTTGTAACACCTAAACTCAATGGTCGTCTGCTACTTATTTGCTACTTTGTGATGCGATGATAAATTCCGCATGTGCGACGATAAATTCCGCACTTAGGTCATTTTGCAGACGTCCATTTTCCATTATGCATGTCATTATCTTCACATACCTTCACATGCATAATGAATTGTCATCATAAGTTGAAGATGATCTCCACGAGTACAACCTGCCATGTGCATTTGCATTCGAAAAGCAAATTACTTATATGCACATCTTCAGGGGGAGCCCTTGCAACTAATGAAGACAATTCCTTATCCTTTACAATTTCACATATTATATTCCCCATTGAAAACTTCAACTAGTTTGTCATCAATCACCAAAAAGGGGGAGATTGTAAGTGCATCTAGTGTCACCCCTAGTTGGTTTTGGAGTATTGACGACAAACCTAGTTGAGGGACTAATGTGTTTGTGAGAATTGCAGGATAACACAGGTAGAAGTCCCTCATTGATTCGGTTTTCCTACCAGAGATGACCCCTAAAAATGTATGAAGACATTGATGTCAAAGGTGGTATATGAAGATATTCTCATTGAAGACTATGACAAGAGAAGACATCGCATGAAGCCTATGGAGCTCGAAGACTCAGATCCTTCATAGTTCCCTTTTCTTCTTTATTGAGTCATAGGAACCACCATACTGTTAAGTGGGGTCCAAGAGAACTAGTCAGAATGACTGAAGTGATGCTTAACCAAAACCTATGTCTTCGAGTGAAGACTATGAGAGCGAATCTTGTCCAGAGTCGGACAAGTCAGCTTTGCTTGTAGCCCAAGTAAAGTTGTCGTGTGTGTTTGAAATCTGACCATTGGAACACGTGTCAGTTCCTTAGTGACCCAGGGTCATTTTGGACAAATCAGGTCGGGTTGCCTAGTGGCTATAAATAGCCCACCCCCTACAACCATAAACGGTTGGCTGCTCAGAGTTAGAGTACGGCTTTTGTCGTTTGAGAGCAACCCACCTCGAAGCCTTTGAGAAAGAATTCCTTGCGAGGATAAAGCCCTAACCACCCAGAGCCAAAGAGTGTTAGGCATCACTTAAGTCTTCTTGTCTGTGTGATCTGAAGACTTATTACACTTGAGGACTGTGAATCCTCCAGCCGATTAGGCGTCGCGTTCTGAGCATCCAAGAGACATTGTGGATCGCCGGTGAACGAAGTCTGTGAAGGTTTGGGAGTCTACCTTGAAGACTTACCAGAGTGATTGGGCGAGGTCTGTGTGACCTTAGCTCAAGGGGAATACGGTGAGGACTGGGTGTCCTGAGCTGCGTGTTCAGGACTGGGTGTCCGGGACTGTGTGTCCTTAGGTTTAAATACCTAGCCGCCCTAACCAGACGTATAGTTGTCACAGCAACTGGAACTGGTCCAACAAATCATTGTCTTCAACGAGTCACTGATTTCATCCTTACCTTCCCTTTACTTATTGTTGGTCCTTGTGAAGTCATTGTATGATTGCACTATCTTCTGTCTTCACTGAGTGACTGCTTGTTCTGATCGGCTTCATAATATCTTCCTACCTGATCCTTACTACCTAGCTGCTATTAGTCATTGTGCTTTCACTTCATTGAATACTTGACTATGGTTTGCCTAGTGTATTCTACCTTCCGCTACATGGTAATAGGTTTATTTCTATCGTTTGTCTTCGAAACTTCGACGTTTTGAAGACTTTCATAAAAAATCGCCTATTCACCCCCCCCTCTAGTCGATATAACGCACTTTCAATTGGTATCAGAGCGAGGTACTCCCTTGTTCTGTGTGATTCGGTTTAACCACCTGGAGTTTTAGCTATGTCGACTGCAGGGATAATTAAAGTCTCCGCTGCGTGCCCGTCTTCGATGGAACTGAATATCCCTACTGGAAGAATAAGATGCACATGCATCTTGAAGCCATTGACGTCGACCTATGGTATGTCGTCAAGAACGGCGTTCCCAAGGCTGGAGAAGGTGTCACTGCTGCTGACGTGAAGAAGTTCGTTCAACTGGATTCTACTGCCAAGAATATCATCTGTGGTCATCTGACCAAAGGACAGTATGGCCGCGTGAGTGCTTTGGAAACATCTAAGCTAGTCTGGGACTGGCTCTCCAAGGTCAACGAAGGCGTCTCAGCCCAGAGAGATCAGAGAATCAGTGTCCTTCGCAACCTCTTCAACCGCTTCAAGAGAAATGACAATGAGAATGTCCAGCTCACGTTTGATCGACTCACTGACATCACAAATGAGCTTCAAGCCCTCGGCGCTTCGGAGATCACCAAGCATGAAGTCGTCAAGACACTACTGAGATCACTTGACAGTTCGTTTGACACCCTAGCCCTGATGATTCAAGAATGTCCTGATTTCAAGACACTTGATCCGTCTGACATACTTGAGAGGCTCAACACACATGATTTTCAGCTTTCTGAGAAAAGATATATCTACGGTCCAAACTATGGGCGAACTCGTGCCTTGAAGGCAAAAGTTGTCTCCTCATCTAAAGAAGAATCTGACAGCAGTTCTGATGATCCTGAAGACATTGGAAAGGAACTTGCTATGCTTGTGAAGAAGTTCCAAAAATTCACCAAGAAGAAAGGCTTCAGAAAGTCTTCACGATCAAGCTCGAGGAATGATGAAGCTTCTGCTCATGACTACAAGAAGAAAACATGCCACAAGTGCAAGAAACCTGGCCACTACATCTCTGAGTGTCCGCAGTGGGACATTCAGAACAAGAAGAAAAAGAAGAGCAAGGAGTATGATTCTAATGACAAGAAGAATAAGAAATACTCAAAGTCTTCTTCCAAGTCCTCCTCAAAGTCTTCATCACACAAGAAGAGCTCATCTGGCAAGGCACGTGCGTTTGTTGGCAAGGAAATGGATTCAGAGGAGGAGTCCGCTTCTGAGGAGGCGGAGGTGGAGTCTGAGGAGGAGTCCGATTCTGGCATTGCGAGTCTGGCTACAGCATACATTGCCAAGTCCATCTTCAACACTGAAGACAATGACTCCATCACCGACACCTATGCAAATGACAAAGACTACTCCACTCCTACCTACTGCTTCATGGCACGCGGTGCCAAGGTAAACATACGCACTACTCACTATCAAACATCTAGTGACGATGACTCTGATTGTGGTTCCAAACCCAGCTATAAAACACTCGCTAAAATTGCAACTGAACAACAGAAAACCATGGAACACATTCAAAAACTGTTAGACAAAAGTGATGATCTGTTAGACGCTGAAATGACTCGATCTCAGTCCTTATTTGAAGACATAAAAAATCTTCACGTTAAGTATGAGGAACTTGAAAGTCGTCATGAAACGCTCTCAACAGCTCATGAAAGGCTTTCCTATGATTATCTTCAAAGGAAGCAAGATCTTGAGAAATTGAGAGCGACTCATGAAGATCTTCAGAAAGAAAACGAGTCGCTTCGCGCCAAACAGATCAGTTCAGCTCAGGAAAGATTTGAACCACCATGTCTTAAATGCATTGAGCATGATAATGCTACCTCTATTGCTGAATGTTCTACTGCTGCTACTGTTGCAATATCTTCAAATGTTGATGTGGGAACTAACTCCTCTGCTGAGGATACCACTGCTATTGCTGATGAGAATGCTAGGTTGAAGACATTGCTTGAAACAGGGATGTACAAAAGTCTTAAAGGGCATCAGACACTATGTGATGTCCTCAAAAGGCAGATCCTGAACCGAAACCCGAGGAAAGAGGGTGTTGGGTTCGTAAGGAAAATGAATGCTGATGGCTCTTACTGGAAACCTAACCAGTACCCCAAAACCACATGGGTTGCTGCAAACGAACCTTCAGCAGATCCATCCACTCTATCTGGCTTCACTTGTGCTAACCCCATTGTCATTGATGAATCCTTTGATGCAAACTATAAACTGTTTAAGAATCAGAATGATGAAGTGTTTGCCAGGTATATTGGTACTAACTGCAGGAATGGACCGCCTATGAAGAAGATCTGGGTGCCGAAAAAGTGTTTGGAGAATCTTCCTGTGAATGTCATCATGACACCACAGGTGAAGAAGACAAACCCCAGACCATAGGCTTCATACGGTCCAAAGGCTTCATACAGACAGAGGACTCACCTGAGTCGCACTAACGCAAATGTTTTGCAGGGAAACCATACTCAGGCCTATGAATATGAGCGCGGTTCATCAAACCGCCATGTTCATAAGACCAAGAACTATTCTGCTTATTCTTATGAGTACTATTGTCCGCCTGCAAGACTTTTTGCTAGGGCTCCAAAGCCAAATTTCTCCCGCTGCACTTAGACTTATTGCTTCTAAGCCACCCTTGAAGATGTGGGTGGCTAAGAAAGCTTAACTCTCTTTTGTAGGGAAGGGTCTCCAGCAGAAAACCAAAATCGTCTGACGCTATTGCTGGGGACCTTAAACATCTTGTAGGGCGCAAGATCAAATGCCCGAATGGTCTTATTATGTACTTCATTCCTGAATCGCTTGCTACTCTCCCTATCAGTCCTAATCTCGATCTAAGCTTTCATAACCCACTGGTTTGTCAAATGTTTTTGCTTCACAATTCTCTTCGTGAAGCCTATCCCCCTAACTGCACTGTAGGGTACGACACCAGCTGCTTCAGAATGGATTATTGATAGTGGGTGTACCAATCACATGACTGGCAAAAGAAGCCTTCTTATGGACTCAACCTTATGTCCATACGACAAGAGTCACATCACATTTGCTGACACTGGTAAAAGTAAGGTATTGGGTCTAGGTAGAGTTGCAATCTCAAAGGATCAACACATGGATAAAGTCATGCTTGTTGAATCCCTTGGCTTCAACTTAATGTCTGTCTCAATACTTTGCAATTTAAATATGATCGTAATGTTTGGAAAATATCGTTGCCTTGTTCTAATGGAATCTGACAAGTCTCTAGTGTTTGAAGGGTATAGGAAGGATGATTTGTACGTGATAGATTTTTCAGCAGGACCACAGCTTGCCGTATGTCTTCTAGCAAAAGCTTCAGAATGCTGGCTCTGGCATCGGAGGCTAGGGCATGCTGGCATGAGGAACCTCCACACCCTTGCAAAGAAGAAGCATGTCATAGGCATCGAGGGCATCAAGTTCAAGAAAGATCACTTATGCGGTGCCTGTGAAGCAGGAAAGATGACGAGGGCCAAACATCCCTCGAAGACAATCATGACAACAACTCGACCCTTCGAACTGCTCCACATGGATCTTTTCGGTCCCACTCATTACTCAACTCTTACTACTACTGCTTGTCTCTATGGCTTTGTCATTATTGATGATTATTCTAGATATACTTGGGTGCACATAATCCTCTACAAGACTGAAGTGCATGATGTCTTCAGACGCTTCGCAAATCGAGCAATGAACAACTATGCCACCAAGATAAAGCACATCAGAAGTGACAATGGCACTGAATTCAAGAACACTGGCCTTGATACATATCTTGATACTTTGGGCATCACACATGAATTCTCAGCCCCGTACATGCCACAGCAGAATGGCGTCGTCGAACGCAAGAACAGAACACTCATTGAGATGGCCCGAACGATGCTTGATGAATACAAGACTCCAAGAAAATTCTGGCCTGAAGCCATTGATACTGCATGCCATACAATCAATCGTGTTTATCTTCACAAGCTTCTGAACAAGACATCTTATGAGCTCCTTACTGTCAAGAAGCCAAATGTCAGTTACTTCAGCGTATTTGGCGCCAGGTGCTGGATCAAGGATCCACATCACACTTCAAAATTTGCACCAAAAGCACATGAGGGTTTTATGCTTGGATATGGAAAGGATTCGCACTCCTACAGAGTCTTCAATCTCTTTCATTATAAAGTGGTTGAAACTGTGGACATGCGGTTCGATGAGACTAACGGTTCACAAAGAGAGCACCTGCCAAATGTGCTAGATGAAGTTCCATCCAGTGAATCAATCAAACTAATGGGAACTGGAGAAATCATACCCTCTGAAGCTCAACCTGAAGAGGAACTTATCATCTCCGCACCTGATCAACCTGAAGACAATGATCAGCCTGAGGACAATCCCTCTAACAATGACAATGATCAACAAGAGCAAAATCTTCGCCCTGTACATCCTCGTGTTGCCAATGAAGTGCATATTGAGAGATAATTGATAGCATCAATGCACCCGGTCCTCTCACTCGCTCAAGGGCAACACAGCTAGCAAATTTCTGTGGGCACTTCGCATTCGTCTCAATAACAGAACCCAAGAAAGTTGAAGAAGCCTTCATGGAACCTGAATGGATTCAAGCTATGCAAGAAGAAAGCTTCAACAGTTTGAGCTGAATAATGTATGGGAACTGGTTAAGCGTCCTGATCCTCGGAAGCACAATATAATAGGCACCAAATGGATATACTGCAACAAGCAAGATGAGCATGGTCAAGTTGTCAGAAATAAAGCTCATCTTGTTGCTCAAGGATATACTCAAGTGGAAGGGATTAACTTCGATGAAACATTTGCTCCTGTGGCTCGACTTGAAGCCATACGCATACTGCTGGCCTATGCAAATCATCATAACATACTTCTATATCAAATGGATGTGAAGAGCGCTTTTCTCAATGGCAAGATTGACGAAGAAGTGTATGTTGCACAACCGCCTGGCTTTGAAGATCCAAAACATCATGACATGGTATACAAGCTCAACAAGGCACTGTATGGCCTCAAACAAGCCCCTCGGGCTTGGTATGACACACTCAAATACTTCTTGAAGAGCAAAGGCTTCATACCTGGTTCCCTCGACCCCACACTCTTCACGAAGACATATGATGGTGAACTGTTTGTGTGCCAAATATATGTGGATGACATTATCTTCGGCTGCACCAATCAGAAGTATAGTGAAGAGTTTGGATATATGATGCAAGAGCAATATTAGATGTCCATGATGGGAGAGCTGAAGTTCTTCCTCGGTCTTCAAATACGACAGCAACGCAACGGCATCTTCATATCTCAAGAGAAGTATCTCAAAGATTGCCTGAAGAAGTTCGGTATGCAAGACTGCAAAGGCTTCACGACGCCAATGGCAGCCAAACATCATCTGGGTCCCGACGACAATGGTAAAGAGTTCGATCAAAAGGTATACCTCTCCATGATTGGTTCTTTGCTTTATCTATGTGCATCTAGGCCAGATATTATGCTTAGTGTTTGCATGTGTGCTCAATTCCAAGCGGCACCAAAGGAATCGCATCACTTAGCTGTGATGCGAATTCTTCGATATTTGGCTCACACCTCAACTCTAGGATTATGGTATCCAAAGGGCTCAGAGTTTGATCTGGTTGGATTCTCGGATGCTGATTATGCTGGTGACAAGGTGGATCGCAAGTCTACATCAAGCACATGTCATTTTCTGGGACGATCACTTGTATGTTGGTCTTCAAAGAAGCAGAACTGTGTATCTCTCTCCACTGCTGAATCTGAATACATTGCTGTTGGATCTTGCTGCGCTCAGCTTCTATGGATGAAGCAAACACTCAAATACTATGACATTCATTTAAAGCAAGTGCCACTCTACTGCGACAATGAAAGCGCCATCAAGATTGCCAACAACCCAGTTCAGCACTCGAAGACAAAGCACATTGAGATTCATCATCACTTTCTCAGAGATCATATTGTGAAGGAAGACATTAATATCATACACGTCAACACTAAAGAGCAATTGGCTGATATCTTCACCAAGCCCTTGGATGAGAAGAGATTTTGCAAGTTACGGTGTGAGCTAAATATCTTGGAATCCTCAAATGTCCTGTGATCAGGCACACATCCTAACACTTATGCATATTGATGACTTAGATGTGCAACACACGAAGTAAAGTATATCTTCAATCAATGAAGACATACATTCTAAGTGTGAATACATTAATGTGGAATTTGACTTCGGAGCGCCACGATAATTGTGCGCCGTGTCTGGGTCTAATACTTCCTATATGGTGGGTAACGCCACCACCAAAGGTTCTGTTTGAAGTGTTTCACTCATGGTGTTACATTTGCTATGTCTTCACATTTGGTTTGGCTTCAATCTCAACATGTCTTCATGATTATCTTCACTATGTTGACTATATATATATATATACTAGTGTTCTGTCCTCTATAGCATTCACTTATAGCTATGTCTTCTTGTTGAATCTTTTGAACTAAGTGAATGTGATCGGACCCTAACCTCTCTATGCTTTCTATCTCAAACTCTATCTCTCCAAATCATATGCATTCTTTTGAACCTGTCAAATGTCTTCTCTGCGTCCTTGTCAGCAGAAGATACAGAGACAAACATTAAGTCCGCTTTCAATGCTAATTCCTTCACCTGAAACCCGGAGAAGTGGGAACGACCACCCGACAATCCAGGCGTGTGTGGGACGTGGAACAACCTCCGATATGCTGCATGATGGCCATGTGTTCCTCAGATGTGAATCGTCAGGGGCACCTGTGTAATAACACTAAGCCGCCCCTCTCCCTATAAATACGCGCCACACCACAGTCATTATCTCTTCTTTCACTCTCGCACGAACCCTAGCGCCACCGCTAGCCCTCGACGACGCCGATGACGAAGCGCTTAGCTACCGCAACCTCTCCGACACCGTCTTCACGCCGACCGCGGACATCGTCTTCTCCGCCGTCGCCGTAGGTGTCCTCCGTCGCCAAGTTAGGGCACGGACGATCGGACTGCTCGGCCTCCTCTTCCACTCCGTCTAGCAGTTCTTCGTGTGGTAAATAAAACTTCCTTTTTACGGCCCCTTTGATCCTATAGATTCATCACTTTCTACCACAAGCAGTTTCTGTTCACACAAGTTGGATCTATTTCATACTGGATCTCATAATATGCCTAGTATATTCACTTATGCTTCACAAAGTAGTTAGATTCCTCACTTGTACTGATCCATGGATTCGTACAAATCTGGAACCAACTCCTTATCTATGAGTGAATGTCTTCGCACGATGAGGTCAATGTCTTCTAAACTGATTTATCTTCAAAATCTTCTGAGAATGCATATGACCTCTTCCCCTTCCCTCGCAACTTAATGCTGTCACAGGTACATGTCCGTGGGAGAATCCCTTGGTTCTCATAGTCTGCATTCATTTGCAGAATTCTTACAGTATCACATAAATTCTCCCGAAGCTAGTTCCTGTTTGTCCAGCAAGCGAAAGCCTTTGAAGCCTTTGAACGTATTGAAGCCATTCAGTTTAAAGTTCATGGCTTCAGATAAATCAGCAAGGAAGGGTGGCAGAAAGCATCGAGGAGAAACATCAAGAGATCTGCCCGATGACCTCTCAGAGCTGTACAAGACAGATCCTGAAGAGGATTACAATCAGCGCAAGACACGAATCCAATGGATTCGACGATATTGGGCAGAATAGTGGTTCAAGTACAGATTTGTGACAAAGGAATATGCTGAAAAGAATGCCATCAAGCGACCATGGGGAGACATCCTCTACAAAAATCTTCAACCCAGGTCCAGAGATGAAGCCATTGAACAAGGCTTCTATCCCTGCATGGTCCGTGGACCACAGCCTGCGGAAGCTGACCCATCGTCACTGCTATGGTGTCGTGACGACAATATGTTCAAGCGCAACTTCCAGTTTGCCTAGAACTCAGTGAGGCAGAACAAGAAGTCTTTGGGATTAGACTTCAACCCTGGTCCCTCTGCTCCCCGTGCCGATGGAACTCGCGAAGCTGAACCCAATCTTCTTGGGCCCTTCTACAACTTGGAAGGTCTCATCACTCATATTGTGGTTCAAGGGACAGCCGTGAATGAGCCTGCAGATGGCGTTGAATTAGATGAAGCGCCTGCAGTGCTGAAGCCAAAGAAACTGAAGCAACCTAAAGCTTCAAAGCCTGCCTCTGCACCAAAAATCTCACGGGCGAAGCCACTGGCCACTGCACCTCCGGAAGACAGTGTGCAGTCTGAAGATTTGTCACGCATCTCCAAGCCCCAGAAAGTCAAGATGCCTCTGCCACACACCGGTCAAGAACTGACAGCTGCTGCTATTCTGTGCAACGATACCATCGATCTGTCCAATGATGAAGATCTTGCAGATGACGCTCTTGAGCAACTGATCAAGAGCAAAGAAGAAGCAGAAATCTTCAATGATCTGCCTCTCTTTGACGTGGCAATCATCCACAACTTCATTGATGAGTGGTTTGACACGCCCAACCTCAGCTTCGAAGATCCGCAACTTCTAATTGGCCTCAGTTTCGCCTTCCATGGCGCCATTGCTTCAGAATTAGCTATCGCCCAGCGCATTGTTGAACTGAAGCAAAAGATTGACTATGAGAAAGCTCAGTTCAAGAAGCATATGGCCAAGCTCAGCGTGCAAGAGGTGAAAAACTTCAAGATTATGTTGCACGAGCTCAAAGAAGCCTTTCTTAAGAAACGTGCAGAAGCTCAGGGTTCTCGTGAGCGCATGAAGAGCTTGGCTGACAAGTGTGTGCAAGGCTACAACGAGGCTGAGAAGCGCAAGGCCCTTGGGCGTCCGGGCATTGATCCTAGGATGGCTGCTAAGAATAAGAAGAAGCCCACTATGGCCGAACCCAACGCACCAAGGCAGGAAGCAGATCCCATTGTCTTCCCAACTAGCATGACTGACTCGAAGCCAAAGGCCAGGTCAACCGCTTCAGAACTGAAGAAGACGAGGACTGCTGAGGCTGAAGCCAGAAAGAGGAAACATCCTGAAGCCTCTGCTCCTGCTCCCTCCAAGAAGAAGCGGAAGACCAAGAAGGAACGGGCTGCTCCCACAGAGCCCTTAATTTTTGAACCCATCTCGATGGTTCGCCTAGCCACTGAACATCAAGAGCGCCAACTGACTGTCCATTAGCCTGCTTTCACAAAGGCTCATGAAGCTGAAGACTTTCCAGCAACTGATCCCACCGCTGCTAAAGACATTGGTCACCATGACCATGTTGAAGATGATGCAGTTCTTCCTCAGATCGAGCACCAATAGGTATCATCGCCTGTGCTAACGCACAACGAACTCATCAGCATTGGTCGTCCTCTGACACCAATTGCTCAGGATGCATCATGGGCTGATCACCCACAAGCACAAGAGGAAGATGACTTTGAGGCCCAGCCAACTCCAACTCCACAGGCGTCGCCAGCATTACGCAGGCTTCGCAAAGGACCAAGGCCTCCAGTCTCTGAGTCTGAAGCTAAAGCTGCAGAAGACATTCCGGCTGCATCAGCCGATGAAGAAGAAACCCCAAGAGCTGCTACACCCCCGTCTCACCAAGAAGTTGTTCTCGAGGAGAACGTGACTGTGACCGACCCTCCAGCTCATCAAGTGGAGGTTGAGAATCTTGAGGCTTCCACCGATGCCACTGACGCTGTCATGGCTGAAGCCAATGTGGAGCCTACACCAATCCAAGCACCAGAAGTCAGTGAAGCCAATGATACTACTGCTTCTGTTCCTGTGCCTGCTGCTGGTCCTCAGTTTGACTATCATGTTGAGCACAGGCCTCAGGTACAGAAGCCAATCCCAAGATTGCCTAGGTTTCCAGGTCCTCCATTAGCACCTGGATCCTTCAATGTCAACGGCTTCAAAGCAGACAACACTTTCTTCAATAGCTCCAATAACCCCTACTCAAGGGAAAGAATATCTTCTGATCGGTTCTGGAGCTATCCGCAGCGAAGCTATTACTCCTGCATTCTGTACAATCAAGGTTGCATCTTCCCACATAAGCTTCTTGACATCGAAGCAATAGCTGGTCTGCCATGTCTGGAAGAAGCTCTGGATTGCTTCAAAGAGGTTGGATTGCTGCCGTTTGTCACCGACCAAGAGCATTGGAATGAAGAGTTGCTGCTCCAATTCTATGCCACACTTCACATCCGTGGGTACAACAGAGATCCGAAGACTTGGGTCCTGGAGTGGATGACAGGAAATGTTCATCACGAAGCCAAAGCCTTTGATATCATTGAGCTCACTGGTCTACCAACTCCTGGCAATCTCTACAAACCTGGCTGTCAGCTTCACAGTGAAGCTATGGAGAGCAACTTTCAGAAGCCTGAACCAAACATGAGTCAGACGCTCAGTATGATGAAGCCATTGCCACAAGATGCTGCATATCCTAAGGAGTTCTTTGTTGAAGACCTTGAGTATCTACCAAGGACTATTTATCACATCATAAGGCGAACTCTCTGGCCCATCAAAGGACATTCTCCACATGCCAAGCTGGAAGGTGCAATGACGACTTTGGTCTTCTATATTCTTCATGGCAAATGCTTCAATGCACAGGACTTCTTCATCCGCCAACTTGCTGCATCAGGCTCTGATCTTTTTGGCTTGAAGTTCTATGCTCCATGGATAATGCGGCTGATTAAACTCCACTCCGCTATCTCATATCAGCCATCTGCTCGCAATCATCGGATCTTTCTGCCTGATGTGGATATGTCCGTTGAAGCCATTTATCCTGAGCCTGCCAAGGAGCCTCTTAGTCTTCAGAATGAGGAGCATCAAAGCTTCTCTCAGAACATTGAAGGAGTTGAAGCAGTCACTCGTGTTTATCCTCTGGCTGGAACTACACGTGCACCTCATCGTGCCCTTACTGAAGCCACTGAAAGCACTATTGGCCAATGACCTAAGAAGCGATCTCGTGTTCTCAACGACCGAGAGCTTCTGGTGGCACTTCATCAGAAACAGGATAGGCATCATGGCTGGCTGAAGCGCCAAATGCAAAGCCTCTTGGTGGATGTCAACCGCATTCGCAATCTTGCCACCAAGAATGCCTTTGTTGCCCATGAAACCTATCAACGCACATGGAAAGGGCTGACGCTTATGTGCTCTAAAGATGATCTTCAAGAGGATGGCTTCTCTGAACGCTTCAAGTTTGACTCCACACCTCCTCCAAGGGCAGTGCTGCGACGAACTCCATCTCTTGAAGACTCTGAGTTCTCTTCCTCTGCTGCAACTATGAACGCCAGAGTGATCGAGGACGAAGACGATGCTACTTCACTGCCACCTCCTTCAGCACGCTTTGACACTGCTCCAAGTTCTTCCGCACCACCGAACACCACCGACGACCCTGCTGCTTCACCTACTCTTCATGGGAACGAGTAGATGCTCTATGTCTTCAAACCTTTTTGGTCCTTACTGACAAAAGGGGGAGAAGCATATGAGTTTGATAGTCTTCAAGCGGGTCCACATGGGCGGTTGCTTTATATTTTGCCTCGTGTTTACAACTCTCGTTTTGATACATGTGGTTCTTTGAGTTGTAACACCTAAACTCAATGGTCGTCTGCTACTTATTTGCTACTTTGTGATGCGATGATAAATTCTACATGTGCGACAATAAATTCCGCACTTAGATCATTTTGCAGACGTTCATTTTCCATTATGCATGTCATTATCTTCACATACCATCACATGCATAATGAATTGTCATCATAAGTTGAAGATGATCTCCACGAGTACAACTTGCCATGTGCATTTGCATTCCAAAAGCAAATTACTTATATGCACATCTTCAGGGGGAGCCCTTGCAACTAATGAAGACAATTCCTTATCCTTTACAATTTAACATATTATATTCCCCGTTGAAAACTTCAACTAGTTTGTCATCAATCACCAAAAAGGGGGAGATTGTAAGTGCATCTAGTGCCACCCCTAGTTGGTTTTGGAGTATTGACGACAAACCTAGTTGAGGGACTAATGTGTTTGTGAGAATTGCAGGATAACACAGGTAGAAGTCCCTTATTGATTCGGTTTTCCTACCAGAGATGACCCCTAAAAATGTATGAAGACATTGATGTCAAAGGTGGTATATGAAGATATTCTCATTGAAGACTATGACAAGAGAAGACATCGCATGAAGCCTATGGAGCTCGAAGACTCAGATCCTTCATAGTTCCCTTTTCTTCTTTATTGAGTCGTAGGAACCACCGTACTGTTAAGTGGGGTCCAAGAGAACCAGTCAGAATGACTGAAGTGATGCTTAACCAAAACCTATGTCTTCGAGTGAAGACTATGAGAGCGAATCTTGTCCAGAGTCGGACAAGTCAGCTTTGCTTGTAGCCCAAGTAAAGTTGTCGTGTGTGTTTGAAATCTGACCGTTGGAACACGTGTCAGTTCCTTAGTGACCCAGGGTCATTTCGGACAAATCAGGTTTGGTTGCCTAGTGGCTATAAATAGCCCACCCCCTACAACCATAAACGGTTGGCTGCTTAGAGTTAGAGTATGGCTTTTGTCGTTTGAGAGCAACCCACCTCGAAGCCTTTGAGAGAGAATTCCTTGCGAGGATAAAGCCCTAACCACCCAGAGCCAAAGAGTGTTAGGCATCACTTAAGTCTTCTTGTCTGTGTGATCTGAAGACTTATTACACTTGAGGACTGTGAATCCTCCAGCCGGTTAGGCGTCGCGTTCTGAGCATCCCAGAGACATTGTGGATCGCCGGTGAACGAAGTCTGTGAAGGTTTGGGAGTCTACCTTGAAGACTTACCAGAGTGATTGGGCGAGGTCTGTGTGACCTTAGCTCAAGGGGAATACGGTGAGTACTGGGTGTCCTGAGCTGCGTGTTCAGGACTGGGTGTACGGGACTGTGTGTCCTCAGGTTTAAATACCTAGCCGCCCTAACCAGACGTACAGTTGTCATAGCAACTGGAACTGGTCCAACAAATCATTGTCTTCAACGAGTCACTGGTTTCATCCTTACCTTCCCTTTACTTACTGTTGGTCCTTGTGAAGTCATTGTATGATTGCACTATCTTCTGTCTTCATTGAGTGACTGCTTGTTCTGATCGGCTTCATAATATCTTCCTACCTGATCCTTACTACCTAGCTGCTATTAGTCATTGTGCTTTCACTTCATTGAATACTTGACTATGGTTTGCCTAGTGTAGTCTACCTTCCGCTGCATGGTAATAGGTTTATTTCTATCGTTTGTCTTCGAAACTTCCATGTTTTGAAGACTTTCATAAAAATCGCCTATTCGCCCCCCTCTAGTCGATATAACGCACTTTCAACTCTCCCTCTTTCCTAGTTGGATTAGGACTTGGGAGGGGGAAAGAGGAGGGAGAGAGGAAGGAAGGGGGGGCGCCGCCCCCCTCTCCTTGTCCTATTCGGACTAGGGGGGAGGGGCGCGCGGCCCAGCCCTGGCCGCCTCTCCTCTTCTCCTTAAAGGCCCACTATGGCCCATTAACCTCCCCGGGGGTTTCGGTAACCTCCCGGTACTCCGGTAAAATCCCGATTTCACCCGAAACACTTCCGATATCCAAACATAGGGTTCCAATATATCAATCTTCATGTCTCGACCATTCCGAGACTCCTCGTCATGTCCGTGATCACATCTGGGACTTCGAACAACCTTCGGTACATCAAAACATATAAACTCATAAAATAACTGTCATCGAAACATTAAGCGTGCGGACCCTACGGGTTCGAGAACTATGTAGACATGACCGAGACACGTCTCCGGTCAATAACCAATAGCGGAACCTAGATGCTCATATTGGCTCCCACATATTCTATGAAGATCTTTATCGGTCAGACCGCATAAATACATACGTTGTTCCCTTTGTCATCGGTATGTTACTTGCTCGAGATTCGATCGTCGGTATCTCAATACCTAGTTCAATCTCGTTACCGACAAGTCTCTTTACTCGTTCCGTAATACATCATTCCGCAACTAACTCATTAGTTGCAATGCTTAAGTGATGTGCATTACCGAGAGGGCCTAGAGATACCTCTCCGACAATCGGAGTGACAAATCCTAATCTCAAAATACGCCAACCCAACAAGTACCTTCGGAGACACCTGTAGAGCACCTTTATAATCACCCAGCTACGTTGTGACATTTGGTAGCACACAAAGTGTTCCTCCGGTAAACGGGAGTTGCATAATCTCATAGTCATAGGAACATGTATAAGTCATGAAGAAAGCAATAGCAACATACTAAATGACCGGGTGCTAAGCTAACGGAATGGGTCAAGTCAATCACATCATTCTCCTAATGATGTGATCTCGTTAATCAAATGACAACCCATGTAAATGGCTAGGAAACTTAACCATCTTTGATCAACGAGCTAGTCAAGTAGAGGCATACTAGTGACATACTGTTTGTCTATGTATTCACACATGTATTATGTTTCCGGTTAATACAATTCTAGCATGAATAATAAACATTTATCATGATATAAGGAAATAAATAATAACTTTATTATTTCCTCTAGGGCATATTTCCTTCAGTATCCCACTTGCACCAGAGTCAATAATCTAGATTACACTGTAATGATTCTAACACCCATGGAGCCTTGGTGCTGATCATGTTTTGCTCATGGAAGAGGCTTAGTCAACGGGTCTGCAACATTCAGATCCGTATGTGTCTTGCAAATTTCTATGTCTCCCACCTGGACTAAATCCCGGATGGAATTGAAGCGTCTCTTGATGTGCTTGGTTCTCTTGTGAAATCTGGATTCCTTCGCCAAGGCAATTGCACCAGTATTGTCACAAAATATTTTCATTGGACCCGATGCACTAGGTATGACACCTAGATCGGATATGAACTCCTTCATCCGGACTCCTTCATTTGCTGCTTCCGAAGAAGCTACGTACTCTGCTTCACACGTAGATCCTGCCACGACGCATTGTTTAGAACTGTACCAACTGACAGCTCCACCGTTCAGTGTAAACACGTATCCGGTTTGCGATTTAGAATCGTCCGGATCAGTGTCAAAGCTTGCATCAACGTAACCATTTACAATGAGCTCTTTGTCACCTCCATAAACGAGAAACATATTCTTAGTCCTTTTCAGGTACTTTAGGATGTTCTTGACCGCTGTCCAGTGATCTACTCCTGGATTACTTTGGTACCTCCCTGCTAGACTTATAGCAAGGCGCACATAAGGTCTCGTACACAGCATTGCATACATGATAGAGCCTATGGCTGAAGCATAGGGAACATCTTTCATTTTCTCTCTATGTCATGCAGTGCTCAGGCATTGAGTCTTACTCAAATTCACACCTTGTAACACAGGCAAGAACCCTTTCTTTGCTTGATCCATTTTGAACTTCTTCAAAACTTTGTCAAGGTATGTGCTTTGTGAAAGTCCAATTAAGCGTCTTGATCTATCTCTATAGATCTTGATGCCCAATATATAAGCAGCTTCACCGAGGTCTTTCATTGAAAAACTCTTATTCAAGTATCCCTTTATGCTATCCAAAAATTCTATATCATTTCCAATCAACAATATGTCATCCACATATAATATTAGAAATGCTACAGAGCTCCCACTCACTTTCTTGTAAATACAGGCTTCTCCAAAAGTCTGTACAGAACCAAATGCTTTGATCACACTATCAAAGCGTTTATTCCAACTCCGAGAGGCTTCCACCAGTCCATAAATGGATCGCTGGAGCTTGCACACTTTGTTAGCTCCCTTTGGATCGACAAAACCTTCCGGTTGCATCATATACAACTCTTCTTCCAGAAATCCATTTAGGAATGCAGTTTTGACATCCATTTGCCAAATTTCATAATCATAAAATGCGGCAATTGCTAACATGATTCGGACAGACTTAAGCATCGCTACGGGTGAGAAGGTCTCATCATAGTCAATCCCTTGAACTTGTCAAAAACCTTTCGCAACAAGTCGAGCTGTATAGACAGTAACATTACCGCCAGCGTCAGTCTTCTTCTTGAAGATCCATTTATTCTCAATTGCTTGCCGATCATCGGGCAAGTCAACCAAAGTCCACACTTTGTTCTCATACATGGATCCCATCTCAGATTTCATGGCCTCAAGCCATTTCGCGGAATCTGGGCTCACCATCGCTTCTTCATAGTTCGTAGGTTTGTAATGGTCTAGTAACATAACTTCCAGAACAGGATTACCGTACCACTCTGGTGCGGATCTTACTCTGGTTGACCTACGAGGTTCAGCAACAACTTGATCTGAAGTTTCATGATCATCATCATTAACTTCCTCACTAATTCGTGAAGGTGTCGCAGAAACCGGTTTCTATGATGAACTACTTTCCAATAAGGGAGCAGGTACAGTTACCTCATCAAGTTCTACTTTCCTCCCACTCACTTCTTTTGAGAGAAATCCCTTCTCTAGAAAAACTCTGAATTTAGCAACAAAAGTCTTGCCTTCGGATCTGTGATAGAAGGTGTCCCCAACAGTCTCCTTTGGGTATCCTATGAAGACACATTTCTTCGATTTGGGTTCGAGCTTATCAGGTTGAAGCTTTTTCACATAAGCATCGCCGCCCCAAACTTTCAGAAACGACAACTTTGGCTTCTTGCCAAACCATAGTTCATAAGGCGTCGTCTCAACGGATTTTGATGGTGCCCTATTTAACGTGAATGCGGCCGTCTCTAAAGCATAACCCCATAACCCCAAAACATGGAAAGGGCTGACGCTTATGTGCTCTGAAGATGATCTTCAAGAGGATGGCTTCTCTGAACGCTTCAAGTTTGACTCCACACCTCCTCGAAGGGCAGTGCTGCGACGAACTCCATCTCTTGAAGACTCTGAGTTCTCTTCTTCTGCTGCAACTGTGAATGCCAGAGTGATCGAGGACGAAGATGATGCTACTTCACCGCCACCTCCTTCAACACGCTTCGACACTGCTCCAAGTTCTTCTGCACCGCCGAACACCACTGACGACCCTGCTGCTTCACCTACTCTTCATGGGAACGAGTAGATGCTCTATGTCTTCAAACCTTTTTGGTCCTTACTGACAAAAGGGGAAGAAGCATATGAGTTTGATAGTCTTCAAGCGGGTCCACATGGGCGGTTGCTTTATATTTTGCCTCGTGTTTACAACTCTCGTTTTGATACATTTGGTTCTTTGAGTTGTAACACCTAAACTCAATGGTCGTCTGCTACTTGTTTGCTACTTTGTGATGCGATGATAAATTCCGCATGTGCGACGATAAATTCCGCACTTAGATCATTTTGCAGACGTCCACTTTCCATTATGCATGTCATTATCTTCACATACCTTCACATGCATAATGAATTGTCATCATAAGTTGAAGATGATCTCCACGAGTACAACCTGCCATGTGCATTTGCATTCCAAAAGCAAATTAATTATATGCAAATCTTCAGGGGGAGCCCTTGCAACTAATGAAGACAATTCCTTATCCTTTACAATTTCACATATTATATTCCCCATTGAAAACTTCAACTAGTTTGTCATCAATCACCAAAAAGGGGGAGATTGTAAGTGCATCTAGTGCCACCCCTAGTTGGTTTTGGAGTATTGACGACAAACCTAGTTGAGGGACTAATGTGTTTGTGAGAATTGCAGGATAACACAGGTAGAAGTCCCTCATTGATTCGGTTTTCCTACCAGAGATGACCCCTAAAAATGTATGAAGACATTGATGTCAAAGGTGGTATATGAAGATATTCTCATTGAAGACTATGACAAGAGAAGACATCACATGAAGCCTATGGAGCTCGAAGACTCAGATCCTTCATAGTTCCCTTTTCTTCTTTATTGAGTCATAGGAACCACCGTACTGTTAAGTGGGGTCCAAGAGAACCAGTCAGAATGACTGAAGTGATGCTTAACCAAAACCTATGTCTTCGAGTGAAGACTATGAGAGCGAATCTTGTCCAGAGTCGGACAAGTCAGCTTTGCTTGTAGCCCAAGTAAAGTTGCCGTGTGTGTTTGAAATCTGACCGTTGGAACACGTGTCAGTTCCTTAGTGACCCAGGGTCATTTCGAACAAATCAGGTCGGGTTGCCTAGTGGCTATAAATAGCTCACCCCCTACAACCATAAACGGTTGGCTGCTCAGAGTTAGAGTATGGCTTTTGTCGTTTGAGAGCAACCCACCTCGAAGCCTTTGAGAGAGAATTCCTTGCGAGGATAAAGCCCTAACCACCCAGAGCCAAAGAGTTTTAGGCATCACTTAAGTCTTCTTCTCTGTGTGATCTGAAGACTTATTACACTTGAGGACTGTGAATCCTCCAGCCGGTTAGGCGTCGCGTTCTGAGCATCCAAGAGACATTGTGGATCGCCAGTGAACGAAGTCTGTGAAGGTTTGGGAGTCTACCATGAAGACTTACCAGAGTGATTGGGAGAGGTCTGTGTGACCTTAGCTCAAGGAGAATACGGTGAGGACTGGGTGTCCTGATCTGCGTGTTCAGGACTGGGTGTCCGGGACTGTGTGTCCTCAGGTTTAAATACCTAGCCGCCCTAACCAGACGTACAGTTGTCACAGCAACTGGAACTGGTCCAACAAATCATTGTCTTCAACGAGTCACTGGTTTCATCCTTACCTTCCCTTTACTTACTGTTGGTCCTTGTGAAGTCATTGTATGATTGCACTATCTTCTGTCTTCACTGAGTGACTTCTTGTTCTGATCGGCTTCATAATATCTTCCTACCTGATCCTTACTACCTAGCTGCTATTAGTCATTGTGCTTTCACTTCATTGAATACTTGACTATGGTTTGCCTAGTGTAGTCTACCTTCCGCTGCATGGTAATAGGTTTATTTCTATCGTTTGTCTTCGAAACTTCCACGTTTTGAAGACTTTCATAAAAATTGCCTATTCGCCCCCCTCTAGTCGATATAACGCACTTTCAACTCTCCCCCTTTCCTAGTTGGATTAGGACTTGGGAGGGGGAAAGAGGAGGGAGAGAGGAAGGAAGGGGGGGCGCCGCCCCCCTCTCCTTGTGCTATTCGGACTAGGGGGGAGAGGCGCGCGGCCCAGCCCTGGCCGCCTCTCCTCTTCTCCTTAAAGGCCCACTATGGCCCATTAACCTCCCCGGGGGTTTCGGTAACCTCCCGGTACTCCGGTAAAATCCCGATTTCACCCGAAACACTTCCGATATCCAAACATAGGGTTCCGATATATAAATCTTCATGTCTCGACCATTCCGAGACTCCTTGTCATGTCCGTGATCACATCCGGGACTCCGAACAACCTTCGGTACATCAAAACATATAAACTCATAAAATAACTGTCATCGAAACATTAAGCGTGCGGACCCTACGGGTTCGAGAACTATGTAGACATGACCGAGACACGTCTCCGGTCAATAACCAATAGAGGAACCTGGATGCTCATATTGGCTCCCACATATTCTACGAAGATCTTTATCGGTCAGACCGCATAACTACATACGTTGTTCCCTTTGTCATCGGTATGTTACTTGCTCGAGATTCGATCGTCGGTATCTCAATACCTAGTTCAATCTCGTTACCGACAAGTCTCTTTACTCGTTCCGTAATACATCATTCCGCAACTAACTCATTAGTTGCAATGCTTAAGTGATGTGCATTACTGAGAGGGCCCAGAGATATCTCTCCGACAATAGGAGTGACAAATCCTAATCTCAAAATACGCCAACCCAACAAGTACCTTCGGAGACACCTATAGAGCACCTTTATAATCACCCAGCTACGTTGTGACATTTGGTAGCACACAAAGTGTTCCTCCGGTAAACGGGAGTTGCATAATCTCATAGTCATAGGAACATGTATAAGTCATGAAGAAAGCAATAGCAACATACTAAATGACCGGGTGCTAAGCTAACGGAATGGGTCAAGTCAATCACATCATTCTCCTAATGATGTGATCTCATTAATCAAATGACAACCCATGTAAATGGCTAGGAAACTTAACCATCTTTGATCAACGAGCTAGTCAAGTAGAGGCATACTAGTGACATACTGTTTGTCTATGTATTCACACATGTATTATGTTTCCGGTTAATACAATTCTAGCATGAATAATAAACATTTATCATGATATAAGGAAATAAATAATAACTTTATTATTGCCTCTAGGGCATATTTCCTTCAGTCTCCCAATTGCACTAGAGTCAATAATCTAGATTACACTGTAATGATTCTAACACCCATGGAGCCTTGGTGCTGATCATGTTTTGCTCATGGAAGAGGCTTAGTCAACGGGTCTGCAACATTCAGATCCGTATGTGTCTTGCAAATTTCTATGTCTCCCACTTGGACTAAATCCCGGATGGAATTGAAGCGTCTCTTGATGTGCTTGGTTCTCTTGTGAAATCTGGATTCCTTCGCCAAGGCAATTGCACCAGTATTGTCACAAAAGATTTTCATTGGACCCGATGCACTAGGTATGATACCTAGATCGGATATGAACTCCTTCATCCAGACTCCTTCATTTGCTGCTTCCGAAGAAGCTATGTACTTTGCTTCACACGTAGATCTTGCCACGACGCATTGTTTAGAACTGCACCAACTGACAGCTCCACCGTTCAATGTAAACACGTATCCGGTTTGCGATTTAGAATCGTCCGGATCAGTGTTAAAGCTTGCATCAACGTAACCATTTACGATGAGCTCTTTGTCACCTCCATAAACGAGAAACATATTCTTAGTCCTTTTCAGGTATTTCAGGATGTTCTTGACCGCTGTCCAGTGATCTACTCCTGGATTATTTTGGTACCTCCCTGCTAGACTTATAGCAAGGCGCACATAAGGTCTCATACACAGCATTGCATACATGATAGAGCCTATGGCTGAAGCATAGGGAACATCTTTCATTTCCTCTCTATGTCATGCAGTGGTCGGGCATTGAGTCTTACTCAACTTCACACCTTGTAACACAGGCAAGAACCCTTTCTTTGCTTGATCCATTTTGAACTTCTTCAAAACTTTGTCAAGGTATGTGCTTTTTGAAAGTCCAATTAAGCGTCTTGATCTATCTGTATAGATCTTGATGCCCAATATATAAGCAGCTTCACCGAGGTCTTTCATTGAAAAACTCTTATTCAAGTATCCGTTTATGCTATCCAAAAATTCTATATCATTTCCAATCAACAATATGTCATCCACATATAATATTAGAAATGCTTCAGAGCTCCCACTCACTTTCTTGTAAATACAGGCTTCTCCAAAAGTCTGTACAAAACCAAATGCTTTGATCACACTATCAAAGCGTTTATTCCAACTCCGAGAGGCTTGCACCAGTCCATAAATGGATCGCTGGAGCTTGCACACTTTGTTAGCTCCCTTTGGATCGACAAAACCTTCCAGTTGCATCATATACAACTCTTCTTCTAGAAATCCATTCAGGAATGCAGTTTTGACATCCATTTGCCAAATTTCATAATCATAAAATGTGGCATTGCTAACATGATTCGGACAGACTTAAGCATCGCTACGGGTGAGAAGGTCTCATCATAGTCAATCCCTTGAACTTGTCAAAAACCTTTCGCAACAAGTCGAGCTTTATAGACAGTAACATTACCGCCAGCGTCAGTCTTATTCTTGAAGATCCATTTATTATCAATTGCTTGCTGATCATCGGGCAAGTCAACCAAACTCCACACTTTGTTCTCATACATGGATCCCATCTCAGATTTCATGGCCTCAAGCCATTTCACGGAATCTGGGCTCACCATCGCTTCTTCATAGTTCGTAGGTTCGTAATGGTCTAGTAACATAACTTCCGGAACAGGATTACCGTACCACTCTGGTGCGGATCTTACTCTGGTTGACCTACGAGGTTCAGCAACAACTTGATCTGAAGTTTCATGATCATCATCATTAACTTCCTCACTAATTTGTGAAGGTGTCGCAGAAACCGGTTTCTATGATGAACTACTTTCCAATAAGGGAGCAGGTACAGTTACCTCATCAAGTTCTACTTTCCTCCCACTCACTTCTTTCGAGAGAAATCCCTTCTCTAGAAAAACTCTGAATTTAGCAACAAAAGTCTTGCCTTCGGATCTGTGATAGAAGTTGTCCCCAACAGTCTCCTTAGGTATCCTATGAAGACACATTTCTCCGATTTGAGTTCGAGCTTATCAGGTTGAACCTTTTTCACATAAGCATCGTAGCCCCAAACTTTCAGAAACGACAACTTTGGCTTCTTGCCAAACCATAGTTCATAAGGCGTCGTCTCAACGGATTTCGATGGTGCCCTATTTAACATGAATGCGGCCGTCTCTAAAGCATAACCCCAAAACGATAGCGGTAAATCAGTAAGAGACATCATAGATCGCACCATATCTAGTAAAGTACGATTACGACGTTTGGACACGCCATTACGCTGTGGTGTTCTGGGTGGCGTGAGTTGCGAAACTATTCCGCATTGTTTCAAATGAAGACCAAACATATAACTCAAATATTCTCCTCCACGATCAAATCGTAGAAACTTTATTTTCTTGTTACGATGATTTTTAACTTCACTCTGGAATTCTTTGAACTTTCCAAACGTTTCAGACTTATGTTTCATTAAGTAGATATACCCATATCTGCTTAAATCATCTATGAAGGTGATAAAATAACGATATCCGCCACGAGCCTCAACATTCATCGGACCACATACATCTGTATGTATGATCTCCAACAAATCTGTTGCTCTCTCCATAGTACCGGAGAACAGCGTTTTAGTCATCTTGCCCATGAGGCATAGGGATGGCACCCGCAGGGTATGGGTACGGGTGGAGCTACCCCATACCCTTACCCGTCCGCCCTGAGTTTACCCATCACCCATACCCATACCCGTCACCCGACAAGGTATATGGATACCCGCGGTTAAAAATACCCACGTTTACAGCACATCAATTGAGTAGAAAATAGTTGTAAAAAGTAACATATAATCATAAATTATTAATAGCAACACATTTTAAACAACAATGTACAACAACATATTGTAACAACAACATATTCTCATAAACAAAAATACTTTCCTATAAAGTGACATATAAAAATGATAAATAAGAACACATAATCATAAATAACAACACATATGCATACACTTTAAGTTCACGAAATCATGATAAATTATAGAGATAATTTGAATACACATTAGAGTTTTTACCTAGCGTGATTAAGAGGGGAAATGAATACATTGGGATATTAATGGAAACCCACCTGTTAACATTTTAGATGGGTTCATGGGTACGCGGGCATGGGTTATACGATCTCATACCCGTACCCTCTCTACCCGATGGGTATGATATTTTCCCATTTAAGTACCCATGGGTAATTTTTTGTCCCATACCCTTACCCTAATAGGGTTTTTACCCACAGGGTATGCGGGTAATGGGTACCCATTGCCATCCCTAATGAGGCACGGTTCGCAAGTACCAAGTGATTCATAATCAAGTGGTTCCAAAAATCCATCAGTATGGAGTTTCTTCATGCGCTTTACACCGATATGACCTAAACGACAGTGCCATAAATAATTTGCACTATCATTATCAACTCTGCATCTTTTGGCCTCAATATTATGAATATGTGTATCACTACTATCGAGATTCAACAAAAATAGACCACTCTTCAAGGGTGCATGACCATAAAAGACATTACTCATATAAATAGAACAACCATTATTCTCTAATTTAAATGAATAACTGTCTCACATCAAACAAGATCCAGATATAATGTTCATGCTCAACGCTGGCACCAAATAACAATTATTTAGGTCTAATACTAATCCCGAAGGTAGATGTAGAGGTAGGGTGCCGACTGCGATCACATCGACTTTGGAACCATTTCCCACGCGCATCGTCACCTCGTCCTTAGCCAATCTTCACTTAATCCGTAGCCCTTGTTTCGAGTTGCAAATATTAGCAACAGAACCAGTATCAAATACCCAGGTGCTACTACGAGCATTAGTAAGGTACACATCAATAACATGTATATCACATATATCTTTGTTCACCTTGCCATCCTTCTTATCCTCCAAATACTTGGGGCAATTCCGCTTCCAGTGACCAGTCTGCTTGCAGTAGAAGCACTCAGTCTCAGGCTTAGGTCCAGACTTGGGTTTCTTCTCCTGAGCAGCAACTTGCTTGTTGTTCTTCTTGAAGTTCTCCTTCTTCTTCCCTTTACCCTTTTTCTTGAAACTGGTGGTCTTATTGACCATCAACACTTGATGCTCCTTCTTGATTTCTACCTCTGCAACCTTTAGCATTGCGAAGAGCTCGGGAATTGTCTTATCCATCCCTTGCATATTATAGTTCATCACGAAGCTCTTGTAGCTTGGTGGCAGTGATTGGAGAATTCTGTCAATGACGCTATCATCCGGAAGATTAACTCCCAGTTGAATCAAGTGATTGCAGTACCCAGACATCTTGAGTATATGCTCACTGACAGAACTATTCTCCTCCATCTTGCAGCTGTAGAACTTATTGGAGACTTCATATCTCTCAATCTGGGCATTCTTTTGAAATATCAACTCCAACTCCTGGAACATCTCATATGCTCCATGGCATTCAAAACATCGTTGAAGTCACGGTGCTAAGCCGTGAAGCATGGCACACTGAACTATCGAGTAATCATCAACACGTGACTGCCAGGCATTCACAATGTCTGCAGTTGCTGGTGTAGGTGGTACACCTAGCGGTGCTTCCAGGACGTAACTTTTCTATGCAGCAATGAGGATAATCCTCAAGTTACGGACCCAGTCCGTGTAATTGCTACCATCATCTTTCAACTTTGCTTTCTCAAGGAACGCATTAAAATTCAACGGAACAACATCACGGGCCATCTATCTACAATCAACATAGACAAGCAAGATACTATCAGGTACTAAGTTCATGATAAATTTAAGTTCAATTAATTATATTACTTAAGAAATCCCACTTAGATAGACATCCCTCTAATCCTCTAAGTGATCACGTGATCCATGTTAACTAAACCATGTCCGATCATCACGTGAGATGGAGTAGTTTCAACGGTGAACATCACTATGTTGATCATATCTACTATATGATTCACGCTCGACCTTTCAGTCTCCGTGTTCCGAGGCCATATCTGTTATATGCTAGGCTCGTCAAGTTTAACCTGAGTATTCCACGTGTGCAACTGTTTTGCACCTGTTGTATTTGAATGTAGAGCCTACCACACCCGATCATCACGTGGTGTCTCAGCACGAAGAACTTTCACAATGGTGCATACTCAGGGAGAACACTTATACTTTGATAATTTAGTGAGGGATCATCTTATAATGCTACCGTCAATCAAAGCAAGATAAGATGCATAAAAGATAAACATTACATGCAATCAATATAAGTGATATGGTATGGCCATCATCATCTTGTGCTTGTGATCTCCATCTCCGAAGCACCTGTCATGATCACCATCGTCACCCGCGCGACACCTTGATCTCCATCGTAGTATCGTTATCGTCTCGCCAATCTTATGCTTCTACGACTATCGCTACCGCTTAGTGATAAAGTAAAGCATTACAGGGCGATTGCATTGCATACAATAAAGCGACAACCATATGGCTCCTGCCAGTTGCCGATAACTCGGTTACAAAACATGATCATCTCATACAATAAAATTTAGCATCATGTCTTGACCATATCACATCACAACATGCCCTGCAAAAACAAGTTAGACATCCTCTACTTTGTTTGTTGCAAATTTTACGTGGCTGCTACGGGCTTAGCAAGAACCGTTCTTACCTACGCATCAAAACCACAATGATAGTTTGTCAAGTTGGTGCTGTTTTAACCTTTGCAAGGACCGGACGTAGCCACACTCGGTTCAACTAAAGTTGGAGAAACTGACACCCGCCAGCCACCTGTGTGCAAAGCACATCGGTAGAACCAGTCTCGCGTAAACGTACGTGTAATGTCGGTCCGGGCCGCTTCATCCAACAATACCATCAAACCAAAGTATGACATGTTGGTAAGCAGTATGACTTATATCGCCCACAACTCACTTGTGTTCTACTCGTGCATATGACATCTACGCATAAAACCTGGCTCGGATGCCACTGTTGGGGAACGTAGTAATTTCAAAAAAATTCCTACGCACACGCAAGATCATGGTGATGCATAGCAACGAGAGGGGAGAGTGTTGTCCACGTACCCTCGTAGACCAAAAGCGGAAGCGTTAGCACAACGCGGTTGATGTAATCGTACGTCTTCACGATCCGACCGATCAAGTACCGAACGCACGACACCTCCGAGTTCAGCACACGTTCAGCCCGATGACGTCCCTTGAACTCCGATCCAGCCGAGTATTAAGGGAGAGTTTTGTCAGCACGACGGCGTGGTGATGATGATGATGTTCTACCGACGCAGGGCTTCGCCTAAGCACCGCTACAGTATTATCGAGGTGGACTATGATGGAGGGGGGCACTACACACGGCTAAAAGATCAACTGATCAATTGTTGTGTCTCTAGGGTGCCCCCTGCCCCCGTATATAAAGGAGCAAGGGGGGTGCGGCCAGCTAGGAGAGAGGGCGCGCCAGGAGGAGTCCTACTCCGGGAGTCCCTTTCCTAGTTGGATTAGGACTTGGGAGGGGGAAAGAGGAGGGAGAGAGGAAGGAAGGGGGGGGAGCGCCACCCCCCTCTCCTTGTCCTATTCGGACTAGGGGGAGGGGCACGCGGCCCAGCCCTGGCCGCCTCTCCTCTTCTCCGTAAAGGCCCACTAAGGCCCATTAACCTCCCGGGGGTTCCGGTAACCTCCCGGTACTCCGGTAAAATCCTAATTTCACCCGAAACACTTCCGATATCCAAACATAGGCTTCCAATATATCAATCTTCATGTATCGACCATTTCGAGACAACTCGTCATGTCCGTGATCACATCCGGGACTCCGAACAACCTTCGGTACATCAAAACATATAAACTCATAATATAACTGTCATCGAAACGTTAAGCGTGCAGACCCTACGGGTTCGAGAACTATGTAGACATGACCGAGACACGTCTCCGGTCAATAACCAATAGCGGAACCTGGATGCTCATATTGGCTCCCACATATTCTACGAAGATCTTTATCGGTCAGACCGCATAACTACATACGTTGTTCCCTTTGTCATCGATATGTTACTTGCCCGAGATTCAATCATTGGTATCTCAATACCTAGTTCAATCTCGTTACCAGCAAGTCTCTTTACTCGTTCCATAATACATCATTTCGCAACTAACTCATTAGTTGCAATGCTTGCAAGGCTTAAGTGATGTGCATTACCGAGAGGGCCCAGAGATACCTCTCCGACAATCGGAGTGACAAATCCTAATCTCGAAATACGCCAACCCAACAAGTACCTTCGGAGACACCTGTAGAGCACATTTATAATCACCCAGTTACGTTGTGACATTTGGTAGCACACAAAGTGTTCCTCCGGTAAACGGGAGTTGCATAATCTCATAGTCATAGGAATATGTATAAGTCATGAAGAAAGCAATAGCAACATACTAAACGATCGGGTGCTAAGCTAACAGAATGGGTGAAGTCAATCACATCATTCTTCTAATGATGTGATCCCGTTAATCAAGTGACAACACATGTCAGTGGCTAGGAAACTTAATCATCTTTGATCAACGAGCTAGTCAAGTAGAGGCATACTAGTGACATACTATTTGTCTATGTATTCACACGTGTATTATGTTTCCGGTTAATACAATTTTAACATGAATAATAAACATTTATCATGATATGATGAAATAAATAATATCTTTATTATTGCCTCTAGGGCATATTTCCTTCACAGGGTTATTACAATTGGTTGTTTTGTCATGATTTTTATCTACATTAGCTTGAGTTTTAATTATATTTGAGTAGTATTATCTTACGTTGTATATCATCTTGGTCTACTGATGGAGACGATATTTATTCTGAGAGGAGAAGGAAGTTGGTAGGTGTGTGGTTCTGTAGTGCTTATAAGTTTTTTCCTTGGTGTCAGTTTTTTTTTTTTTTGAGAAGATAGCCTCGGTGTCCGGTGGTGGTGGTTGGCTGAGCCCCTTGGGAGTTCTTATTCCACATTGAAACCATGGAATTACAATTATAACGCTCACATGGGGAGGCCCATAAAGCTCTTTCTCACTCAGCACCGTGCTCCCTCGCTCGCTTAGTTGTTTTTGTGCTCACTCCACTACTAGTTCCGAAAAAGACGTACAATATTCTTTATTCGAAGGAGTTTATTTAATCAAAAAAAGTTCAAGTATTTTTTAGAAAAACAATTGGATTTTAAAATATGTTGCTAATTTAAAACATGAATTTCAAAAAAATGTATGCAGATTTATTTATTTTTGTGGATTTCAAACAATGTTTGCGCATTTAAAAAGGTTCAAAAATTAAAAATGTTCATAGGGTTTAAAAATACTAGTGAATTATGTTCATAAATTTGGAAAATGTTTATGAATTTCAAAAAATCTTGATATTTTTTTAAATGTCACGCCTTTTAATAAATATTCATGAGTGAACATGTGAAAAAAATAAAATGAACCAATAAAAAAGAGAAAAAAAGAAATAAAAATAAAAATAAAAAAGCAGGAAAATATATCAAAATAACATTATTAAAACCGGTGAAAGCACAGGGAAAAAAGTATAACAAAAATCAAGCAATACCTTCTCAAAACCGCCTGGCCCAACGACACACACCGTTTCAGGATAGACCTATAGCGTCCCCACAACTCTCGATGCACCAGGCGGCGAGCTTATAATATCTTAATAGAAGATTCTCAGTTTTTGAGTAATACAAGTAGCTGATTCTTTAGCTGCCTTTGGTGCTAGCCTAGAGCTTGCTTCCTCAACTGTATGGGAGGATGGTGTCCCGGACTTTGCTTGTGGTCTGGTTACCAGCGATTTAGCTGGTTGTTTTGGCTAATGAAATAGAAGTTTTCCGATTTAAAAAAGAAGAATATTTTCCTGCAAAAAAGAAACACCCTACAATTTTCAGGGTACAGTTTGATCATGGCACAAATCAGCTAACCAGCTGCCCATGAATTGAAACTAGCAACATCTGGCTACACTTCAGGCCTTGTACAATGGGAGATGCTTAGGAGAGGTGTTTAGAGAAATAAATCAGAATTTTTTTAAGCACCTGTGCTTATTTGTACAAGACAGACGCTTAACTAAGCGTCTCTTCTATAGAAATAGACGTCGATGCTTCAGAAAAATCCGATTTATTTTTTTAAGCATCTTTCATTGTACAAGGCCTCACACTCACTCCTTTTGCACATACACCATGGCCAAATTCAGTTTGTTTGACAGTCGCATTGCCAAGCTCAGTTTAGGATTCCTGCAGCCATGTAGGACTCAACGCTGTCCTTAAGCATCTCCTCCAGCGTCGTGAACTTCCACCCCAGCCTCCGCAGCTTCTCGGAGCTGAACACCTTCTGATCTCCCACCTGAACGTACCTGCCAAAATCATCGTCACCGCCGTCAAAATCACGAGCTTACTGTCAGTTTGCACACAATCACTGCACATACGTGGCGTAAGGCGAGCGTAAGTGTGGCGTCTTACTTCTTTGGGTAGTTCAGGTTCGGATACATGCTCCTGACGATGGAAACCGTTTCAGAGACCTTCCTGGCATGCGCGCTGCAGATGTAGCGGCCGGCCGCCTCCGGGCTCTCGTACGCCAGTACAAGGGCGTCGGCGACGTCCCTGACGTCCACCATGTTCCTCACCTTGTCCTCCATGGCGTCCGCGCCTTCGCCTGCATTCGTAGATCAAGATCAAACCAACCGTATGTTAGCAAGAACTGCATCTGTATTTACATATCTGAATCTGAATGCGAAAAGATCAAAGTGCGCAAAATGGAGCTTACATTTCAAGTAGTTGATGAGGAACAAGCTGCTGGCGTTCACCGTGGGCTGCAGCAGAGGGCCGAACACCAGCGAGGGACACACGGTCACCACGCTTAGCCCGGTCTTCTCTGCGTAGGAGAGTGCCTCGCGCTCGGCTAGTGTCTTGGACAGACAGTACCAGTTCTGGCATAAGCCATCGTGTCAGTTCAGCAGTACTAGTAGCTACTCCCTCCATTCCTTCATTTCACAACGTAGTGCGTCCGTATTTCTCAAGATTCAAGTTTGATCGTAAATTTAACCAACAAGACTGACTGTGGTGGGAGCAAAAATTATATCACTGAATTCATATCGAAAATACGAATTCAGTGATATAATTTTTGCTCCTACCGCAATTGGTCTCATTGATTAAATTTATGGTTAAATTTGAATCTCGGAAAGCGTGGACACACTAATATTGTGAAATGGATGAAGCAGGATCCGGATGAAAACGGCTTTTTGAACAAACTGGATGAAAACAACAGTGACTGGCAGATTGGTGCAAGCTTTCTCATGAAAATCAGTTTGGAAAACAACTAGTACTAAAGCTTAATCTACTCCTGAGTGGTCAGAGCGAGCGAGAGAGAGAAAATAGACCGAGTCGTCACCTCAGTTGTTCTGCAGTACTCCTCATTGGACCAGCAGTGTTCGTCCAGGACGGGGCCCTCGGGGAGCTTGGGGTTGATGAAGACCGCGCCGACCGACGATACCACGACGACGCGGCGGACGCCGGCCTCGCGGCAGGCCCTGAGCACGTTCAGCGTGCCGGCCACCGCCGGGGCAAGCAGCTCCACCTGCGCCGTGCAACCAATTAATTACCGTCGCCTATGCTCACGCTTGTGTGCGCTAGGCTGTTAATTACCTCGGGGTTCGTCGATTTGGCGGCGGGACAGGGGCTTGCGATGTGGAAGACGCCGGCACAGCCGGCCACGGCGGACGCCACGCTCGAGTAGTCCAGCACGTCGGCCTTGAACAGCCGCAGCCGCTCGCCGGCGCCGGCCAGCGCCCTCAGGTGATCATTCTTGGGGTCGCCTGCAGACGGGGAACTTCGCATCTTAAAGCTTTCGCCTAGACCTGCGAGAGATAGGAGGATGGATCATCTCAAGAAAATCTTACTGGGATCACGGACGGTGCCATGCACCGCGTAGTCTCCTCTGGATAGGAGGCGCCGGACGAGCCACGAGGCGATGAAGCCTCCCGCGCCCGTCACGCACACGGCCGCCGCTTTCCCCGCGCCGGCCGCCTCCATGTCCCTCCTCCTGTCTGTGCTGCGACCCGAAACTGAAAGAGACCACTGGTAACTGAGGCAAATCCTCGATAATATATCTCCAGCAGGGTGAAGCGGGGCTGTCCCAATAACAGTGTCTGGATTATGATGAGGTGCCGCGGATCCCAAATTCCCAGTACACTCGCCCCCCAAATAAAATCCCAATTTATTTTAATTTGAAAGTTTACCAATTTTTAGTGTCCTCCCCCTGCCATCATCCCTCAGCACCTCCCACCCCTCTCAGGGCAACTCCCGCGTCGCCTAATTGTCTCCTGACCGCTCACACAGTTTTGGACACGTCGGCTGCTCCTAGTGGTCTGGAGTGGCCTACCTATTTAAAAAGTTTTTGTTTCATGTGATTTAAAAAAAATTAATGTATTATTTTTCGTGTGAATCAAAAGTGCTAAAAAATACATTACTATTATGATGTCTGCATGCATCTAGCTCACGTTGTCTTTTGTGTAATAATTTTGGGTTTTAAATTTTTTAAAAAGCTATATCTTTCAAACTGTGTGTCAAAATTTAGATCCGTTTTCATCGTTGGAACCCTCGCGACGTGCTCTTCGAAACTACATCCCGCATGGATATATTTCGACGAATTTTTTTTGTGCAACTAAGTCCCTTGTTTTGTACAACTGCATAGCAGTCGGTGTGTAACTACCCGATAGTGGATGTGCAACTTTTCACCTATCTTGTGGAAGTGTAGTTTATGGCACATCTACCCCCAAACTACCTCCTCCTAGTGAGATGTTCAAATTCGTGTTTGCCAAGACCAACTGCCTAGTAGTTCATGTGCAACTTTCCCCTTGCTCCATGATTGTGCTTTCATTGTTTGCTACATCAGCCAACTGTCTAGTAGTGGAAGTGCAACTTCGGATACCATCACCTCCAACTTTTTACCAGTGATGTGCAACTATCTCTCATACCTCATGGATGTGTAATTTCCTTACTAGCACCCGAAACCACCCATCTAGTGGGATGTGCAACTTTAGCGCCCCGTTTATATGCAACTTTTACTACCCTCGTGAATATGTAACTTTTCACTACCCTCATGAATGTGAAATTTTCACCATCCAACTATCTCTGCTTGTGAGATGTGCAACTTTATATGTTGCTCCGGCCAACCGTCTAGCAGACTTTGTGCAACTCCATTTGTTGCCCCCGCCAACTGAAACTACAAATCCACAACTAGGGAGGGGAAGGAGTTGCACATTTAATAATAGGAAGTTGGCTCGAACAACAGACTAAGTTGCACATATCACTGGTAGGGAAGGTGGGGCAGGGTGTGTCAACTATAAAAAAACCTACACATCCACGAATAGGGACAAGGGTTGCACACTGACTACTACATAGTTGGTCAGGACAGTAGACTAGTTGCACATCAAATTTTCATGGTTGCTAGGTTGTAACCTCATGTGAAATTAGATCATGCAGCTCCAAAAACTAATTTTGAAAAAAAAATGCACCATGTAGTACTAAAGTTGCACAGTGCAATATTGAAGTTGCACAATATAGCGTCAAAGTTGGCATCAAAAAAATTTCGTCAAAATATACCCATGCGGGATCTAGTGTCAAAGATCTCGTCGCGAAGAATCCAACGGTGAAGACGGGTCTGGATTCCGACGCGCGGTTTGAAAGATATGACTTTTTAAAAATTTGAAAAACCGAAATAATTGCACGTGAAGCTGTTGCTTTCAAATAGAACTAACCAGTGTGAACACATTTAATACTAATAACGACATGCATTAGTAGACAAAAAACAACTCATGCATGGCTGTGAAGCCTGACCGCTTGTTTCCTCCAAAAAGTGCGCGTGCACTTTAAAGAACCTGGGGACAGTTTTAGCCACGAAATTGTTTGTATTACCCCGGCGTTTAAAACCCCCCAAACTCGGGGGGGGGGGGGCTATGCCTGGCCCGCTGTTAGTTGATTCGGTTGTCCCCATTTATTTTCTCTTTGTCCACTTGACCCATTGTCAGTCATAATCCACAATCTAGATTTGACAAACACGGTTGGATGGTTGGGCTGTTCACGGACACGTCATTTGGTGATCCGCGTTTGAATTTTTCTCAACCGGCCTCTCCATCGTCTATGGCGAGGTGGGTGTGGCAGGGTCTTGTCCCACAGCGAGCTCGCGACAAGGAGTTGGGGG
>NC_041392.1:584483825-584484651 GCF_002162155.2 Triticum dicoccoides | reverse complement strand
CTGAAGATGGTCTTAGAGCATGAGCAACATTGGCCAACGTTCAATGCAACCCAGGGTGATGCTAAATATTTTGAGAGTGTGGTGCTAAGGCGAAAGTCGCTAAAATTGAGGTACCGATTATTCCAACTGAGAGCTGATCCCAAGTGTCTTAGCTAGATGACCCTCTCACTACTATAGATTGGTATACTACTGACCCCCCATCATTGACCGGTCTCTGGCCCCATGTCAGTGATAAGGGTCAACATTGACTGACACGAAATGTGCATCATTCATGACTATTTAAAATAAGTCATCATTGACCGGCCAATTGGCGGACAACTCAACGCTGATAGCGATTACAGGGGCATTGATGACTTGTCACCGGTCAGATATGATCCGGTCATTCCACATTGGGAGGTCACTGATGACATGTCATCACTGACCGATCAATCTTTGTGACGGGTCACTTGATTCATATCACTTTAAGAATTTTCATACCCATTCCATAACACGTAACACAAGCTAACCAACCACTTCCAAGTCCCCTGCCCCAACAGCCCCACCCATCGCCTCCCTTTGAGTCGATTTGCTGGGGCGAGGGACAAAGGTGGTGGCGGCGCTGCAACAGCGGCTGGTGGAGGAGATGCCACAATGTGCCCCCGTGCTGCAACCACGGGGTCGTCGGGAGCTACAATGGCGACCTCGGGCACGACAATGGCGACTTGTTGTGGCGAGCAATCGAGGGCAAGCCTGGGTCACAAGGACGGCCGACGAGCGCATGTTGTGCCGCCGTGCGGGAAGCCAGCGAGTGCGGATGAGCGGTTGCGCTGGGTTCTATCCTCTTTTT
>NC_041392.1:584448501-584483536 GCF_002162155.2 Triticum dicoccoides | reverse complement strand
TTTTGTGAGACGAACGAATGATCGTACCGGTTTAGAAGTGGCGTATCGTGTGGTAGTGCAGAGACCGGCCCAAATTTTTGGGCCGGCGTGCGGGCGCCTATCACTCGCCTAAGAAAAAATGGGCAAAATGTTCCTGCTTTAACAGGTTCAGTAATCACACAATATATGCAGGCAGTCACTCATAGAAGCACCAGAACACTGCGCGAGACCTCAGAAATAAAAACACACATAATATTCCAATGTTTCTTTTATTTCACATGATTCCCTTGATGATCGTGTCACCAACTTATTTTGTTTCACTGCTTACATGAACCAGAAGGAGTTTGCAAGCATTATTACTTTCCCTAGTTGGATGTTCAGTTCAGGATGCCAGATGCTTTGTAGGATTCGACGCTGTCTCCGAGGGTCTTCTCTACAGGCCTGAAGGTCCACCCTAGCTTCTGAAGTTTCTCTGAACTCATAACGTTACCTTCTTCCACCTCCGTAAAGCTGCAAACCAATTCGAAGAGAGCAAATTGCGCCCAAGTTAAGTATGGAAAAGCATTTGTCAGAAGGGAGAAAAAACAGTAGGATATTTCCGTATCGTAAGCATTTTATGATATCGTGACAACATTTTCTGTTAAAAGTTTTTACATTTCATATCGTAAAATACATGCTAAATTGTATGTGCAGTTGGTATTACACTTTGAAAAACTATGCTTTATTCGATTTGACAAATGACAACAATCCCCATTCCAGTGCTTTCCAGGTGATGCTGAATTGCTGATACTTGCTTATCTCAGGAAAAGATAACTAGACTTATATTTATCCTTCCTTTTCAGGGGGTGCCATCTAGCTTGTGAGGATTGAAATAGTAGTAAGATGAAACAAATTTGCCTGCTGAGAAAGGCGCTTACTTTTTGGGATAAGTGTATGTTGGATATAAGGTCTTCAGAATGCTTATGACATCAGAGACTTTTATTCGTACTGGACTGCAGATGTACCGTCCAGATGCCGCTGGATTTTCATATGCCAGAAGAAGAGCATCGGCGACATCACGAACGTCCACTAGATTCCAGAATCTATTTTCTACAGTCTCATGTTCTCCTGCAAAAGAGAGGTATTTCAGTTTTATAGAAACAAAACTATATACAAGCCCAAACTAGTTTGGTCTTTTGAACAACTTTGATTTTAAAAGTACAAAGGTCCATTGTGCTATGCTTGGTTCAGTTAGAAACAAGCAACAGAGGGCAGACATCATTTTCTGATGCCCAAGTTTAATAAACAGAGCAATATTGACTCATTTGTGTACTGTTTCATATAAGGGCATGTAAAACAAACGAACCCGAAGATAAACACACTCACCTTTGAGATATTTAAGGAGAATTTTACTGCTCGCATTCACTGTAGGCTGCATCAAGGGGCCAAGTACCAAGGATGGTAAAATGGCTACAACATCCAGCCCAGTTTTTGCTGCATAAGCAAAAGCCTCACGCTCTGCGCGTGTTTTGGAAAGCAAATACCAATCCTGCCAGGACGACAACAAAGATAACTTATTTCATAGGGGTCATCCATAGCAAGGAATTACAACAAGAGACCAGGAATGGTTTGTGCAGTTAGCTGAAGAAGATCATATCGTTAGCACACAAAGGTTTACCAAATGCAAAGGCTTACTTACCTCACCCTTTCTGCAGAGATCCTCGTCTGACCAGCTGTCTTCAGTAAATACTTTGCCCTTAGGCCAGTCAGGATTGTTGAACACAGCAGCACATGAAGACACTATGACAACTCGCTTAACTTTTGCCTCGTGTCAAGCCTTCAGCACATTCAGTGTGCCTGTTACAGCAGGGGCTATAACTTCTTCCTACAAACGAGTAACAGATTGTTAGAATACACACTTGTTAAAATTTGCACATCTCACTCACACGTTATGCCCTGAATTCAGTATGTCTCCTATGAATAAGAAATGGTCCCTTAAACTGTGAAACACGTGATCTTGAGAATATCACCTCGGGATTGGTTGATCTGCCAGAAGGGACAGGGCTGGCAACATGGAAGACGCCCTCACAGCCAGCAACCGCCGACGCAATGCTGCCGTAGTCCATCAGGTCGGCGCTGAGCAGCTGCAGCCTCTCCCCGGCACCTTCTAGCGCCTTGAGATGAG
This sequence comes from Triticum dicoccoides, assembly GCF_002162155.2. Taxonomy (NCBI): domain Eukaryota; kingdom Viridiplantae; phylum Streptophyta; class Magnoliopsida; order Poales; family Poaceae; genus Triticum; species Triticum dicoccoides. The sequence continues at coordinate 584,481,393 of NC_041392.1, read as the reverse complement.
CATTCTTAGCATCACCTGCAGCATGTGGGCACGCACAGAACACAGCACCACCATCACAACCCTTGCAATTTTTCAGAAATTCAAGAACTACAATACGTCGGAGGTCAGCATCTTCATGTCAACATTGGGTTCTCATTTTTCAGCAACTACTACATTACATTCTATTGACCGATCCCTACATACTCGTGCGTAAGCATAGATCTCCGATGGCACAGCCCAGATGAAAAAGAATCTTCGGGAGTTGGTGGGAAGGGCCGTCGGATCGAAGCGAGGAGGTCGAGGGCTCTTACCGGGATCGCGCACGGTGCCGCGGACGGTGTAATGGGGCTTGGAGAGGAGGAGCTTGACGAGCCACGAGGCGACGAAGCCCCCTGCGCCGGTCACGCACACAACGCTCCTCTCCACCGCCGCCGCCTCCATGCTCCTCTCTCCCTCTCTGTCTCTGTCCGTCTTATGCTCTAGTACTGCTCACACTGCGCGGCGGACGGTGGTCGTGGTAAGTGTGTTTTGTAGTGCGCGTGAGGAGGAGCTTGCTGCGTCAAGCGCGCCACGCACACTGTCTTGCCACGCGCTGCGCTGCGTTGGGAAACGAATCAACGATTCCCCCGACCGCTCCTACTGTTCTCGGAAAGACTTCGATTTCATAATGCTCGTTCCATCTCATCGCTGTCTCCGTCTATAACAAGTAACGATGCGTTGTTGGTGGAGGAAAACAATGGACAGACCTAGCGCACACAGGCCAGGATTACCAGTAGAGTATTACTCCCTCTGTAATAAACTAATATAAAAACCAAGAAGAACAAAACATCCACTGGCTGCTGAAGAAGAGGGGGCATGAGGCCAACTCCACCGCGCGACCCCATTCTGTCTGGTCCCGTTCGTTTGAGGTAAAAGAGACAAAGCGGTCGGCCCAGCGCGCGACGGACCGGACCCATCTGGTCCGTTTTGTGTCCGGATCGACCCATTTCGAGCGCAAACATGTGCCGGGTTTGGGTCGCGGCGGACATCAAACGGAGGCGTCGCTCGTCCGCGTCGGAGCCGCGTGGCAGGCGGCCACCTACCTCCCATCCGCCCACATCAATGCGCACGCGCGGGCGACCCCGCCTGTCATCCGCCCAGGCGAACGGTCACGGTCCTTCTTAAATGGGGAAGCCGTGGAGCGGTCGTCGTCCACACTCCCACTCCACCCCGCGGCCTCCTCGAAACCCGACATCACCAAACCCTAGCCTCGAACTCGCCGGCCGGCTGCCTCGCAACCATAGGGTTCTGGAACCACGGCCGCAAGGGGAAGCATGACCGCGAGGCCGGCTCCTCCTCGGGACGTCGCCGCGGCTCCATGAAAGAGGGGGCCACTTCGCCGTCGCGTCGGGCCCCCGCCACTGCCCCGTTCAACATCACCCCTGGGCCGCCGGCGAGCACAACCGGCAGTACCTGGGCGTCGACGTGTGCCGGCGTTATTGGGAGACGCAAACGCCGGTCCCGTGGAGCGACATCCACCTCCCCAACAACTGGCACCTTTCCGCCGACTGGGTCCCGATCCCGCCGGTCCCGATGAGTGGCCATGCGCGCCGCGATGAGATCGCACGCCGACGCCGCCTCCTCCCCGACGACCTCTACTACGACGAAAGGTACGCCCCCGACTCCGGGCTCTGGGACACGTGGCTCCAGGACGAGCACGGCGTCCGACGCGCTTCCTACTTCGCCGACACGGTGTCTGGGCCGCGGCGGCCACGTCGGGAGGTGCGCGGGCGTACGCGGGTGCGCGGCCTCACGCCCACGCCGTCGCCTTCCCCGTCTCCGTCACCACCTCCACCTCCTCGCATGACAGCGGGGGAGGAGGCCCGGCTCAGGCAACGTGTCATGGAGGACTCCACGAACACGCATGATGAGCGCCAATGGCCGGGCCTAGAGGAGACGATGGCCCTCTCTGCGGCCGGCGACGTCGCCATCCCTGAGCTGGAGATGGTGGCGGCGGAGGAGGTGATGGAGGAGGCCCTACTGGGCCAGCAGTGGAGCTGGTCGTGCACGGATCTGGAGATGGCGCATGCCGTGGGGGGCGTGAACTGGCGCCCCACGCCGCCGCGGTCACCGGAGCGGGACGCGTCACCACGGGAGGAGGTGGTGCAGACACCTCCTGAAGGAAATATGCCCTAGAGGCAATAATAAAGTTGTTATTTATATTTCCTTATATCATGATAAATGTTTATTATTCATGCTAGAATTTTATTAACCGGAAACTTAGTACATGTGTGAATACATAGACAAACAGAGTGTCCCTAGTATGCCTCTACTTGACTAGCTCGTTAACCAAAGATGGTTAAATTTCCTAGCCATGGACATGTGTTGTCATTTGATGAATGGGATCACATCATTAGAGAATGATGTGATGGACAAGACCCATCTGTTAGCTTAGCATAATGATCGTTTAGTTTTATTTCTACTGCTTTCTTCATGACTTATACATGTTCCTCTGACTATGAGATTATGCAACTCCCGAATACCGGAGGAACACCTTGTGTGCTATCAAACGTCACAATGAAAATGGGTGATTATAAAGATGCTTTACAGGTGTCTCCAATGGTGTTTGTTGAGTTGGCATAGATCGAGATTAGGATTTGTCACTCCGTCTATCGGAGAGGTATCTCTGGGCCCTCTCGGTAATGCACATCACTATAAGCCTTGCAAGAAATGTGACTAATGAGTTAGTTGTGGGATGATGCATTACGGAACGAGTAAAGAGACTTGCCGGTAACGAGATTGAACTAGGTATTGAGATACCGACGATCGAATATCGGGCAAGTAACATACCGATGACAAAGGGAACAACATATGTTGTTATGCGGTTTGAACGATAAAGATCTTTGTAGAATATGTAGAAACCAATATGAGCATCCAGATTCCGCTATTGGTTATTGACCGGAGATGAGTCTCGGTCATGTCTACATAGTTCTCGAACCCATAGGGTCCGCACGCTTAACATTCTGTGACGATTTGTATCATGAGTTATGTGATTTGATGACCGAAGTTTGTTCGGAGTCCCGGATGAGACCGGGGACATGACGAGGAGTCTCGAAATGGTTGAGACGTAAAGATCGATATATTGGAAGACTATAGTCGAACATCGGAAAGGTTCCGAGTGATTCGGGTATTTTTCGGAGTATCGGAGAGTTACGGGAATTCGTATTGGGCCTTAATGGGCCATACGGGAAAGGAGAGAAAGGCCTCAAGGGTGGCCGCGCCCCTTCCCCATGGACTGTTCCGAATTGGACTAGGGAAAGGGGGCGTGATACGTCTCCATCGTATCTATAATTTTTGATTGTTCCATGCTATTATACTATCAACCTTGGATGTTTTATATGCATTTATATGCTATTTTATATGATTTTTGGGACTAACCTATTAACCTAGAGCCCAGTGCCAGTTTATGTTTTTTTCCTTGTTTTAGAGTATCGCAGAAAAGGAAAATCAAACGGAGTCCAATTGACCTGAAACTTCATGGAACTTATTTTTGGAACGGAAGCAATCCAGAAGACTTGGAGTGTACGTAAGGGAAGCAACGAGGAAGGCACGAGGCAGGGGGGGGCGCCCACCCCCCTGGGCGCGCCCTCCACCCTCATGGGCCCCTCGTGGCTCCCTTGACGTAATTCTTCCTCCCATATATACCCATATACCCTAAAAACATCGAAGAGCACAATAGATCGGGAGTTCCGCCGCCAGAAGCCTTTGTAGCCACCGAAAACCAATCTAGACCCGTTCCGGCACCCTGCCAGAGGGGGCAATCCCTCTCCGGTGGCCATCTTCATCATCCCGATGCTCTCCATGACGAGGAGGGAGTAGTTCTCCCTCCGGGCTGAGGGTATGTACCAGTAGCTATGTGTTTGATCTCTCTCTCTCTCTCATGTTCTTGATTTGGCACGATCTTGATGTATTGCGAGCTTTGCTATTATAGTTGGATCTTATGTTTCTTCTCCCCCTCTACTCTCTTGTAATGGATTGAGTTTCCCCTTTGAAGTTATCTTATCGGATTGAGTCTTTAAAGATTTGAGAACACTTGATGTATGTCTTGCCGTGCGTATCTGTGGTGACAATGGGATATCACGTGATTCACTTGATGTATGTTTTGGTGATCAACTTGCGGGTTCCGCCAATGAACCTATGCATAGGGGTTGGCACACGTTTTCATCTGATTCTCCGGTAGAAACTTTGGGGCACTCTTTGAGGTTCTATGTGTTTGTTGAATAGATGAATCTGAGATTGTGTGACGCATATCGTATAATCATACCCACGGATACTTGAGGTGACATTGGAGTATCTAGGTGACATTAGGGTTTTGGTTGATTTGTGTCTTAAGGTGTTATTCTAGTACGAACTCTAGGGCTGTTTGTGACATTTATAGGAATAGCCCAACGGATTGATTGGAAAAAATAACTTTGAGGTGGTTTCGTACCCTACCATGATCTCTTCGTTCATTCTCCACTATTAGTGACTTTGGAGTGACTCTTTGTTGCATGTTGAGGGATAGTTATATGATCCAATTATGTTATTATTGTTGAGAGAACTTGCACTAGTGAAAGTATGAACCCTAAGCCTTGTTTCCTAGCATTGCAATACCGTTTGTGCTCACTTTTATCATTAGTTACCTTGCTGTTTTTATATTTTCAGATTACAAAAACCTTTATCTACCATCCATATACCACTTGTATCACCATCTCTTCGCCGAACTAGTGCACCTATACAATTTACCATTTGTATTGGGTGTGTTGGGGACACAAGAGACTCTTTGTTATTTGGTTGCAGGGTTGCTTGAGAGAGACCATCTTCATCCTATGCCTCCTACGGATTGATAAACCTTAGGTCATCCACTTGAGGGAAATTTGCTACTGTCCTACAAACCTCTGCACTTGGAGGCCCAACAACTTCTACAAGAAGAAGGTTGTGTAGTAGACATCAGGGCGCCCCCTTCCTTCCTTCTCCTTCTCCCTTCCCTTTTTCCTATTCCATGAGGGAGGTTGAATCCTACTAGGACTAGGGAGTCCTAGTAGGACTCCACACTTTGGGCGCGCCCTATGAGGGCCGGCCTCCTCCTCCCTCCATCCTTTATATAAGTGGCCAGGGGACACCCCATAGACACACAAGTTGATCATTGATCCCTTAGCCGTGTACGGTGCCCCCTCCACCATAATCCACCTCGGTCATATCGTAGCGGTGCTTAAGCGAAGCCCTGTTCCGGTAGCATCATCATCACCATCATCACGCCGTCGTGCTGATGAAGCTCTCCCTCGACACTCAGCTGGATCGAGAGTTCGTGGTACGTCACCGAGCTGAACGTGTGCAGATCGCGGAGGTGCCGTACTTTCGGTACTAGGACCGGTCAGATCATGAAGACATATGACTACATCAACCGCGTTGTCATAACACTTCCACTTACGGTCTACGAGGGTACGTGGAAAACACTCTTCCCCTCTCGTTGCTATGCATCACCATGATAGATCTTGCGTGTGCGTAGGAATTTTTTTGAAATTACTGCATTCCCCAACAATGGCATCCGAGCCAGGTCTATGCGTAGATGTTATATGCACGATAGAACACAAATGAGTTGTGGGTGTGGGTATATACATATTGCATGCCGTCACTAGTTGATTCTTGATTCAGCAGTATTGTTGGATGAAGCGGCTCTTGATAACCCACAAATATAGGGGATCAATTGTAGCCTCTTTCGATAAGTAAGAGTGTCGAACCCAATGAGGAGCTAAAGGTAGAACAAATATTCCCTCAAGTTCTATCGACCACTGATACAACTCTACGTACACTTGACGTTCGCTTTACCAGAAACAAGTATGAAACTAGAAGTACTTTGTAGGTGTTGTTGGATAGGTATGCAAGATAATAAAGAGCAAGTAAATATAAAGTAGGGGCTGTTTAGATGAAGACACAACTAAATTAGTTTTAGTAAAGAGCTTTTGTCAACAAGAAGGTTATTTGTCCCTAGGCAATCTATAACTAGATCGGTAATCATTATTGCAATTTTATTTGAGGGAGAGGCATAAGCTAACATACTTTCTCTACTTGGATCATATGAACTTATGATTGGAACTCTAGCAAGCATCCGCAAATACTAAAGATTCATTAAGTTAAAACCCAACCATAGCATTAAAGCATGAAGTCCCCTTTATCCCATATGCAAACAACCTACTTACTCGGGTCTGTGCTTCTGTCACTCACGCCACCCACCATAAGCAAATCATAAACATATTGCAAAACCTACAGCGGGAATCCCTCATGCTTGCGCGACACGGAGAGCACCATAGGACAACACCAATAATAAAACATACAACTCAAACCAATCACGATCATCAAATAGCCATTAGGACAAAACAGATCTACTCAAACATCATAGGATAGCCATACATCATTGGGAAATAATATATAGCATTGAGCATCATGTTTAAGTAGAGATTACAATGGGAAAGAGAGAGGTTACACTGCTGCATAGAGGGGGGAAGAGTTGGTGATGATGGCGGTGAAGTTGTTGGTGAAGATCGCGGTGATGATGATGGCCCCCGGTGGCACTCCGGTGACACCGGAAGCTAGGGGGAGAGAGCCCCCCTCCTTCTTCTTCTTCCTTGACCTCCTCCTTAGATGGGAGAAGGGTTTCCCCTCTGGTCCATGGCCTCCATGGCGTGGGAGGGGCGAGAGCCCCTCCGAGATTGGATCTATCTCTCTGTCTCTCTCTGCTTCTGCGTTCTCAGATTCTTCCCTTTCACCGTTTCTTATATTCCCAGAGATCCGTAACTCCGATTGGGCTGAAATTTTAACACGATCTCTATCCGGAAATTAGCTTTCTTGCGGCGAAAGAAGGGCTCCAACCACCTTACGGGGTGGCCACGAGGGTCAGGGGCGCGCCTGACACCCTGGGGTGCGCCCCCTACCTCGTGCCCCCCTCGGGCACCGTCTCGCGATGATCCCACTTCCCAAAATTCATAAATATTCCAAAATAAATCTCCGCCAATTTTTATTCTGCTTGGACTCCGTTTGGTATGGGTTTTCTGCGAAACAAAAAACATGCAACAAACAGGAACTGGCACCGGGCACTGGATCAATATGTTAGTGCCAAAAATAATATAAAAAGTTGCCAAAAAGTATATGAGAGTTGAATAATATTGGCATGGAACAATCAAAAATTATAGATACGATGGAGACGTATCAGCATCCCCAAGCTTAATTCCTGCTCGTCCTCGAGTAGTAAATGATAAAAAAGATAATTTTTGATGTGGAATGCTACCTAGCATAATCTTGATCATATGTCTAATCATGGCATGAATATTAAGACACGAATGATTCAAAGCAATAATATATCCTTTGACATAAAGACAATAATATTTCAAGCATACCAACCAAGCAATTATGTCTTATTGAAATAACATAGCCAAAGAAAACTCATCCCTACAAAATCATATAGTCTGGCTATGCTCCATCTTCACCACACAAAGCATTCACATCATGCACAACCCCGATGACAAGCCAAGCAATTATTTCATACTTTTGATGTTCTCAAACCTTTTCAACTTTCACGCAATACATGAGCACGAGCCATGGACATAGCACTATAGGTGGAATAGAATATGATGGTGGGGTTATGTGGAGAAGACAAAAAAGGAGAAAGTCTCACATCAACTAGGCGTATCAACGGGCTATGGAGATGCCCATTAATAGATATCAATGTGAGGAGTAGGGATTTCCATGCAACGGACGCACTAGAGCTATAAGTATATGAAAGCTCAAACTGAAACTAAGTGGGTGTGCATCCAACTTGCTTGCTCATGAAGACCTAGGGCATTTGAGGAAGCCCATCGTTGGAATATACAAGCCAAGTTCTATAATGAATATTCCCACTAGTATATGAAAGTGATAACTCAAGAGACTCTCTATATGAAGAACATGGTGCTACTTTGAAGCACAAGTGTGGTAAAAGGGTAGTAACATTGCCCCTTTTTTGCGGGCTTCTTTGCCCCCCTTTTTTTAATTTAGGCTTCTTTGGCCTCTCTTTTTTTGGGCAATGCTCTAATAATGATGATCATCACACTTTTATTTACTTACAACTCAATATTCAACTGGATATCTAGAACAAAGATATGACTCTATATGAGTGCCTCCGGCGGTGTACCGGGATGTGCAATGATCTAGCGTAGCAATGACATCAAAAAACGGACAAGCCATGAAAACATCATGCTAGCTATCTTACGATCATGCAAAGCAATATGACAATAAATGCTCAAGTCATGTATATGATGATGATGGAAGTTGCATGGAAATATATCTTGGAATGGCTATGGAAATGCCATGATAGGTAGGTATGGTGGCCGTTTTGAGGAAGGTATATGGTGGGTTTATGGTACCGGCGAAAGTTGCGCGGTACTAGAGAGGCTAGCAATGATGGAAGGGTGAGAGTGCGTATAATCCATGGACTCAACATTAGTCATAAAGAACTCACATACTTATTGCAAAAATCTATTAGTCATCGAAACAAAGCACTACGCGCAAGCTCCTAGGGGGATAGATTGGTAGGAAAAGACCATCGCTCGTCCCCGACCGCCACTCATAAGGAAGACAATCAATAAACACCTCATGCTCCGACTTCGTTACATAATGGTTCACCGTACGTGCATGCTACGAGACTTGCAAACCTCAACACAAGTATTTCTCAATTTCACAATTACATGACTAGCATGACTCTAATATCACCATCTTTATATCGCAAAACTATTGCAAGGAATCAAACATATCATATTCAGCGATCTACAAGTTTATGTAGGATTTTATGACTAACCATGTGAATGACCAGTTCCTGTCATCTCTCTAAATAGATATAAGTGAAGCACAAGAGTTTAATTCTTTCTACAAAAGATATGCCCCTGCTCTAACAAGTATAAGTGAATAAAAAGAGCATTCTACAAATGGCGGTTGTCTAAGTGAAGAGAAACAGGCAATCCAAACTTCAAATGATATAAGTGAAGCACATGAAGCATTCTATAAAGCCATACTCAAAAGATATAAGTGAAGTGTAAAGAGCATTCTATAAATCAACCAAGGACCATCTCATACCAGCATGGTGCATAAAAAAATAAAAACCTAAATGCAAAAGACGCTCCAAGACTTGCACATATCGCATGAACAAAACGAATCCGAAAACATACCGATATTTGTTGAAGAAAGAGGGGATGCCTCCCCAGCATCCCCAAGCTTAGACGCTTGAGTCTCCTTGAATATTTACTTGGGGTGCCTCGGGCATCCCCAAGTTTGAGCTCTTGCCTCTCTTCCTTCTTCTCACATCGAGACCTTCTCAATCATCGAACACTTCATCCACACAAAACTTCAACAGAAAACTCGGTAAGATCCGTTAGTATAATAAAGCAAATCACTACTCTAAGTACTTTTGCAAACCAATTCATATTTTGTTTTTGCATTGTGTCTACTGTAATATAACTTTTTCATGGCTTAATCCACTGATATAAATTTATAGTTTCATCAAAACAAGCAAACTATGCATCAAAAACAGAATCTGTCTAAAACAGAACAGTCTGTAGCAATATGAACATTCACCATACTTCTGGTACTTAAAAAATTCTACCAAAATTAGGAAAAATAAACAATTTGTATAGGAAGACAGTGCAAAAGGAATCAGAACCATTTGACGTTTCAGCTAAAAATGTAAAATCGCACACTACAGCCAAAGTTTCTGTCCTGCACCGTACAAACCATCAAGCAAATGTAAACATCCTAAAGGCAAACTTTGGAACATTATTTTTATAATACAATGGAATTTTACAAGGGAATAATTATTTTTGTTGAAAAGTTTCTGTAATCAAGATTCACAAAGTTGCCGTGAGCATGAACAAAGTTCAAGGAGCTCTCCCACTTCAACAGTGCTTGTCTTTCTCACTTTCACTTTCCTTTTTGAAAATTTTTGGGTTCCTTTCTTTATTTTTGTTGTTTTTAAACTATATGAAAGCACTCAACAGAAATAAATGACTCTCTAAAACTTCTGGGTTGTTCCCTGGCAGCGCTTTCTTTAAAACCATTAAGCTAGGCATATAGTGCTCAAGTAGTGAATCCACCCGGATCCCAAGGTATATCAAAGCCAGTTTTAACTAGCAATGATTTGTAATTTAGTAGTGAGCACAAAGTAACATATATCAAGCAATGACGAAGTCTAACTCTCTTCCTATGCATCGGCATGTCATAAAAGAACAATTCATGCACACATAGTAAAGGCCAATGCATAGTATAAACAGTTTCTTGCAATTTTATCGTATTGGAAACATAGAGAGGTGGAGATATAGTTCCTCTCTCATAATAATTGCAAGTAGGAGCAGCAAGCACATGCATATTATATTCATCAAAATCATCATGTGCAACGGTAAAAGGCAACCCATCAATGTAATCCTTAATAAGTGCAAACTTCTCTGATATAGTGTAATCGGGAGAATTCAAAAAGATAATAGGACTATCATGCGTGGGTGCAATAGCAACAATTTCATGTTTAACATAAGGAACTATAGCAAGTTCATCTCCATAAGTATCATTCATATTGGCATCTTGGCCACAAGCATAGCAAGCATCATCAAAAAGGGATATTTCAAGAGAATCAATGGGATCATAACAGTCATCATAGCAATCATCCTTCGGTAAGCACGAAGGGGAATTAAACAATGTATGAGTTGAAGAGTTACTCTCATTAGAAGGTGGGCACGTGTGATCAATCCGCTCTTCCTCCTTTTGTTCTTCACTCTCCTCCTCATCTTTTTCATCCAATGAGCTCACAGTTTCATCAATTTCTTCTTCCATAGACTCTTGCAGAATATTAGTCTCTTCTTGGACAGCGGAGAAGTACTCAATATATGGTTCAACATAGGCATTAGAAGCATAATTATCATAGCAATATTTAAGTATGGCAAAATTTTCAGATTTGTAAAGAGTAGCATCATACTTTTCAATCAAAGAAGCAATTTTGTAAGCACCCTTAAAAGCAACAAATTCTTCAATTTGTTGAACATCATAGTAATTGTAAACACCCTTAGCATACGAAGATAAGATACCATCATCAATAAACTCACATTGGTAGGGAAGGTGTTTCTTAGGGTTTTTAGAACAACAAGTAAAATCATATATTTCACATAAATTCTAAGCATAGCATTGCAAACGTTGAATTTGACCCCATAGTAGTTTCCCTTTTTCAGATATACGGTGTCGCACATAACAAGCATGCTCATCTAAGGATTTGCCCTCAACTAAGCTAGTTGGGGTTTCAGCACGAGCACATAGGGATCGAAGATGATCCAAGTAATAAGCTTCAACAGTGTGATAGATTTTGATTGGTTCTTCAACCATTGGTTCAGTAGGTACAACTAATTTTTTTGGTATTTTGCGTTTTCTACCCATAACTAAAGATAGAAAACAACTAAGAACAGCAAATAAAAATTACTTAGTGATAAAGCAAACAAGCACACACGAGAATATTCACCCCACGCTATTGCTCCCCGGCAACGGCGCCAGAAAAAGGTCTTGATAACCCACAAGTATAGGGGATCAATTGTAGCCTCTTTCGATAAGTAAGAGTGTCGAACCCAACAAGGAGCTAAAGGTAGAACAAATATTCCCTCAAGTTCTATCGACCACCGATACAACTCTACGCACACTTGACGTTCGCTTTACCGGAAACAAGTATGAAACTAGAAGTACTTTGTAGGTGTTGTTGGATAGGTATGCAAGATAATAAAGAGCAAGTAAATATAAAGTAGGGGCTGTTTAGATGAAGACACAACTAAATTAGTTTTAGTAAAGAGCTTTTGTCAACAAGAAGGTTATTTGTCCCTAGGCAATCGATAACTAGACCGGTAATCATTATTGCAATTTTATTTGAGGGAGAGGCATAAGCTAACATACTTTCTCTACTTGGATCATATGCACTTATGATTGGAACTCTAGCAAGCATCTGCAACTATTAAAGATTCATTAAGGTAAAACCCAACCATAGAATTAAAGCATCAAGTCCCCTTTATCCCATACACAAACAACCTACTTACTCGGGTCTGTGCTTCTGTCACTCACGCCACCCACCATAAGGAAATCATAAACATATTGCAAACCCTACAGCGGGAATCCCTCACGCTTGCACGACACGGAGAGCACCATAGGACAACACCAATAATAAAACATACAACTCAAACCAATCACGATCATCAAATAGCCATTAGGACAAAACAGATCTACTCAAACATTATAGGATAGCCATACATCATTGGGAAATAATATATAGCGTTGAGCACCATATTTAAGTAGAGATTATAGCGGGTAAGAGAGAGGTTACACTGCTGCATAGAGGGGGGAAGAGTTGGTGATGATGGCGGTGAAGTTGTTGGTGAAGATCGCGGTGATGATGATGGCCCCCGGTGGCACTCCGGTGCCACCGGAAGCGAGGGGGAGAGAGCCCCCTCCTTCTTCTTCTTCCTTGACCTCCTCCTTAGATGGGAGAAGGGTTTCCCCTTTGGTCCATGTCCTCCATGGCGTGGAAGGGGCGAGAGCCCCTCCGAGATTGGATCTATCTCTCCGTCTCTCTCTGGTTCTGCGTTCTCAGATTCTTCCCTTTCACCGTTTCTTATATTCCCGGAGATCCGTAACTCCGATTGGGCTGAAATTTTAACAAGATATCTATCCGGAAATTAGCTTTCTTGTGGCAAAAGAAGGGCTCCAACCGCCTTACGGGGTGGCCACGAGGGTCAGGGGCGCGCCCCCCTACCTCATGCCCCCCTCGGGTACCGTCTCGCGATGATTCCACTTCCCAAAATTCATAAATATTTCCAAATAAATCTCCGTCAGTTTTTATTCCGTTTGGACTCCGTTTGGTATGGGTTTTCTGTGATACAAAAAACACGCAAGAAACAGGAACTGGCACTGGGCACTGGATCAATATGTTAGTCCCAAAAATAATATAAAAATTTGCCAAAAAGTATATGGAAGTTGAATAATATTGGCATGGAACGATCAAAAATTATAGATACGACGGAGACGTATCAGCGGCTCATATCGACATTACGCATACACTTACGCGAGACTGGTTCTACCGACGTGCTTTGCACACAGGTGGCTGGTGGGTGTCAGTTTCTCCAACTTTAGTTGAATCGGATTCAATGAACACGTTTCTTTCTGAAGATCAGAAAAGCAATCACTATACCACGTTGTGGTTTTTGATGCGTAGGTAAGAATGGTTTTGCTCAGCCCGTAGCAGCCACGTAAAACTTGCAACAACAAAATAGAGGACGTCTAACTTGTTTTTGCAGGGCATGTTTTGCTGTGATATGGTCAAGACGTTATGAGATATAAATTTTTGTATGAGATGATCATGTTTTGTCAACGTTATCAGCAACTGGCAGGAGCCTTATGGTTGTCTCATTATTGCATAAGATGCAAGCGCCATGTAATTGCTTTACTTTATCGCTATGCGACAGCAATAGTTGCAAAAGCAATAGTTGGCGAGATGACCATGTGATGACACATTGATAAAGATCAAGATGATGGAGATCATGGTGTCATGCCGGTGACGGTGGAGATCATGACGGTACTTTGAAGATGGATATCAAAGGCACAATATGATGATGGTCATATCATGTCACATATTTTGATTGCATGTGATGTTTATCTTTGATGCATCTTATTTTGCTTAGTACGTCAGTATCATTATAAGATGATCCCTCACTAAATTTCAAGGTATAAGTGTTCTCCCTGAGTATGCACCGTTGCGATAGTTCTTCGTGCTGAGACACCACGTGATGATCGGGTGTGATAAGCTCTATGTTCACACATACAACGGGTGCAAGCCAGTTTTGCACATGCAGAATACTCAGGTTAAACTTGACGAGCCTAGCATATGCAGATATGGCCTCGAACACTAGAGACCGAAAGGTCGAGCGTGAATCATATAGAAGATATGATCAACATAGAGATGTTCACCATTGAAAACTACTCCATCTCACGTGATGATCGGACATGGTTTAGTTGATATGGATCACGTGATCACTTAGAGGATTAGAGGGATGTCTATCTAAGTGGGAGTTCTTAAGTAATATGATTAACTGAACTTTAATTTATCATGAACGTAGTCCTGATAGTAATTGCATATCTATGTTGTAGATCAATAGCTTGCGATGTAGCTTCCCGTTTAATTTTGATATGTTCCTAGAGAAAAAGAAGTTGAAAGATGATAGTAGCAATGATGCAGACTTGGTCCGTGTTCTAAGGATTATCCTCATTGCTGCACAAAAGAATTATGTCCTTGATGCACCGCTAGGTGACAGACCTATTGCAGGAGCAGATGCACACGTTATGAACGTTTGACAAAGCTGGGTATGATGACTACTTAATAGTTTAGTGCACCATGCTTTACGGCTTAGAACCGGGACTTCAAAAACGTTTTGAATGCCATGGAACATATAAGATGTTCTAAGAGTTGAAATTGGTATTTCATACTCATGCCCGTGTCAAGAGGTATGAGACCTCTGACAGTACGTTGCCAATAAGATGGACGAGAATAGCTCAACCAGTGAGTATGTGCTCAGATTGTCTGGGTACTACAATTTCTTGAATCAAGTGGGAGTTAATCTTCCATATAAGATAGTAATTGATAAAGTTATCTAGTCACTATCACAAAGTTACTAGAACTTAGTGATGGACTATAATATGCAAGGGATGACGAAAACGATTCCCGAGCTCTTCGTGATGCTGAAGTCGACGAAGGTAGAAATCGAGAAGAGCATCAAATGTTGATGGTTGAAAAAAACACTAGTTTCAAGTAAAAGGGCAAGGTAAAGAAAGGGAACTTTCAGAAGAATGGTAAGCAAGTAGCCACTCCCATGAAGAAGCCCAAAGATAGACCCAAGCCTGAAACTGAGTGCTTCTACTGCAAGGGAAATGGTCACTAGAAGTGGAACTGCCTTAGATACTTGGCGGACAAGAAGGATGTCAAAGTGAACAAAGGTATATTTGATATACATGTTATTGATGTGTACTTTACTAGTGTTTATAGCAACCCATCAGTGTTTTATACTAATTCAGTTGCTAAGAGTAGTAACTCGAAACGGGAGTTGCAACATGAACAGAGACTAGTTAAGGGCGAGGTGATGATGAGAGTTGGAAGTGATTCCAAGGTTGATAAGATCACCATCGCACACTCCCTTTACCTTCGGGATTAGTGTTTAACCTAAAATAAATGTTATTCGGTGTTTGCGTTGAGCATAAATATGATTGGATCATGTTTATTGCAATACAGTTATTCATTTAAGTCAAAGAATAATTGTTGTTCTATTTACATGAATAAAACATTCTATGGTCATACACTCAATATAAATGGTTTATTGAATCTTGATCGTAGTAATACACATATTCATAACATTGAAGCCAAAAGATGCAAAGTTAATAATGATAGTGCAACTTATATGTGGCAGTGCCATTTAGGTTATATTGGTGTAAAGCACATGAAGAAACTCTATGCTGATGGAGTTTTGGAATCACTTGATGCTTGTGAACCATGCCTCATGGGAAAGATGACTAAGACTCCGTTCTCCGGAACAATGGAGCGAGCAACTGACTTATTGGAAATAATATATATTGATGTATGCGATCCGATAAGTGTTGAGGCTCACAGAGGGTGTCGTGGTTTTGTCACGACAGATGTCCTAGAGAAAGGACTTAGTCGTGGAGCCATCGCGACGGGTTAGCTTGAAGGGGTTAAAGCGGACACAAGGATGCAAGAGAGTTTATACTAGTTCGGCCCCTTCGAGGAAGGTAAAGCCTACGTCTAGTTGTGATGGAATCGATGGGGTTTCGATGACTAGGGAGCAAACAAGCTTCGCCTATGTCTCGAGTTGTTGTCTGTTGTCCTTGAACCGCCACCGGGTCGTCCCCTTATATACATGGGTGACACCTGCCGGTTCAGAGAGTCCCAACACCGGTTCATACTCGTATCCGGGTTGGTCTCTCCTTGTTCCTAACTTATATTACAAGTATATGCACAAAGCTGATGTACAGCAACAGATTGTAAACCGACTACGGGCCCCGGGCCTTTATCTGCCTCTTTGGGCCTTAACACCTTTGAACTACTGATGGAGTTAATCCGGCCCAGGTAGGCCGGTTTATGCCTAGTAGTAATATCCCCAACATTAGGCCCCAGATTGATTTGAACAGGTTCATGTCAATCCTTAGCAAAAATCTTCGTCTTCAACATCTTCTTGTAGTTGTTGAACCGCCGTGACGTCATCTTATCTGTTTGCTGTAAACCGGCGTGACATCATCTGTCATAAAGAAAACATCCATGATATCTTCTTGTTTAATAGATTCGCAATGACCGAGGTGACTGCCCTACTTCCAAAATCTGCGGTCCCTTGATTCCCGCGCCTGACACATGTCATTTGCCTTATAAATAGGCCTGAAGGGTCATTTCTTTTCTTCCCTTCGTGCCCTTCCTCTTCGTCTTCCTCGCGTCGCCAGTCTCAGAGCTCCGCCGCCGCCGTCGTCTTCTGCATCACCCTTGGCCACTGCATCAACTTGAACGCGCCAGAAAGCCGCGGCGACCTTCCACATTTTCCTCAGCTCTGGTAGGTCTTCTGTTCTTCTCAACATAGATCTGATCTAGGGCTTCGTGTTCTTGTGGTGTTCATCACTTGTTCATACTCATGTACTAGCTCCTTGATGCACATGTAAACCCTTGCTTTGTGTAGCGATAACTTTCAGTATCCACCGCTAGTTTCCTGCCCAAAACCATAGATCTCACATATACTTCTGCTCATTGATTCAATACTGTTCTGCTTTGATCTTTGACTATTTTTCTTATTTTCTGAACTTGCTTCAAATCCAATGCCGTAATAAGATCTTGTGAAACCTGTTTCTGCATACTTAACCATCCGCAATCTCAATTGCTTCAATGTTTAGGTCAGGCAGTTTAACCTTATAGAAAATTTTCCAAACCGGTATATGCCATTAGTCCCCTTGTTGAACCGCCGGGATGCTGTTGCTTCATAAACTCCGGTTTAGATAGATCTGCTTCCGGTTTAACATTGCACATATCAATGTACTTTGTAGATTTCATCATGGCCAAGCAAGTGTATGAGTGCAATTGGGTCCCTTCTTGCATCACATAGGATCAACTGGACAATTTAGTCCTGATTGGCGCCTTAGGCAGCAAAGACACCGTCCATTGGAGGGCTCTTGGCAAAGAATGCCCCCCCACACCTCGAGAAGGAGAGGTTGTTATTTTTGTAGACCACTTAGCCCGGGGTTTTAAACCGCCTGGTTCTAAATTCTACCGGGATGTTCTAGCTGATTTCCAACTCCATCCGCAAGACACTGGCCCCAACTCTGTTACAAATATGTGCCACTTCCAAGTGCTCTGTGAGGTGTTCTTTCAAGAGGAGCCCACAGTGGAATTATTCAGAGATCTTTTCCATCTAAACTGCCGTATTGAGTTTACTGATGGCTCTAATACAGAGTTGGGTGGCATGGCTATTCAAAAGAGGAAAGAGGTCACCTACCCTCACGCCAAGCTGCACAGTCACCCCAAGGATTGGAATCAGACATGGTTCTACTGCAAAGACACCTCCCCTGCTGGTGAGAATCCCTTGCATGGCTTTCGTCCGGAGCGGCTCAGCAATACCCATCCTTTTCCTCAACGATTGACTGCCCAAGAGAGAAGCAAATATGCTCCTCAGCTGTCAAAGCTCAGGGCCTTTATGGCCAACGGTTTAACAGGGGTTGACCTTGCTCGCTGTTGGATATCATGGAGCATACTGCCCCTTAGTCAGCGCTCCGGTTTGATGTGCGAATATACTGATAGTGTGGATGACCCACTGCGACATTCAAGACTCCAGCTTTCCGGTGAAGAAATCACAGAGGCTGTGCGTAAGATACTGAATGAACCGGAGCACATCTGCGCTAGAACCGGCCTGCTTCCCTTCTGTGCCACCAACAAACCGCCAGCTGTAAGACTTTGATTTTTCTCTTTGCTGAATCTGTTATTGATATGTCTGGTCATTGTTTTTAATATCAGTGTCTGCATAACCAGGGCGATGATCCGTTTTGGAGCAAAAAGCTGCCACAGGAGAAACCAGAGAAAACAGATAAACCGGAAAGAGCAACCCGGCAAAAAACTAAAGCTGTGAAGAAGACTGCCCACCGGAAAAGAACCACTGCATCTTCTAATCCGGCCCTTGATGACGAGGTGGATAATCTGTACTTTGAGGTAGAGCTTGACTCACTTGGTTTATTTTTCATGCATCTTATTGATGATGATATTTGTCAGGATGATACCGAAGCCAGCCATGCGGATGTTGCAGAGGTAATTATTCTCTCTTCCGATTCAGAAACTTTGCCTTCACAAAAAATCCGTCAGGCAAACCGGAAAGTTAAATTTTCTCATCCTCTTGCTTATTTGGATCCTAAACTTCTTATGAAGACTCAACAACACGAAGCTCGCCACACCACCCGGCACAGCGGCCAGGTAGTTACCTCCGCCGGTTTATCGAACAGCCCGGTTCAGAAATGTCATTCCGAGGTCTCTAATTCGCTTGTCAGTGCTTGTCCTAAAGCGGGCTGCTTTCGTCAACCTCTTAATCCGTCTGACTCCGATTATCAGGTTATTTCCCACTCTTCTTCTGGCGAGTCGTCGGCTACTCAGCTCCCACCGCTCAAAATGGTGCTTGGGTAAGCTATATTTTTTGTGATGTTTGTAGTATATTGCCTTAGAACATATGCTGTATTTAATTTTGTTATTCTTCTCAGGGCCAAACCCAGGCCGAGCAAGAAGGCCCTCCTGGATAAAGCGACCGAAGAAGATGTCATTCTTGAACCAGGCACCACACCCAATCTTGAAGCAGCTATTCCTGAGGATATTCCCAATGATCCACCGCAGCCAGATGATGATCTTACTGCTGAGCAAATACCTACTGATACCTCAGGTCCTATCCATCAGCCCACAGGTTCCCTCCGGGTTGAAAGATCCATCGGTCCCGCAAAACTTACTGACAAGCCCATAGCTCCAGTGCAAACAGGTGGTACCAATGATGATGAAATTGTCATTACTGGCACTGGCCATACTGAGCCAAGCAATCCTGTCGCTTTATCCAAACATTCTGCAAAGGAAGAATTAGCTGCTTTTGGCAAAGGCAAGTGGAATGCTGATCTGATGGCTTACGCTGCTCTGAACGCCCAAGATATCCATTCCGGCTATCTGAACCGGCTGTATACCAGCCGTGACTATGAAGCCGGTCTGGTTAACATGATGAAGGATAAATATGAGGTAACTTCCATATGCTCCTTCCTGCTTGCATGCTTTCATTCTTGCTGACTCTCCTAGCCCCTAAGGGCCGATTTGAAATATTCTTTCAAACCAGGACTTAATAATATGAATCTTGATGCTTTGAAATTTGCTGATGTAGTCCCCAAGGGCCGGTTCAACTTAGCGTAGTTAAACCGGTACTTTAAGTAATTGAAACTGCCGCATCAGAATACATATGATCAAATAGCCATTAGCCCCCAAGTCCAAGTTGAATACTTATATTGAGCTTGGGACTTTGTAAACAATTAAAAGATGAAGATCGAATATGCATTAGCCCCCAAGTGCCAAGTTGAATACTTGTATTGAGCTTGGGACTTTGTAAACAATTGAAAGATGAAGATTGAATATGCATTAGCCCCCAAGTGCTAAGCGCATAACTTGTTATGTGGTTGGCACTTGAATCCTTCTACCGATTTGTTGAAACATATATCTGTATGCCTGCAGGCGGAGCTAAAGGAGAAAGAAAGCCAAGTCATCGATCTGCGAGAAAACCTGAAAACCCAACAGGCTGAAACCTCCAAGCCAAAAGAGGAATTAGCCAGTGCCTTAAGCGCCATGGAACAACTTAAGGGGAACTTCAAGAAGAAACAGGCGGATTGGGCCACTGAAAAGTCCGATTTGATCAAACGAGCAGAGGATGTCGAGGCTGCACTGAAACCAGTGATGGATGAACTGACCAGCATAAAGCGGCACGTTCATGCCATGACCACTGCTATCTTTGGTAAGCCAGCTTGCCTTCTGAATTGGTTCTGCCTTCTTACAGAGTCGCCGGTTTATTAACCTTTTATGGTATTTCAAGGACATGCATTGCTCACTTGGGGTCAGATGTGCGGAAGAAATTGAAAGCCACCTATACCTTGGTTGAACAATTGTATACTGGTGCCCAACGGATCATCTGTACCGCGTCTCATAACAAAACGGCGCCCACTTTGATTCAAGATACTTTGATGAAACTGTCAGTGCTTCCTGCCCGGGTTGAAGAGCTGAAGAAATCTGCTGCTCGAACCGGTGCAATCAATGCTTTAATCCGGGCAAAAGCCTGGGTGCCAGATTTTGATCCTATTGAAGCGGCTCAGGGTTATCCCAGTTTGAAGGAAGATGGGTCAGAATTTGGTGAAGCGGATCTGCGAGCCATAAACCGGGAGGTACGTCCGCTAGCTTGTCAACTGGCTGAGGAAGCAGATTTGTCTCATTATCAAGCCCAATATGACAGCCAGAACAAGCGAATACCTGCACCAATCCATGAATGGGAAAACCTGATCCCTCCAATCCGTAAGCATACTTACGCTCCCGATATTGACCCGTCTTCGCTAATCCATGACAAAGCTATTTTTCAAGCATTGATGGGAATTGACTGGACAACTGTGGATTTCCAGCCACTGGGTAGAGAAACGGAAGCTGAAGCGGCGCAGGATGACCCACAACCATCAGGCCAGGCTGGTGGCCAAGCTTAAACCGGAAGCCGGTTTTAAAACTGTCTCTCCTTTGTGAAAAACAATTATGTTATTATGGGCACCATGCTACCTTGTAATAGGCTAGCTGATACCTTTGATGTTGATATGCTTTCGTGCATAACTTGTTCTTCGTGTGATAATGAACTTTCCAAAATGCTTTCTGAAATAAGAAATTCGTTAAGTGCCACCGCGGTTGTACCGTCAGGCGGAATATGGTGTTTGTATATATAAAGTCAAAACATCCAAAACAAAATTTTAAGTATATGATCAAAATTTTTTGAGATACATAATACCTGCCGCCATTGAGTGTGAAGTTGGCTTGGCCAACCTTGAAGCGGAGCTTTTGCAAACCACACTGTTGGAGGAAATAACAACTCCTGTATATGTATATGACACTGGTTACCATGTAAACCGTGTCGGGTTATAATGAACACCGTGTTACTCCATAAGAGGATGTTAAGAACAAGGATCAAACCGGACAAATAGTCTCCGGATTGATGTGAACTGTGTTCCGTCAATTGATTGGTTAAAAAACTTTGTCGGTTTAAAGAACACAATAAAAGCAAAAATCCCCCTTCAAAGAAAAGTATGAAGCAAAAGCAATGACAAAAATGTTTGCCAAAAAAGATTTATTTAAGCTGATCAAATGGCGTAACCATGGCCAAACACGATCAAGATCCCGTTAGGTGTAACTATGGTTCTAGTTAGCCAGGTCCCCAAGTGATTCTTGTGGCATTTATGCCGACCAAATGGCGTGGTCATGGTTCGCGTTCGACCAAGCCCCCAAGTGATTCTGTGGCCTTAGGTCGATCAAGAGGCATGACTGGTTCAGACATGACCAAGTCCCCAAGTGATCTAGTGGCTTTCGCCTATCAAGAGGCATGGTATTGGTTCGGACACGACCAATCCTCCAAGTGATATAACACGATGCTTTTAGCAAAGCGAACTCAAGGGGTAAACCGGAGGCCATTTTAGAGCAACTCTATGTAACCTCACATGATGTAAAAGAACAGATACCCCGCTTTAGCTGAGGTTCCGGTTTATTATACTTAATCATAATATATACGTTGTATGTACATAAGTATAGCCAATGGCTCAGGTATAGTAAGGCCGAAGATGAGCTATATTCCACGGCCTGTTAGTCTCTTCCTCTGATGTACGTGAGTCCTTATGCTCTCGAATATCGATCAGATAGTACGACCCATTGTGCAGATTCTTGCTGACCACGAAAGGCCCCTCCCAAGGTGGGGATAGCTTATGCATATCAGTCTGATCTTGGATGAGCCGAAGCACCAAATCTCCTTCCTGGAAGGCTCTGGTTCTGACTCGGCAACTGTGATAACGACGAAGATCCTGCTGGTAAATCGCCGACCGGGCGGCTGCGATGTCACGCTCTTCATCCAACCGGTATAAAGCATCTTGCCGTGCTGTCTCGTTGTCCGCTTCATCATAAGCCGTGACACGAGGTGAGTCATGACGGATATCGCTGGGGAGAACCGCCTCCGCTCCATAAACCATGAAGAACGGTGTGTATCCTGTTGATCTGTTGGGTGTTGTATTGATGCTCCATAACACAGATGGTAATTCTTCTACCCAACAACCCGGCGTTCTCTGCAAAGGAACCATGAGCCGGGGTTTGATGCCTCTCAAGATCTCTTGATTAGCTCTTTCTGCTTGACCATTGGACTGTGGATGTGCCACTGATGAAACGTCGAGCCGGATGTGCTCCCGTTCGCAGAACTCCTTCATAGTACCTTTGGATAAATTGGTACCATTATCTGTGATAATACTGTGCGGAAAGCCAAACCGTAAAATCACCTTTTTGATGAACTGAACCGCCGTGGCCGCATCACACTTGCTAACAGGTTCTGCCTCCACCCACTTTGTAAACTTGTCCACCGCCAGCAGGAGGTGGGTCTTCTTATCTTTGGACCTTTTGAAAGGCCCAACCATATCCAGCCCCCAAGTCGCAAACGGCCAAGTAATTGGAATCATCCTCAATTCTTGAGCCGGTACATGAGCACGTCTTGAAAACCTTTGGCAACCATCACATCGTCTGACCAGATCCTTCGCATCAGCATGAACAGTTAACCAATAGAAACCATGGCGAAACACTTTCGCCACCAGAGACTTTGAACCGGCGTGGTGACCACAATGTCCTTCGTGGATCTCCCGCAAAATTTCACGGCCTTCTTCAGGAGACACGCAACATTGAAAAGCTCCTGATACACTGCAATGATGTAACTCACCGTTGATGACAGCCATGGACTTGGATCGCCGGATTATCTGTCGGGCCAGAATCTCATCTTCTGGCAACTCGCCCTGGTTCTTGTACGCCAGATAAGGAAGCATCCAATCCGGAATAACATGAAGAACTGCCACCAATTGAGCCTCCGGATCAGGAATGGCCAAATCCTCTTCACCAGGGATCTTCACCGACGGGTTGTGCAGCACATCCAGAAAAACATTGGGTGGGACCGGTTTGCGCTGAGAGCCCAGCCGGCTTAAAGCGTCCGCCGCTTCATTTTTCCGCCGGTCCACGTGGTCCACCTGATAGCCTCTGAAATAACCTGCAACAATATCCACCTCACGACAATATGCTGCCATGAGTGGGTCCTTGGAGTCCCAAGTGCCAGACACTTGCTGAGCCACAAGGTCCGAATCACCGAAGCACTTAACTCGACTTAGATTCATCTCCTTAGCCATCCGAAGACCATGGAGCAAGGCTTCATATTCAGCTGCATTGTTAGTACAAGGGAACATTAAACGGAGAACATAACAAAACTTATCACCTCGTGGGGAAGTTAATACGACTCCAGCCCCCGAGCCTTCCAACTGCCTGGATCCGTCAAAATGGATGGTCCAATACGTATGATCCGGCTTTTCTTCAGGTGCTTGCATTTCCGTCCAATCATTGATGAAATCAACAAGTGCTTGAGACTTAATCGCTGTCCGAGGCGCATATTTCAAACCGTACGCCCCCAGCTCTATAGCCCAATTTGCAACCCGGCCAGTTGCTTCCTGGTTCTGGATGATATCTCCCAAAGGGGCAGAACTGACCACCGTAATTGGGTGCCCTTGGAAGTATTGCTTAAGCTTCCGGCTTGCCATAAAAACTCCGTACACCAGCTTCTGCCAATGCGGATACCTTTGCTTGGACTCAATGAGTACCTCGCTGATATAATAGACCGGACGTTGAACCAGATGCTCCTTACCTGCCTCCTTTCGTTCCACCACAATAGCCACGCTGACCGCACAAGCATTAGCAGCAACATATAGCAGTAACGGCTCCTTGTCAATGGGAGCGGTGAGGACCGGCGGATTGGCCAATTGCCGCTTTAAGTCCTCAAATGCTTCATCAGCAGCAGAACTCCAAACGAACTGATCCGTCTTCTTCAACATCTGATACAAAGGGATCGCCTTCTCACCCAGGCGGCTGATAAACCGGCTTAACGCGGCAATCTGGCCTGCCAGGCGTTGAACATCATTGATACACTTCGGTTTAGCCAGGGAGGTGATGGCTGTGATCTTCTCCGGATTAGCCTCAATTCCCCTGTTGGACACCAGAAAACCCAATAACTTGCCCGCCGGTACACCAAAGACACACTTGTCCGGATTAAGCATCATCTTGTACATCCTTAGGTTATCAAAGGTTTCCTTCAAATTATCAACCAGAGTCTCCTTCTCCCTGGATTTAACCACGATATCATCCACGTAAGCATGTACATTACGGCCAATCTGCTTGTGAAGACAATTTTGTACACACCGTTGATAAGTTGCCTGGGCACTTTTGAGCCCAAAGGGCATAGACACATAGCAGAAGGCTCCAAAGGGAGTTATGAATGCCGTCTTCTCCTGGTCCTTAACTGCCATTTTGATCTGATGATAGCCAGAATATGCATCCAAAAAACTTAAACGCTCAGAACCCGCCGTAGCATCAATGATTTGATCAATACGGGGGAGGGCAAAAGGATCTGCTAGACAAGCTTTATTAAGATCTGTGTAATCTACACACATACGCCAGGTGCCGTTTTTCTTAAGGACTAGCACCGGATTGGCAAGCCACTCAGGGTGAAAAACTTCAACAATAAAACCAGCTGCTAAGAGCATGGCTACCTCTTCCCCAATCGCCTTGCGTCTTTCTTCGTTAAACCGGCGGAGGAACTATTTCACCGGTTTGTATTTAGGATCCACATTAAGTGTGTCCTCAGCGAGTTGCCTCGGTACACCTGGCATGTCAGAGGGCTTCCATGCAAAAATGTCCCGATTCTCACGGATGAACTCGATGAGCGCGCTTTCCTATTTCGGATCCAAGTTGGCACTAATGCTGAACTGCTTGGACGAATCGCCAGGCACGAAGTCAACAAGCTTAGTTTCTGCTGCCGATTTGAACTTCAGGGCCGGATCATGCTCCGTAGTTGGCTTCTTCAACGGAGTCATGTCCGCCGGATCAACATTGTCTTTATAGTACTTCAACTCCTCGGTGGCACAAACCGACTCTGCATAAGCCGCATCTCCTTCCTCGCATTCCAAAGCGATTTTGTGGCTTCCGTGAACCGTTATCGTCCCCTTGTGACCTGGCATCTTGAGCTGCAAATACACATAACAGGGCCGAACCATGAACTTGGCGTATGCCGGACGCCCAAACAGGGCATGATATGGACTTTGGATTTTCACCACTTCAAACGTTAATGTCTCCGATCTGGAATCATGATCATCCCCAAAGGCCACTTCAAGAGCTATCTTACCAACGGGATATGCTGATCTACCAGGCACTACACCGTGGAATACTATATTGGATGGTTTGAGATTCTTATCTGTAAGTCCCATACGACGGAAGGTCTCATAGTATAGGATGTTAATGCTGCTCCCTCCATCCATGAGCACGTTGGTGAACTTATAACCTCCCACCTGAGGCGCCACCACCAGAGCCAACTGACCCGGATTATCGACCTGGAGTGGGTGATCCTCTCTGCTCCATATGATTGGCTGCTCAGACCAACATAGATAACGGGGTGTGGCCGGTTCAACAGAGTTGACTGCCCGCCTCTGAACCTTTCGGTCTCGCTTGTCCAAGCTAGTGGTAAAGACATGGTACTGCCCATTACTCAACTGCTTTGGGTTGCTTTGGTAACCTGATTGTTGATGCTGTTGGTTGTAACCACCCTGGTTGTTCTGACTATTTTGACCATTATGTCCGCCCGGATTACCATTAAATCCTGAACCGGAACTTCCTCCACCGTAACCCGGCCCGGAACCCGAGCCACCGCCAGATCCGTGATCATACCGGAAATTATTAGAATTCTTGAACTCCTGCATAATAAAGCAATCCTTCCAAAGGTGGTTTGCTGGCTCCTCCTTCGTCCCATGTCTTGGACAGGGCTGGCTTAGCAGATAGTTCAGGCGGTTTGGGTTGGGGTTGGGCACTCCACTATGATTTTTCGGCCTACCCTTGCGCCGTTGGCCATTATCCTGTACGTTGGTATTAGCCACAAAATCCATGTTGCCATCCGCTTTACGCTTGCCTCCTCCGCCATTGCCTATCCAGTGATGCTGCTGACCTTTGGAGCTGCTGTTCTTCTTCCCCTTCCTTGTCTTGTCATCATCAGATTCGGGATCCTTGGTACTATCAGAATCAGCATATTTTACCAAAGCGGCCATGAGGGTCCCCATGTCGGTGCAATGACGCTTCATCCGTCCCAATTTCAACTTTAGGGGCCCAAACTGGCAGTTGCCTTCTAGGGTTAATACTGCGGTGTCAGCGTTGATGCGGTCTGAGGAGTGCAACACTTGTGAAACCCGGCGTACCCAATGAGTCGTTGACTCTCCTTCCTCCTGGACGCATGCAGCTAAGTCCACTATCGACATAGGCTGTTTACAGGTATCCTTGAAATTGTTGATAAACCGTGCTCGTAATTGGGCCCATGAACTGATAGAATTAGCGGGCAAGCTTTTTAACCAAGTACGGGCCGTTACTTCAAGCATCATGGTGAAGTATTTCGCACACGCCATGTCATCCAAATCAAGCATCTCCATGGCCATCTCATAGCTCTCTACCCATGTCTCTGGTGGTTGATCCGCCGTATAATTTGGTACCTTGCGTGGGCCCTTGAAATCCTTGGGCAAACACACATTGCGTAAAGCGGGGACGAGGCAAGGCACCCCCAAAGAACTAGAAGTAACACCAGGTTCAATCGAAATGGTTGGACGAACCGGCGTGAGCTGCCGAGCCTGATGCTGTGCGGCTAACTCGGCCTCCCTACGCGCTCGGGCCCGGTTCACCACTTCCTGAGCGTCATCAGCACCACCCGTCGGGTTGTTACCACGGGGTGCTCCACATCGTTCATTACTCGACACTGCCGGTTCATCCATATGTCTGCTATAGCTCCGGCTTGGACGGGGGGTCGAGTGGATTCGGTCGCGGCTGTACGAGTACACCTCCTGTTGGGCCAAAGCTGTCCTCAGAAGTTCCTTGACCCGTTGCGTCTCTACTGCTTGCGGCGAGTCACCTTCAACTGGAATGGCCTCCAGTCGTGCAGCAGGGGAAACAAGATTGTCCATTGGGTTGGAGTAGTGACCCGGAGGTGTTAAAGCATCTTGAGGTATAACGGTGTTTTGACGAGGCGGGTCGACCTGACGAGGCTGAACCGGTGCACCAGTCCCAGGGGCTTTTGCCCGGTTCCCCTCCAGCAGATTGCCGGCTCTTGGCCCTGGAGTGTTGAAAAGGTCTCTGGCCTCAAAAACTGGAGGTAAGCGGGATCGGTGCTTCCTTCTCATGACTTCATGTGATGCGCTCTGGTCTAACATAAGCCTGTAGGCCTGTGTGTCTAAAGCAGCCCGCTCTGCGGCCATCCTGGTGCCCTCAGCCGCCAGATTCGCCTTGGCCTGGGTGATCTGTTCCTTTACCTTTGCAATCTCCGCATTGTGAACGTCCTAATCTGGTGGATTAACTTCCGCCATAAGCACAGCCAACGCATCAAATAGCTCTGATAGAACCTGAGCCGGCGGGCGCATAGGGCCTCCTGCCTCGGCGGCCGTTGCTGCTGCTGAACCGGAAATCATTGCCGCAGCTGTCGAAGAATGAAGCGCTGCTTGTGTTCCGGCCATGAATATTCCAACCCGGTTGGGCAGATCAGAGGGGTCCAGAATACTGTCACCATCGGAACAGCTCCCAATCAGGCCATCTTGTAGCTGATAAAGAGATTCGGTTTCTCCGGTCGAAGATTCGTCACCGGAACAAATGACAGTCGCCCCGCGAAATCCCGATCCGTCCTCATGACTTCCTCCATGGATGACTCCCACGAAGGCACGCTTCATGGCCGGTTTAACCCGAGTGGATTGCGCACGCTGAGCCATCTCGACGAGGTCGGTGCAGATGTCCGGCTCAGGGCCCGGTTCACCGATCTTACCAATGAAAACGTGAATGCTACCAAAGGGGACCCGGTACCCGTACTCAACTAAGCCGGCCTCGGGGCCCCAGCCTGCATCGTCGATGTAGAGCCTGCTGCGACGACTCTTAGTCATCCAGCCTACAGCATAGCCCTCGAGTCCTTCAAAGCGGCCCTCCAAGAACCGGAAACCATCGTGCGATGGCCCCACAGTGGGCGCCAACTGTCGTGGTTTTGTCACGGCAGATGTCCTAGAGAAAGGACTTAGTTGTGGAGCCATCGCGACGGGTTAGCTTGAAGGGGTTAAAGCGGACACAAGGACGCAAGAGAGTTTATACTAGTTCGGCCCCTTCGAGGAAGGTAAAGCCTACGTCTAGTTGTAATGGAATTGATGGGGTTTCGATGACTAGGGAGCAAACAAGCTTCGCCTATGTCTCGAGTTGTTGTCTGTTGTCCTTGAACCGCCGCCGGGTCGTCCCCTTATATACATGGGTGACGCCTGCCAGTTCAGAGAGTCCCAACACCGGTTCATACTCGTATCCGGGTTGGTCTCTCCTTGTTCCTAACTTATATTACAAGTATATGCACAAAGCTGATGTACGGCTATAGATTGTAAACCGACTACGGGCCCTGGGCCTTTATCTGCCTCTTTGGGCCTTAACACCTTTGAACTACTGATGGAGTTAATCCGGCCCAGGTAGGCCGGTTTATGCCCAGTAGTAATATCCCCAACAGAGGGTATCGTTATTTTCTGACCTTCACAGATGATTTGAGAAGATATGGGTATATCATCTTAATGAAACATATGTCTGAAACATTTGAAAAGTTCAAAGAATTTCAGAGTGAAGTGGAAAATCATCGTAACAAGAAAATAAAGTTTCTATGATCTGATATATGAGTTATGGCAATACTCCCGAACTCCCGCCCCAGT
Source organism: Triticum dicoccoides (assembly GCF_002162155.2). Taxonomy (NCBI): domain Eukaryota; kingdom Viridiplantae; phylum Streptophyta; class Magnoliopsida; order Poales; family Poaceae; genus Triticum; species Triticum dicoccoides. The sequence continues at coordinate 584,452,239 of NC_041392.1, read as the reverse complement.
ACTGGGTGGCATCGAGGTTATCTCACCAACAACTGCATAAAGGAGATTTTCGATGTCGGCGAACTCAGGTATTCCATAATTGCAACGATAAAATTGTGAAGACAACACCTCAGAGCTCAACTCCCCGGGACACTGCCACAACCACTAAATGTCAGGAGGCACCAAGAACAATGTTCTCGTCACAAAACCATCGGAACGATTCCAAGATACCGCGTGATCCTAATTTTTTTTAGTGAAATTTGAGAAGAGAAGAGTCAAAACTCTATGTCAGGAGGCCTCACCAGAGCGACGAAGGGACTGAGGAGCAAAAAGGATGCTACTCTCCGATATATATAATCCTATAAGACTCAAAACATTTTTTCTCGACTGAACAACGCCAGCGATTCAATCAAGCAGGGGGCTCCTAAGTCGGGGAAGGCTCTGATTACCAACTTGTAACACCCACGATGCGGCTATATCTCCCACGTGTCGGAGCACGACTTAGAGGCATAGCCGCATAGTTGGCATGTCGCAAGAGGGGTAATCATTACACATCCCATGTACTGAATAAGAAAGGGATAAAGAGTTGGCTTACAATCTCCACTTCACACAATACATAAATATAGCATTACATCATCCAGAATACAATCAAGGTCCGACTACAGAACCAAAATAAAGGCAACCCCAAATGCATAGGTCCCCGATCATCCCAACTGGGCTCCACTACAGATCGTCTGGAAAGGAAACATAGTAACGTCCTGAATCCTCGTCGAACTCCCACTTGAGTTCGGTCGCATCCCCTGGACCTGCATCTGGTTTTGGAAGTAATTTGTGAGTCACGAGGACTCAGCAATCTCACACCCTCGCGATCAAGACTATTTAAGCTTATGGGTAGGAAAAGGTAGTGAGGTGGAGCTGCAGCAAGCACTAGCATATATGGTGGCTAACTTAAGCAAATGAGAGCGAGAAGAGAAGCAAAGCACGATCGAGAAGCTATAAAGATCAAGAAGTGATCCTGAAACTACTTACGTTCAAGCATAACACGATACCGTGTTCTCTTCCCGGACTCCGTCGAAAAGAGACCATCATGGCTACACACGCTGTTGATTCATTTTAAGTAAGTTAAGTTTTAAGTTTTCTACAACCGGACATTAACAAATTCCCATCTGCCCATAACCGCGGGCACAACTTTCGAAAGTTCAAAACCCTGCAGGGGTGTCCCAACTTAGCCCATCACAAGCTCCCACGATCAATGAAGGATATTCCTTCTAGCGGGAAGACCCGATCAGTCTCGGAATCCCGGTTACAAGACATTTCGACAATGGTAAAGCAAGACCAGCAAAGCCACCCGATGTGCCGACAAATCCTGATAGGAGTCGCACGTATCTCGTTCTCAGGGCAACACCGGATGAGACTAGCTATGAGTAAAACCAAACCTCAAGTTTCCCCGAGGTGGCCCCGCAGGCAGCTCGGTTTAGACCAACACTCAGAGGAGCACTGGCCCGGGGGGGGGTTAAAATAAGATGACCCTTGAGTATGCAGAACCCAAGGGAAGGTATATGGTGGTAGGTAGGCAAATGGTAAAACCAAGGTCGGGCCTTGCTGGAGGAGTTTTATTCAAAGTGAACTGTCAAGGGGTTCCCATAACACCCAACCGCGTAAGGAACGCAAAATCAAGGAACATAACACCGGTATAACAGAAACTAGGGCGGGAAGAGTGGAACAAAACACCAGGCATAAGGCCGAGCCTTCCACCCTTTACCAAGTATATAGGTGCATTAAAGTAAACAAGATATAATAATGATATCCCAACAATAATCATGTTCCAACAAGGAACAAACTCCATCTTCACCTGCAACTAGCAACGCTATAAGAGGGGCTGAGCAAAGCGGTAACATAGCCAAACAACGGTTTGCTCGGAGAAGGTGGGTCAGAGGTTTGACATGGCAATATGGGAGGCATGATATAGCAAGTGGTAGGTATCGTGGCATGGCAAAAGAGCGGGCAACTAGCAAGCAAAGATAGAAGTGATTTCGAGGGTATGGTCATCTTGCCCTCAAAGTTCTCTGAGTTGACGTAAGATTGGTCCTCGTAAGCATACTCAACGGGTTCCTCGATCACGAAGTCGTCTCCCGGCTCTACCCAAGGCAAGAACACAAGCAAAGGAAACCACAATCAACCAAGGTGCAATGCACAAGCAACATGATGCAAAACATGGCATGATATGCGGGATGTGATATGCAATGCATGTGCATGCTTCGGAAGGAAAAGATTGAACCATGCCTCAACTTGGCAAACCAAGTGTGCCGCTTGAAAGATGAGTTGATTTTGATCGAAATCAATATAAAGATCACCGGAATCGGTTGCACGGTTTGCAAAAGACAATGGCACGATTCTACGATTAACAGCATGATGACATCTAAAATGTAACAAGAAAATAAGCTACTGCACTCTAACATAGCAACAAAGCACATGGCAGTGATCTACTCAAGATGCTTGACAAAAGATGAACATTGAGCTACGGCTAATTCACACAAGAGCAGGTTCAAACAAGCATAGCAAAAGTGCAAAAGATATCAGCATCACAGACTTAGTGAAAATACTAACATGTCAGGAATTAACATCAGGAAGCAATGTTTAGAGCAAGATAACAACATGCTACAGGAACATATCATAGCAATACAAGGCATGGAATGAATGTACTCAAAGCATATAACAAAAGTCCCTTACTGACCATAAGCCAAAAAGGATCATAAGATATGATGGTACCCATGTAAACATAGCAAGTTCCGTTAACAAATTCAGACTTGGCACAAAACTGGACATGGCAAAAATAGAATTATGTAGGCATGTTTGCGAGCTCAATGCACTCAACACAAGGCATTGCATGACAAACTAAGCATACTCCCAGCAAGAAGACATGATCATGAAGCCAAGCAAAGCAAGAACAAGCTCATAGCATGCATGGATCAACTACAACAACCTTGGCAAAATTGATTAACACGTAAACAATCTGCTAGGAACATTTTATAGCAGAAGTAGAGCAAGATTGAGTCATGCTAGGGTACTCCATAAATGCAAACAGGGACATGGATGGATAGAGCATAATCATCCTTACTGAACATACTCAAAAGAAGCATGAATCACTCTGTAGCAACATGAATACATGACATAAAAATAACAGCAGGGAAAAGACTTAGTGAAATTCTAAGTCCCTGAAATTAGCAACATCACGAGAGCTACTTTTCATGCTTGTGCTAGTCACCACATTGATCACAAAAATACATGGCATACACCCCTGTAAAGATGGCATGGCATAGCCCAAAACACATGTAGAGCTCATGCTCATATGCAGCACACAATAATCATGGCAAAAATGACAAATGCTCATACTCTGCTAAGAAACAGGAACTAACATTTTATAGCACTCTTGCAACAGTCATTACGGCATCAAGATGGACTCAATGGAACAAAATGAAGAGGACAACCAGATGAACATTTTGATATATGACACGCCCAAAACGGAGCTACGGATGCGGAGTTATGGCATGATGAACAGGGGCTCAGAATGTAAGATCAAATGACTTAGTGGAAATTTGGGTCAACCTCTGAAGTAGATCTAGGGTTCATCCTCTTCCCTAGGATCGCCAGATCTAGTTCGCTGGAGACGAGGGAGAACCGCGGAGAGGAGGGGTCGCCAGAGATCCGGCCCGACCTCACCGGATCCGGCGCCGGCGGAGGCGAGGTGGCGGAGAGGAG
>NC_041392.1:584443909-584448078 GCF_002162155.2 Triticum dicoccoides | reverse complement strand
GCGGCACGTGGGCCTCGGGCCCGGGCAGGCCGGCGGTGCAGGGGCGGAGGCGAGGCCACATGGCAGGCGGCGATAGGTGCGGTGGCGGTGGCGGACGCGTCCGGCCGGGGCAGACGTGTCCGGCGGCGAGGAGGAGCGGGGCTAGGGTTTTGGACTGCGAATTTCGGAGAGGAGCACCTATTTATAGACCCTAGGAGCTAGGAGAGTCACTACAAAAAATACACTTCCATGATGATACGTGTTTGTCACAGTAGGTCGCTTTTTTGTCATGCATGTACATCCATGACAAATTTATGACAGAATCAAGATAGTCATACCTGTGCCGTCGTAGAAGTGTTCCATGACATTACCAAAATTATCATCACGGAAGTGTCCACTTCCATGACGATAAATCACGCGTCACAGAAGTGCTTTCGTCAAGGGTGACCGACACGTGGCATCCACCGTAATGGAACGCCGTTAAGCTATCGGGTCGGGTTTTGGATCTGATAACCCATTAACAGCCCCGACCAATGGGGATTTTCCACGTGTAAAATCATCATTGGCTAGAGGAAACACGTGTCGGCTCATTGTTGGGACAAATGTCAACCACTCATTGGATGGAAGGCGCCTATGATACGTCAACACGTGGCACAGCCCAACAGAGGCCCATTCCTGTGAAAAGGCCGGCCCGTTTGACTTGGTCAAAAGCTGGCGGGCCGGCCCATGGAAAGCCTGTTAACGGCCTGTTCGAATATAGCCCATTTACAGCCCGCTAACCCAAGGCCCGTTACGCCCTATCCGAATTAGGCCCAGTAGCGTCATCTGGGCCATCCAATATGATTCCAGCCCGTTTTCACTTCTGGCCCATGTATGGCCCATGACGTCTTCCAGCCCATATGAGGCCCTATGTAACTCTTGGCCTACTAACGGCCCGTGGTGAAACTGGCCCGTAATGAACAGTGTATCACTTTACCCCCATTAACGGCCCCTGGTGAAACTGGCCCGTAATGAATAGTGTATCACTTTATACCCATTAACGACCCGTTATTCCATTGGGCCGTTTCCAGCCCATGTTATCTTTCAGCCTTCTCAGAGCCCATTTATTCTTGGGCTCATTTCCAGCATTCATTTACTTACGGCCCGTTACTGTCATTTTCTACTTGTGGGCCAAATTCAGCCTGTGGTTACAGTCGGCCCGTTTGTGGTCTGTTAATACGTTGGGCCGATTTCATAGCATCATCAAATACGGCCAATTAACGATGGCCCGTTATGGTCGGCCCATGAACGGACGATTCCAACTCTAGCCCATTTACGGCAATAATGCGGTCTGTTTGGACCATGTTTGGCCAATCGATTATACGGCCTGTATAAGGCCCATTGATAATATGGCCCGCTGAAGGCCCATTGTTTCTACGGCCCGTAGAAGGCCCATTGTTTCTACGGCCCGTAGAAGGCCCACTGTTTCTACGGCCAGTAGGAGGCGAAGTGTCACTACAGTAAATATTAGCCCATGGTTATTGTGGCCTAGTTTTAAAAAATAGGTTATTGCAGCCACTAGCTAACCGCGGAAAAAGAACTGCAATGACTACAAGCAAACAAATAAACAAGACAACAAGGAAATAAATAAGTAAGCAACTAATGCTAGGCTATCACAGCTATTACACATATTACATCCACTGGGCATCAAAGTTCGCCACCAGTGCAAATATAGGGAACAAAGCAACATATCATATACACTGGTTGTCAAAGTTGGCGACCAACGCAAATAAACGCCACAGCAAAACAAATCCAGAACTGAAACCACTTCATAAGATCTCAAGAAACAATATCCTGGGTACCCATAATGCTGGCGAGATTCTTAGCAAGCTTATTAACTTTCTCTTGTTTGGCGCTTAAATCCTCCAGCGCTTGCTGTTGCACCAGAAAATATGCATATGAATTCTGCAGGGACTTCCTCAGGCCTTCAGCTTCCTGTCGCAGCACATCTGATCGATGTCTTTCGACTTGAAGTTGAGACTCAAGAAGACGAACTGATTCAAGAAGCGAGTTCGAAGAGCTTGTGCCAACAGTAGTGGCCAGTAACTCGAACACTACATCAAGACAGGACTTTTGGGTTCCCTCACTGTCGTCAAGATAGTTTTTATCAGCTTTCTTGGAGACCAACAGGGATGTCTCACTACCTTGAACCTTATCTGCATTACTTCCTTTACCATTGGATAAGGCGGTACTGTTCTCCAATATTTTGTCCGCATTCTAGAAGAGAAACAAGCAGACACATCACATGTTTACCATGTTGTATATGAAACTCATTTTGGTAAATGATTTCAGTAGTAAAGTGGACAGGATAACAACATGAAACAAACATATATCAATGTACCATGGTCAGTTTATGGTCTATATCATTCTAGTTTTTGTTGCCAAATCAAGATAGAGACACAGTTCAAATAATATTTGTTCAAGACAAAGCAGAATAGACAGAATATAAGTGTGGGTAACTATAGAGCAATAAGAACACTTGTAATGTGCATGACATGAGAACATAACTGTTTATTCAATTGAAACTGAAATCAACATAGAGCAGGTTACAACAACAAACCAGTTAAAGAAACAGGTTTAAAACATACCTGTTGCGCCATTGGAGTTTCAGTTCCATCCTTCAAATTTGAAAATAGTTGGTATGAGTAAATACAGTCATGCAAGAGCAAAGGAGTATGAACCATAGCTACAGAACATGACCTGAGAACAAATCTTCTTCTCCTTTAAGCGTTGAGTTGGGCTTTGGAGTGGTGGTCCTCGTGCTTTGGGCACTGCAGTTCCCTTACTAACTGCTCGTGTTTGGGTTCTCTGTGGTGGAGACGGTGCTGTGTCAACTGGAACGGGGTTACTATCTGCCGTGGTTGGGGTTAGAAGGGGTGTAGCTAGTTCTCTGTCCAACTGGGTAGGGGTACAATCTGCGAGAGTCTGGGTAATGTGTGGTGGATCTGGTCCTTGGGCAAGTACAACCGTGGTTCTATCTGCATCAATTGGTAGCACTATCTTTTCTGAAGACCGTGTTGTTACTCCCTTAGATACTGCCGTCATGCTCTCCAATTCAAATGGCTGATAAACAAGAAAAGTAATTGAAAGTATAGAAATTGTATGATAGACATGTGCAATGGATAGTGGGGAATAAAAGAGGGCATGAGATAATTCATATTTATGTTGTCTAACCAAACAGGATAGCATGACACAATTTCACATATATGATGGCTAACTAAACAGGATAGCATGACACAATTTTCACATTATGATGGCTAACTAAAAAAGATGGAAAGACATAGTTCAAAATATGAGACTATGTAAACAGGATGACATGACATAACTATATAATGTGTTTATTAAATAGGTTGGCATGCCATAATTCACATACATTCACGGATAGAATGCCATAATTCAAAATATGATGACTGTAAACACTAAACATGATGAGATGATATAACTATATGATGTCTTTATTAAATGGGTTGCCATGCCATAATTCAGATAGATGATGTGTATGTACTATGTAAACATGATGGCATGATATAATTCAAATATATGATTTATATAGTAAGCAAGTAAGCAGATGGCAATCCATATATGATGTAAAAACTAAGCAATGCAAGACAACATGCATGACATGGGTAATATAACCCTGCCAAGTTTGAGCATAGACCTCAGGGGGAAAATAGGACTGGTCATCAGTCTCTGAATCCTCCTCTGAGGAGCTCTCTGTAACCAGCAAGATGTCTGCTTCAGCAGGTAGCATTGTCTGCTCTGAATACCTTGTTTTCACTCCAGATACTTCCATCACCGCTTCAAATGGCTGATGCACAGGAAGAGTAGTTGAATATACAAACGTTGTCGCCAAATGGAACATGTAATACAAAAAAATGATAGCATGATATAATTCACATACATGATGATTGGCTAAACAACATGACATTGCATAATTCACATATATAATGCATTTGCAACAAGATAGCATTGCATAATTCACATATATAATGTCTTGCAACAAGATGGCAATGCATAATTCACATATATGGTAATTAGACACTGAACAGGTGGCATTCACACAAAGCATGTCTAAACTAATCAAATGACATAGCAATGCGAGACACCATACGCACGATATGAGCAACATAACCCTGCCAAGTTAGAGCATA
>NC_041392.1:584430541-584443825 GCF_002162155.2 Triticum dicoccoides | reverse complement strand
TAGTCATCTGTCTCTGAATCCTCTTCTGAGGAGCTATCCGTAACCAGCGAGATATGCACTTCGTCAGATAGCATAGTCTGCTCTGAAGACCTTGTTTTCACTCTAGAATTGGCCATCATCGTGTCAAATGGCTGATGCACACGAAGAGCAGTTGAATGTAATAACATTGTTGACAAATGTAATATGTAACAAAAAAAAGGATGGCCTAATATAATTTACATATAAGATGACTGGCTAAGCAGGATGGCATTGCAAAATTCACATATATGATGCCTGGCTAAACAAGATGGCGTTGCATAATTCACATAAATGATGAATAAAATAAATAGATGGCATTCGCACAAAGGATGTCTAAACTAAGCAGATGACATATTTGATGTATAAAGTAAGCAATGCAAGACACCATATGCATGATATAACCAACATCAGCATGCCAAGTTAGAGCGAAGACCTCATGGGTAAATAGGAGTTGTCTTCTCCTTCTGAATCCCCCTCAGAACAGATATCTTCCTCTCGATTACAATTCGAAATGCGTGGAGGGGGGCTGCCTTTGCGCCTACCATGGAGCGACGTCTGCATGAAATTTTATTGCCACACAAGGCTCGTCCCTTTTGCTCTACATGTTCAGTTCCATTGTTTACAATAACTGTCATGCATAGGAATAAAACATAGTGAGATTATGTAAGGAGTGCATGCAGAAATCCAGAGTGATGGTAGCAACCTATGGATGGACCCAAAACCAATAATAGCAGGCAGATAATGGCTTCAGTTAAAAAATACAGATAATGGCTTCTTTACTGTTTGTTTCCCACCCAACATGAAACTCATAGTAGACACCGGAGATTAACCAGATAGTAGATAAATACTATTGATAGCGGCCCCGATATGTACCCCAGAACCATTTAAAAACTCAAGTTTGACCATTAGTTTGGAGCTGACTCAGAGTCTAATCAGTGAACAGGACGATAAAGTAGCATGTAATATCAAGCGATGCATAACGTAAGTAGACACAAAGAGTGCGACCTCTCTTGCGGACCCGTGTAGTCCTCGAGGTCATCTGCTCAGTTGATGATGGTAGTGCAGTTTTCATGGCCGCCATCAGCGGGGAAGAAGATCTGAGGCGGCGAAAGACAGTCTGGAGGCTGAATCCCTGCTATGCTGGATCCTTCTGTCGTTGGAGCAGCTGAGCTGGGGTGGACGAGGGCGCAGCAGGAGCGGGACAAAACACACAAGGTTTTCTTTGACAACTATCTATAAGAGAAGTAATTCTGTAAGGGCTCATTTGAATTGGAGGATTCCAACAATGTAGGGATAGGAAATAGACAGGAATAGGATAGGAATGCACGTGCAAAATAGAGAATTTAAAAACACAGGATTTCTGCCTATCTGGGTGTTTGATTCACAATAATTGGAAGATCACAGGATGCAAAGAAGCATGGTGAGATTAAGTCAAACCACAAGAAAATGTACGGTTATAATGCTATTATGCTACTATCTCTTAGTCTTGTGCTTCATGAATAGGAATTTGAAAAGGAGGACAAGTGAAAATTAAAATTCCTACGTTTTTTTCTTTCAAGGAGACAATAAAGGAACGAATCCGTGTGCTCAGTGGACAATATATATAACATGTAGAGTAAAAAAGAGATGCAACAAGTGTACAACCTCTTTGGTGAAGCCATGTCGATCTCAGCGTGATTGGGTTGGCCGGTGAGGATACTTTGGCTGACTTGGCTATCGGAGGAGGGGAAGAAGATCTTCGGCGTCTGGAGATGGAGCCCGAGGTACTGCTCCGCTGTGATGGAGGGTTTCGTCATTGGAGCAGCTCCGGTGAGTTGTACGACGCCGAGGCTGAAGCAGGACAAGAGAGACAACGAACAACATTAAACTGAGTGGAATTCTAATAGCATCTCCAATACATGATGTAAAATACATAACCACAAAGTGCTAGATGTAAAATACATCAGCCACTCATCTCTGAACTTAACTGTCGAAACTGAATTTAACTGTCCAAACTGAACTTAACTGTCAAAACTGAACTTAACTGTCGAAATTGAATTTTGCTGTCGAAACTAAATTTTGCTGTCGAAACTGAACGCACTAGCAAGGTGAGGCTACACGTCGGTCGACTGACTTTTTCATCTCTGGTCAGTCGATTTTGCAGCCGTTGGATACGAAATCAAGGGCATGCGGTTCATCTTCAACCTCCACCCCCCTGAGCCGGCCAAACAGCAGCCCCCCCGCCGCCCGCGGCCGGTGGTGCGCCGCCCCGCCCGTCCCGAAAACACTCCCCACCGCCGGTCTGCCGCCGCACCGGCCATCCCTCTAGGCCCCCCGTGCCGAGCTTTTTCTCCGGCGATCCCCACGCCACCGCCCCGCCAACACCCCGCCACCGCCCCATCCTGAACCCTAAGATAGATAGTGGGGTACCTCTCCGGTGAGCCCCCCTCCCTGCTGCGGCTGATTCTTCCTTCACCCCGGCGGCATCGGAGTGAAGTGTAGCTAAATCGGAGCAGCATCGCAAGCAAGAGCAAGAGCGAGAGCAGCAGCGCGAGCAAGAGCATACCAGACAGGGGACTGAGAGCAAGAGCAGAGCAGCAGCGCGAGCGAGAGCTAAAGCAGCAGCAGGTCCTACTGATGTGGACGTGGTCGCCTAGGGAGCGACGCCATGGAGGAAGTGGCTGGCGATGCCGCCGTGGATGGAGCCGCGCCGTGTCGGCTCGGGACCGAGCGCCGGCAGCACCGTGAGATCGAATCAAGAAGAAAATGCGGCGATTAGTGTACAACCTCTTTGGTGGCGCCGATTAGGCCACAGCTTCATCCGAGGAAATGGTGATGATGATGCTCTTCCGGTGGTGTAGGTGAAGACGGCGGTGTGGGAATGGAGGTGGCGCGAAAGACGAGGGGAACGTCGGGGCAGCTCCTTGGAGGTGGAGGATGGGGTGGCTGAACCGGCGGGACGATGAGATCAACGACGGATCCTCATCCGGTACGGTGGATGAGGGACGTCGAGGTGTTGCCGTGGACGACGTCGTCGGGGAAGAGGCTCCGGCTGGGTGGTGGACGGAGCAGGGTGTGGGGTTTCGTCGCGGGTTTTCGCGGCCTCGGTGTACGAATGGGTGGGCGGATGGGATGGCAGTGGGGAACCATGGCTTAGAGACGCGCTTGTCCGAAATGTGGGGTAAGTTACGAAAGTACCCCCACTGATTTGAGGCGGTTCTTTCGGTTCAGGGGTACCACGGGCATTTCACGTGTTGGGATTTCACAGGAGGTGGGAGTTTTCGCGCGCGTTGTAATTTCGGAATAGCAAGGCGCGGGTTGAGATGGAGGGAGTTGTCGGAGCACAACAAGACAAAGATATATCTTAAATATTTCGGGCTAACAAGGCGCGGGTTGAAATTTCCGGACAAGCCTAACGTGTACTGTACCAAATCAATGCGCCCTACAAATGTCATTCAAAACTTTGAATTCATGTTATGTTCAATTAAAATATTTCGCTACGTGTATAATGCATGCAAACTACTACTGAAATGAACGTTTTAGTGCATTCCAAATGTATATACTACCACTTCAATATGAACTAAATTTGAATTCGTTTCTCTATTTGAATAAGATCTACAATAATGATTGTTTGAAGTCAAAGCATTTGAATTCGTTTCTCTGTTTTAATAAATCTACAATCATCATTATTGTCAAGTTAAACCATCGTTTGTGTATTATCTTCACATCATACCACATGATTAGTCTCGAGTTACATATGAACTATGTGTACTATATGAACTCGAACTAGATTTTTTGAATCCACTTTATTTTGATTTCAAATCACATTACATTTCTAGCTCTAGCTAGATCTTCATAATCTAAACCATGTCTCATATGTATAATGTGTTTATCACATTATGTATGGTGCCCCGCCCCCTACGCCTACAAGTATTTAGATGTGACTTGCAAACACCACACATTACCACAAATTCAAATAAAATGTGAGAATGTTCGATATATAGTATTGTTTAGATTGTTCGATATTTAGTTGTAAGCTACAAACACCACACATTATCACAAATTCAAATAAAATGTGAGATTGTTTGATGTATAGTATGGTTTAGATTGTTCGGCATTTAGCTGTGAGTTGCAAACACCATGCATTATCACATTATGGTATAACATGTGCACAGCACATGTATCACCGCTGTATTCATGCATGCAATGTTTAAAACACTATGATCTCCTATTCAAATATATGAATCCGCTTTCATATAAAATTATGATCTTTGTTAGTCTCTTACACCCACACAATCCTCTAACCTTTGTAGCTACCACTAACTTTCTCTCGTGCATGCACATGCCCTCCTCGCCCTCCCCCTCCCTCGGCATTCTATCCACCGGCTACATTCATTTTTTTTCTTTAGGTCGTTCTCCCAGAGTCTCCACAACTCCTTTCTTACACACACCAATCGATAAACCTCTCCAGTGATGCCTGCCTACAACATACAAACACACCTTCAATCTCCTCATTTATGTGTCCTTGCCTCGTGTCTCTCATACGGTCAGACACACGTGTAAACTCTCGCCCCTCTTTTCATCGCTCTCACAACCGCACACTCCTCCCCCTATCTAGCTAGTAGTTGGGCCTCTCGCACCACCTCCTAGCTCCATTCTCTCTGTCTATCCATCTCGCTGGGCCTTATTTGCCTCTAACAAATGGACGTACACCGACCGATCTCTCGCTATACATATAGCTAGCTAGGTCCTTATAACTCGTTTTTACCCACACGTCAATCGATCTACCTCATTAGTTGTGTCTCTCCCTTCCTCCGACAAACAACAATTGATCTACCGATCTAGTTAGGTTTGCTTACCAAACACATTGTTCCCCTTCATCATCCATGGATGCGTCCCGGCAGATCTATCACGCACAGGCACACACAGAAACACATCCCCACTCTTATTGATAACATTACAGTTCCACCCTCAGTTTGTCTAGTAGGCCTCTCCCACCATCTTCGAGAAGCAACTACATCACCCATCCAACACTCTACCCCTCTCCCCCCTCTCCCTCCCTCTCTCTCTCTCCTCTCTCTCTCCCATCATATTTCCCGTCCTTCAGTTATGTATGGATGTCGACCGATCTCCCTCAAGACATAGCTGGGTCTCTCCTTCTCAACACATATACGAGTCGTTCTACCTCTATAGTTAGGCCTCTGCCTACCCCTCCCACCACCCCCCACACACACTGATACATCGAGCGCTCTAGTCATGTCTCCCTGCCACACACAAACTTGACGTGTGACCTCTAACGTTCCGGTAGGCCAGTCGCCCTATATCTTTGACTTGTACACACACACAATTTCGATGGCTCTCTTCATCGATCTCGCACCCACCCACTTGATCCTCTCTTCGACTCTATCGATAGCTATGACCCCTCCCTCTCTTCTCGTGGATTGCCCGACCCTCTATGTATGATATGGATAGGCCTCCATTTCACACACATTGCATGCAAAATTTTGTTTGAGATGTCATCGACACATATTCCCACAAATAATTCATGAAATCAACCCCCACCCCACCCCCACCCCAAAACAAAAAACACTCACGAACACGGTTTGTATCTCTCACACACACCCACGTAGGTGGGGGACGTGCACGAAGAGAAGAGGTGCATGCACGGCGCATGTACTCCCGTCTCTTCCCCAACCACACCCGCACGGGTACATGGTGGAGCTCATTTTTGTATGAAAAAGGCAGCCCACATGGTAATTTGGCACTTGTACTGGTTGTCCACTTGGTGGAGGGAGGATTGTCTACCACGGGTGAACAAACAAATTGCGACTTGACATGTTATGTTAAAAAAGAGGCAAACCATGTGGGGCCTACCTTAGAGGCAAGGCTCTATACGCTGGAGTACTTTTGATGTGTCCCATCAACTCGCAGAACGAGGAGAAGCTTGCTTAGTACACCGTCTCCCCCGCCCACGGGCGCGGTGGCTCGCAGGATGAGGTGAAGCTTGCTTACTATGCCTTACGCCCGCTCCCTCGCCCATGCGCGCGGTGTCTCGCAGGACGAGGAGAAAAATTTACTACTCCCTCCGTTTACTCCTCGTCCCTACTACCTTGGTTATAGAGATTATATCATATTGTTTGGAATATATATGTCCTTTAGTAGATTTCAATATGAACTACTAGTACATACTCCAAACACTGATGTATATAGACGTATTTTAGAGTGTAGATTCACTCATTTTGCTCCGTATGTAGCACTCTCCCTCGCCCCTCGACCCTCGCCCACGTGGTGGACGTGCAGCAATTCATTCGGTCTCATATAGCCAGAACGATGTATACTGCACTACCATTATTGCTCGACTTCCCGAAGAGGCGAAGAGCCAATCGCAAGGTCAATATTTTGGAGATGCCAAGCGCAAGGTTATAGGAGAACGAGTATTAGGTGCCGCGTCATTTATAAATAAAGTTTTTTTTCTTCAGTGGCATGTACGCAATATGATAGGTTCATATGGAGAGAAAAGGAAACCGCTCCACTATATACATAGTCAGGACGGGCCATCCTACACGGTTGCTTGCTAGGGTTGCTCTCTTCACACTCTCTCGCACAAAATGACTGTGGCCACATCTCTAACATCCCGGCGGATCAGGTCCGCTTGGGGAAGGGGTGGATGCTTAGTGTAGATGCGGTGGCCGTCGCCGACGGTGAAAACCCACTGTCAGCACGTCCCAATCAGGGGTCCCCGCCGTTCTCTCTCACAAAGCCGGTGAGGTTGCCTTCATCCCTTGCTCACTGCCGCGACGTGGGCAGTTGCTGCCTCCCGCCGCCCTCCTCAAGGTTGAGCTATGTCCCTCAGGTACAACTCCAGCTACCCACATCACTCCCTGTGGATATTTCTCTACTTCTTTGCCCCGCACATACCTCTACTGGCTTCTACGTACTGTATTTGTGATGAGTTTATGTCTCATAAAATAGTCCTAGTAATCTTATTCTAATCACGCTTGTTCAATTTCTTTGCCACAGGGATGCTCATCTCGATTTTGGTGAAACTGCACAAAATGATCCGATGGTCAAAAGGTTGCAAACTTCATTTATTAGGAAGCTCGAACGTTGCCAGCAAATTGAAGCCTAGTCAGGGTTCACGGTTCAAGGGCTAGGCACTGCATGGATCGTTTTTTTCTTTAGCTGCCTCTGTTCCAAAATAAGTGTCAACTTTAGTAGTAGTACAACTTTGTACTAAAGTTTGCACAAAGTTGAGAAACTTATTTTGGAATGGAGGGAGTACATATTTGCTATGATCTGTCAATCATTGAGATGCAATAGCATGCATGTTAGTCTCCTTTGTATTTGATGAAATGTTGCAACGGGCAACCTTGGACGCAAGATACATGTAACAGAAGCTGGAAGTTTCATAGCATTGTACAAATTTATCTCGCTGATAAATTACAGTACATACTATACTAGTACTTCCTCCGTTCCTAAATATAAGTCTTTGTAGAGATTTCACCGTGAACCACATGCGGATGTATATAGATGCATTTTAAGTGTAGATTCATTCATTTTGTTCCGTATGTAGTGGAATCTCTACAAAGACTTATATCTACTAGTAATAGCTAGCCCCCACTACTAGGAACTCTCTATCCTCTCCTTGAGCCACGTCATCCAAATTGATGTAGCCGTTAGATGAAGTAAATTAGTCCATAATAGCCATCTGATCTTGATGTTGAGAGGCTCCGCACTAAGCCACATGCAAGCATGTAGAAATACCGTGCCACATGCATGTGAGTGGGTTTTAAATCACATCAACATGTCTGCATGCAAGCATGCACCGGTAGCATGCATGTAAGTGAGCTTTTAAGTCCCATTAACATGTCAAAAAGACAAATATAATCCCATTATGCAGTAGGAGTTGGCTGATCTTTTTTCCTTACGTGGGATGATCTAAATGATGATGGGAGTTTATTTAGTTTGGCTACCACATTTGTCATGCGGTCATAGAGTTTTTTTTGTTCTATGAAATCGAGAATTTTGCGTAGAGAGATATACCGTTGTTCCGCGCCAACGCGCGGGGACTCATCTAGTAATATTTAGGAACGGAGGGAGTACTATGTAAAGAGTTAGGTGTCGCACGGTGATAGTGTGAGGTGGGCCATGTAATCATTGAGCCTGCGTGTTTTCACTGCTCTTGCACGCCTCCACTGTAAGAATGGAGAAAATTGTAATCTAGTAGTAGTAGTATACCTCCTTTCGCCGAAAGCGTGGGACATCCAGCAGTCCTACCACCTCAATAATAAAGACCAATGAGCCATCAAATCACATAGACCCAGCAGTAAGTTGGACGGACGAAGCAACCATCACTCTTGCACCAGTGAGAGGTCGCGTCCGCTCTGCACGGGCATGAATGCGGCACCGATTCTTTGGAGCGGCGCTGACCGTTTCGGGCGGGAAGCGCGCGCGGGCGATGGAGGGCTTTGGGTGGGCCAGGCTGGTCAGGAGCGGGCGTGGCAGCTGTCTGCATGTCCCTACCAGACACGCCCAGAAACGAGAGGATGCACCGACTGTCGCGGCTAAAATCATACACTACACAACATCTCTCTGTAGGAGTAGGTCGATCTGTCGCTCTCTCTAACACACACATGGTGTTAAACACACACACACACACACACACACACACACACACGCACGCACGCACCTTGGTCCCGTTGCACCTTCTAGCGTGACTTATTACACCTAGACGGAGGGAGTAGTAAGTATACGAGATACGGTGGCACACTGACTTAAGTCGAATACAAGTGCCCAAAATTTGTGTGCATGTTATAATAAGGATTCACTTAAAATAGTACGTGAGCGAACATAGGGATCAATTGGACAGTGTTCCCGAGCAGTAGCGAGATGTGTGAGGTAAGGTACACCGCTGGCGCTTTTAATTTTTCTTATTAATTTGTTTGTTTCACCCTCTGACTGGTGGGACCCAATGTACTATGTGGAGAGAGGTAAGGTGACTAAGGCTGCATTATTTCTACACCACTGTGGATAGTCTTACCACCAAAGCCACATGACACGATTATGATTGAAATCCCAATGACTCCCACACACACACAAAAACATGGCATGCTTGTCACACGAATGCAAGAATGTATAAAAGGTTATTTCCCTCTCGTTGAACATAACGGGAGGGTTGTGTAGCTGGTTAGCCTGTTCGCTCACTCTCTCGCCCTCTCTCGCTGGAGCCTCAGCGCTTGTAGTTGCTCTCTTCACACTCTCTCGCCCTCTCCAGATCTAAACAAGACTTCGTTGGCCTCTCTCTCCCCTCACTGCTGCTCAAAGAGCCAGCAGGATTCGTCCGCCGGGAAGGGAAGGAGGCTTAACGCTATCGCCGTCGGCGAGGGAGTACTGGTGCAGCTGTTCACTTTCCACCCAGCGGTGGCGTGGAAGGGCCTCCGACCCCTTCTTCTTCGCCGCCGTCCCGTCGCACACTGAACCATGCCCCAAGAACCTTAAGGTATAATTTACTTACTCCACATGCATTGCTCTAGCTGCATGTATACCATGAATCTAGGACGTGGTTCAAAGAGGAAAGGAGTGGGGGAAAGTAGTGGGAAAAGTTGTATATAGCATGAATCTAGGACGTGGTTCAAAGAGGAAATGAAGGGGGAAAGTTGTATAGCATTAATCTAGGACGTGGTTCAAAGAGGAAAGGAATGGGGGAAAGTAGTGGGGAAAGTTGTATCGCATAAATCTAGGACGTGGTTCAAAGAGGAAAGGAAGGGGCGAAAGTACTAGTTCAAAAAGGGAAGGAAGGGACAAGGCTGTAGAGTTTGAGCAGGACTAGATTTGCTGCGCTCACATAGGGAAAGGCGTCTAAAGATAACAAAACTGGGACCAACACAAATATGCTCCTTGGTTGCTTGTTCTTTGTTGCAACAGACTATGCATGACCACAGTACATCGGTAGATGCACATGGTGCTGGTGCGTCCACTGTCCCGTGCAACTCATTAGCTGTTGTTAATCTAAGGTCCTTTTTGGTTAAAAACTCCCTAGTCCCTACCTGCTGGGTTCCAGGGACTAAACATGGACTAGAGGTTATTAAATGACATGCTAAAAGACCATGTTACCCCTAGTAATGAACTAATAGAGACAAGGTGCGATGCGTGGTAGGGGCAACTGTTGGAAAAAGTCCCAAAAAGACTCCCTCGGGGTCTTCTTTATTTAGTCCCAAATGCCCACTTTTAGTCCCTAAAAGTCCCTCCTCTTTGGTTTAGATGGGACTGACACGGAGTTTCTTTAGTCCCTACACCAAAATGTCCCTGTAAACAAACACCCTCTAATAATGCCGTTGGAAAATTGATGCAATGCCACAGTTAAAAGCAAATTACATGTTTAACGAATTTTATTGTTAATATAATCTCTATGTTAATATTAATCAATGCCACCGTTTGAGAAATGCTAATGTCTTGCTTTCTTTCCCATTTAGATAAGGTAGATGCTTATTTTTGTTGGCTTCTGTGTCATCCATCGTTATTGACCACTAATTGTTTCCTTTGCACCTCTGTGTAAACAGGGTTATCTGCTTCACCTTGTTGCCATTGTGACCTTTTGTTGCAATGCACAAAACACTTTTGTTTTAAGAGTGTTTTGTGCAGTTCAACCAAAATGTCACACCAACAACGTTGCTTGATTGCTTGATCTTAGTGGAACTGCACAAGAGGAGATCTTACTTCCTATCCGTTAAGGCAAATTTGGTTCAGATCTTCTTCTTGTGAGTTGTTTGAATTCCGCATCATGAGAGGTCAGTACTAGCCTTCTTTCACATGATTCTGCAGTGTGCATTCATATGTTGTCCTACTTGTACGATAATGTTGCTTGATTTTAGTGAACTGCACAAATGGAGACAAGACTTCCAATCTGTATGTGCACCATAATATCCCATTGAGATAAGATAAGGATATTTCACAACTGCTGGCCTGTATTTTGCCACTTTCATCGGAAA
The DNA here is from genome assembly GCF_002162155.2 of Triticum dicoccoides. Lineage (NCBI taxonomy): Eukaryota > Viridiplantae > Streptophyta > Magnoliopsida > Poales > Poaceae > Triticum > Triticum dicoccoides. Next base: position 584,432,840 of record NC_041392.1, on the reverse strand, counting down.
ATTAAGTTTAGTACTATACTTGTGCTCCCTAATTGACATGCCAAATCTTACATTGAAGGTGAAGCTTGTTTGTTATTGAACCAAGTGATGAAGGGGAAGAACAAGGGGAAGAAAAACAAAAATCAACTCCCGGTGCTGTAATGAAGCACTGGAACTGTGATGACACAGGTAATGATATAGTTTTGCATCTTAATATATTGCTATGGCTGGAACGAACAATTGTTTTGCCACTGATTTGATGCCACTCTTAATGTAATATGTAATTATTTCTACTTGTGCAAACAGGGATCTTCTTTGAAGATACCATATATTTTAGTGGAACTGCACAAGAAGATGTTGGAAACATTAAACTAATTGAGGAGTATATACTAAGCATGGCCACCACTGTAGATTGCAACAGATGGTTTCGGAGAATTGCTTCATCTGTATGCTCTACACAATAAGCCTCCTGACAAAGGTTGGTACTCGCCCACTGATTTCATCCATATGATTGAGCTTTGTCATCTCTATTGGTGTTGTGCTACTGTTTAGATACTGTCATGAAAAAGTGGTATTGTCCTTGAGAAGTGCTTCATCTATGCTGTTTTAAATATTTCCTTTCCTTTTTTCCAGCAAACAGTGATGCTAGCATTTAGTAGTCCTCTTGTCTTTGCACAACATGATCATCTTCCTCTGAAGAAGAATATGGAGTACGTGAAGTGACTAGTTCTGATTATGCCAGGATGAAGAAGCCCTGTCTATCTTATCATCAGAAGGAGCAGTTGAAGGATGGTTACATTACACCCCACAAGACCAAACTAACTTCAGCTCAGAAGGACTGACAAAATCTCCATTTTTTTGCTGTGATGCGTGAGTACAATGTTGTTCTAGGATTCTTTCTGGTGAGTTCCATTTTTCTAAAGTGTGCTCTACATGGACCATGTATGTGCCTGTTGAAACTGTCAATTCATAGTACAGTTTGCTCTATACTAATCACTTTTTTGTATTTGCGCAAACATGGGTGCTCAGCTTGATTTCAATGGGAACTGCACAAAATGTTCATGAATACATCGAATCATTCATTTCCACCACAAGAAAGGAGGTGTCGATAAGTTCAAGGCATTGCAACATATAAGGGCGAAATCATACAAGCTACACACAAATTTGGTTGATTTTGGTGGAACTGCACAAAAAGAACAACTGGTTTATTTAGCACGAGGTGCCATGTCAATATCCGAACTAATGGCAAACCCTGCCCATTCCACAATCATAGGCATTTGATATTTTGGAATGGGACAACCTTGTGAAATTTTGCTCATTGATTTTAGCAAGACATGCGTTTGATATTTTCGAATGGGACGCCCTTGCTGTCAGCAGAGTCGATCAATTTTTTCTTTATTCTTTAGTTGTGAAGTAAATATTGCCTCTGACATGTGAGTCGCTGAGATGCATAATCATCGATTGTTTTGAATGTTCTCTATGAATTGCCAGGCCTATGTGTTTGATTGCAATGTACAGAAACGCTAAAAACCTACTCAAACTCTTTGTACTCCTTCTGTTCCTTTTTACTTCGCACATTGTGAAAGTGCATACTTTTTTGTATAAGATTGGTCAAAGTAGAGATACTTTGACTGCAGACAAAACTTGTATGCAGACTAGAAAGGACCGGAGGGAGTACATGTGAAACTGCTGCAAACGAGGTGATCACCCTGGGAATAATGCTAGTACATATTGTTTTGCATGTTCATCCAATGCCAGTGATACAGGAATTCGAACTAATCGAAATAAATTCATTCATACACAGTCGGATTTCATATAAACATGCCAGATTTTATTACATTTCATACATTCTTCAACTAAAAAGGGGTGCGCTGGAGGTATAATTAATTAACCGAAGCTACTCACCTGTGTCCCACTGAGCCGAACAGAAGCTTTAGTGACTTAACTACAGGTGCAGTTGCGTAACTGACATGTGGCCTGTTTGGCCCACGTGTCAGTCAGCCTACTGCACCAGCAGTTAAGTAGAAGCAGCGTTATTCTCCAGCAGAACTCCCCGACTCCACGTCGCCGCCAAGAAGCTAACCGGCCGTCAATGGTCAACCCGCCTAGCTTGGCTTCAACAGGAGGGTAGCAGCGGTGGCCTTACTTGGACCCGAGCGGCGGCGACCTACCGTGTTCTACTCTTCCTCATTTTCTGTGTGGCGCGGCCTCGTTGGCAGCGGGGCGGGGCCGGCGATGTCATCTGTCTCGTTGCCGGCGGGCGGCGCCTCAGCGGAGCGGTGGAAATCCTCCCCCGCGTTGCCGGCAGGGTGGGGCCTCG
>NC_041392.1:584429165-584430100 GCF_002162155.2 Triticum dicoccoides | reverse complement strand
TGCCTCGTTGTTGGCGCTGCGGGGCCTCGGTGGAGCAGGGCCTCGTCGACGCCAATGGAGTGGGGACTCATCGGAGCCGGCATTGTCCTCTGCCTCATCCTTGGTCTCGCCAAACAGCGGCTCGCCCGCTTCATCGCCCTCTTTGCTAGCCTCTTTGTAGGCGGCCACAACCTCCGCCACCCGCATGTGGTCCCGCCAGCGCTCGAGGCGGCCCTTGCGGGCGGAGCGGTACGAGTCGAGCAGCGCCTCCTGCTCCGCCCGCTCTGCAGCGATCTGCTCCTCCACCTGCAGGTGCTCCTGGAGGAGATGGTGGTTGTAGGTGGCGTTGGCCTGTGCCTCCCGGAACTGCTCCTAACGCATCTACCTCACACTGTCCATATATTGGGCACGGGCCTCGCCGATGGTCATGGTGCAACGCACCAGCGAGGATGGCGCGGAGGAGGGGGTTGGCGCCGGATCATCGACTACCATGTTCTCCATTGGGACGTCGTCGTCGTCCGGCTGCCTACCGGCCAGCCGGTCGGCAGCAATGGCTGCCATCTCCTTGTGGTCCATCGTCCGCCCGCCCCGAAGAGCGTTGGAGCGCGAGGAAGCCATGGTGGGCAGTAGTGGTGTGGACAGGAGAAAGGGAACGAATGCGGATGACTGCGGCTATGGCCGGCGCAGCAGTTTATATAGCAATAGTGGGCAGGCGGAGGGACAGACGTGTGGTGCTGGAGTAGCCGCCTCTGCAACTGCGTATCATTAATGTGGGCGGCAGATGGATGGACGGATGGCACTTGTGTCGTTTGAAGGCGGAGCAATTGCCTGTACCGGGAAGTGGGGCGGGCGGCGCTGACTGTTTCGGGCGGAAAGCGCGCGCGGGCGAGGAGACGACTTTACTTGGAGAGGATGACAATGGGGACCCACCAGGTCCATAGCCTCACGTATGCAAG
>NC_041392.1:584401104-584428898 GCF_002162155.2 Triticum dicoccoides | reverse complement strand
TAACTATACTCCCTCCGTCTAGGTGAATAAGTCGTATTAGAAGGTGCATCACGACCTAGGTGCAAGCAGATTGGTGGAAAAGAAGAATATTTCTCTCTTCTAAACACAACATTTAATCACAACAGTTAAGAGGATGCCTTATTAGCTACCCATGCAGGCCATCGTAATTCATAGCATGCAAAGCGCTTTTATTTCTTGCCTAATAACCGCATGGACGTGCTGCATGCATTGGTCCTTGCCCGAGCAAAAAAAGGGAGGAAAGGGGTTTCCATGGGAGACAACGAGGCAGAGGTGGAAGCGCTCGCTGGAGTTATTTATTTTGCTTCCCCCTGGTTTCCTGACATCTCGGTCCCACACCATTGTCAACCTATGTAGTACTAGTCAATAAACGAGAGAATTGCACAAGAAGCGGCCGACAGCTCGGACCAAGCAGCTCGAGCAGTATTTGTGTTTTTGAGGTGTGAGCACTGCAGAGTTTTTGATGTTTAGCCCAGATATTAATTTTTATACTCTGAACAACAACGAAAACATCGCTGCAGGTATTAATTGGGCGGGTTGTGGCCCGTCTAGCCCAGGCCAGATATCCAGCCCAGATATTAATTTTTTTCATGCTGAAAATGGCTAGCCCAGCTATACTTTTTTAGGAATACCCACGCAAGGTCAAGTTGTTATTCTCTGCCCCGCTGGGCTGCAAATCTTTCCTAGAAGGGATGCATTAGGCTTAACAAGAAAATGGGCTTTAAGAAATAATAAATGGGATGTAATTATAAAAACTGGGCAGTAACTATAAAAAAATGCACCAAACACATGATTACTTTATAAAATATTATTTTTGGATATTGAAAATTTTAATTTCATTAATTGTTGCGAGCACAATGTTTCGTTGGATTTTTACGTAATATAAATTTATATTGAAATTGTATTTAATATGACTAGAAATTTCGGGATAAAAATATTTCGGATCCCATCAAAATGTGGGAAATTTTATTGAATTCTGTTTGAACGGTTGGTTGAAATGGGCTGTACTTTTAACAAACTGTAAATGGGCTGTAGTAAATTCCATTAGAATTCAAAAATGGGCTACACATTCTTACAAATCTCAAATGGGCTATAAGTTCTCTGCCACACACTTCTGGCCTTACTAAGTTGACGCGTCCCCTAAAAAAACAGAGTTGCCGCGTATGCAAGGCTTTGTCAACTTATAGTCAACACACGGTTCTAGCAGAAGTGGCCGTTGGATGTCCATTCAACGGATGCCGTGCTTCTTCTTCAATCTCGGATATTCTAGCTTCACCCGCCCAAAAAATGATTCCCCCCTGACATCTGGGGCGCACCGTTTCGGAAGCTGACCCGTGGGCCTACTAAGTTGACGTACCAAGGGCTTTGTCAGCTTAGTCAATATAAACGATTCTAGCTGCAGTGACCGTACGATGTCCATCCAATGGCCGTAGTGCTTCTTCAACCTTTGTCTTCTTACTCCAGTCGCCCAAAGCAGCGCCGGTCGTGCCGCCTGCTCCTGCCTCCCGTGGCCGGCTGTGCTGCCGTGGAGGCCTCACCGCCCCTACTATTCCCACCGTTGGCCAGGCCCTGCGGCGACGGCAGCCTCACATCACAGCCGAACGAGTGAACCCTCATACTCCTCTCCGTGTGGGCATCCACTGCCGCGTCTTCACCGGCTCCACGTCGTCCCCTTCCTAGGCCTCGTCGTCGTCCACCGCCCTGGTGCTCTCGGCGCGGCGTGGTCAACGTGGAAGGAATGACTTCCATCGGACATGGACTGTACGTGGAGAGGCTGACAGCTGGGTCCACGGCGGCAGCAAGGAAGTGCCTCCTTATTATGCGGAAAATAATGATTCCTCCACCTGACAGCAGGGACCCACCGGACGGGCCACCAGTATTTTGCGAAAAAAATCGTTTCCCCCTGACTGCTGGGACCCACCGGACGGGCCACCGTATTTCGCGAAAAAAACATTCCCCCCGCTCTCAGCTCAGACCCACTGGAAGTGCCTCCTTATTACGCACAAAAAAATGAATACTACTCCCACGGCTAACTGGGACCCACCTTGCTGGGAGGCTGACTTGTGGGCCTACTAAGTTGACGGGGACGAAGGGCTTTGTCAACTTAGTCAATATGAACGATTCTAACTCTAGTGACCGTACGATGTCCATCCAACGGCCGTAGTGCTTCTTCAACCTCTGGTCTTCTTACTCCAGCCGCCCAAAGCAGCGCTGGTCGTGCCGCATGCTCCTGCCTCCTGTGGCCGGCTGTGCTGCCGCAGAGGCCTCATCGCCCCCTACTATTCCCACCGCTGGCCAGGCCTGCAGCGACGACAGCCTCACACTGCAGCCGAACCAGTGAACCCTCGTAGTCCTCTCCACACGGGCTTCCACTTCCTCGTCGTCCCCTTCCTAGGCCTCGCCGTCGTCCATTGCCGTGGTGCTCTCCACGCGGCGTGGTCAAGGAACGACTTCCATCGGAAGAGTACTGTACGTGGAGAGGCTGACAGCTGGGTCCACGTCCACAGCCCCGTTTTTTTGCGATTTGCCAAGTAAGTCGCTTTGTCAGGCCTGTTGGGCTGCAAATCTTTCAAGACGAGGAGAGCTTTCATTCGGCTGGCCGAGAAAATGGCCCATCAGTAATGAGAAATGGGTTGTACATTTTTAAAACACATCAAACCGGCAATTAGTTTCAAATATCTTTTTTTTTTCATTTCAAGATTTTAAATTACATTAATTTTTATGTGCGGAGAATTTGTTGGATTTTATATTGATATACATTCATTTTTAAAATCAGTTTGAATGTGAGTCGAAATTTCGGGATTAAAAACAGTTTGGACCGCACCGAAATATGCAAAATTTCGTATAATTTTTTAACCGTTGCCATAATATGGGATGTAATGCTAACAAAAAGAATATGGGCTCCAAAAAACCTTAAGAATTAGCAAATGGGTTGTAAATTATTATAAATAATGGTAGATGGGCTGTATGTTGTTTTCCACAGATTTGAGGCTTTCCTAAAAAAAGGTTGACGCACAAGCACTGGCTGTGGGTTGTCCATCCAACGACCGTCGTGCTTCTTCAATCTCTGCTCTTCCTGCTCCGGCCGCTCAAACAAGCGCCAGCGGGACTGCCTGCTCCCTCCTCCTCGCGGCCGGCTGTGTTGCCGCGCAGGCCTCACCGCCCGACCGTACTCCCATCGCTGGCCTAGCCATCCCTCTACTCACGCACACCTGCTGTTATTCTCCGGCGACGGTAGACGAACCAGTAAACCCTCGTATAGTCGTACTCCCCTCCGCATGGGAAACAACTGCCGAGTCTTCCCTACCTCCGTGTCGTCCCCTTCCTAGGCCTCGCCGTTATCCACCGCCCTGGTGCTCTCGGCGCGGCGTGGTCAACGTGGTCAAGGAACGACTTTCATCGGACATGGACTGTATGTGGGGACGCTGACAGCTGGGTCCACGGTCGCAGCAAGGAAGTGCCTCCTTATTACGCGGAAAATAATGATTCCTCCACCTGACAGCTGGGACCCACCAGACGGGCCACTGTATTTCGCAAAAAAACGTTTCCCCCTGACTGCTGGGACCCACCAGCTACATCTTCGCACGCAAGGAAGTGCGTCCGAAAAAAACAATTCGCCCCTGATTGCTGGGACCCACCAGCTACATCTTCGTAGGCAAGGAAGTGCCTGACAGTCGGGACCCACCTGGTCGAAGCGTACGTAGCGTTGTCATTCTGGTCGCGAACGTGTATGTACATACTGGTCGATGTAGAGGCGCGCACGTGTCGTAGTAGAGGCGCACACGTGTCGTAGTAGAGGCGAGCACGTAGCATGTACACGTACGTACAGCGGCCAGGGTGCAAGAAAGAAAATACGGCCACGTATGTGTACATACGGGCGGGGTCTCGAACGCCTACTCGCACATACGTACGGCCAGGGCTCATGTACATGGCTGGGTCGGAACGGAGAAATAGCATCGTCGTCGTGTTCATGGGGAGGCAACGGAATGCATCATGTTCATGGGGAGGCAACAGAATGCGTCGTGTTCATGGGGAGGCAACGGAACGCATGGCAGCCACCCAGCTGTGTCAGAACAGAATGCGTGGTCGTGTTCATCGGGAGGGCTTGGACGGAACATGCGATGGAAATGAGGCCTGGCGTACCTCACAACGGAGGAAACAGACCTCCTACATTCGGAACGGGGTCCTATTGATCGGGAGGGGTCTGGCGTACCACAAAACGGAGGAAACGGACCTCCTACGGTCGAAACGGGGGTCCTGTTCATCAGGAGGGGTGTGGCGTACCGCAAAACGGACGAAACGGACTTGTGTTGGAGTGCTACGGTCGAAACGGGGGTCCTGTTCATCGGGAGGGGTGTGGCATACCGCAAAACGGGACTCCACGGGATACTGTTCATCTCCACTGTCGACCCCCTCCAGCCTCCACGAGCTACTGTTCATCCACCGTCGACCTCCTCCAGCCTCCACCTGCGGCTGTTCATCCACGGGCTCCTGTTCATCCAGCGCTACTCCACCGGCTACTGTTCAACCAGCCCTCTCCACGGGCTCCTGTTCAACCACCCCTCCATGGGCTACTGTTCATCCTGCCCTCCACCATCTACTGTTCATCCTGCCCTCCACGGGGTGGTCCTGTTCATCCAACCCTCCACGGGGTCCTGTTCATCCAGCCCCAACCGGCTCGATCGATCGGGGTCCTGCTCATCCAGAGGCAACACCACGGGGTCCTGTTCATCCACCCCCACCGGGAACTGTTCATCCAAACCCCCCCGCAACACTCACTGTTCATCCAGAGGCAGCATCGATCGGCTTCAGTTAGCAGCAGTAGCAAAGGAATCGCTCGATCGGGTTCAGTTAACAGCCATCGATCGATCGCTCGGGTTCAGTAACGCGTAGCCTGCAGTGCAATCACTCGGGTTCAGTTAGAGCCCAACACCTCGCTCGGATTCAGTTAGAGCCAACACCTCGCACACACGTGCGTACGTGTATGAGAGAAACGCACATCGCTCGGCCCCCGACCTCCCACCGTAACCGGGAACTCCCCAAAATTTTCCTCGCCCTCACTTCTACCACGATTTTTTCTGTCATGGACGGCCCTTAGAATGTCATGCAGCTGCGTCTCCAGCCTGCCCAGGACGAAAAGCCCATTTTCTGTCATGATTTTTTCTCATAGAAGTAGGAGCCCACCACATCTATGATGATACCGGGGTTTTTCACAATTATCGTCATAGAAGTGTCATATGTATGACATAATTTTTTTTGTTCGGCCCAAAATGTCACGGATGTGTCTTTTTTTGTAGTGAGTCCAAATGAGGTGCGGTTTTTGGCCACGCGATCGTGATCGAACGGCCGAGAGGAAGGAGGGGGTTTGGATGGGTTTTGGGCCACTTTGGAAGGGTGTTGGGCTGCAACACACACGAGGCCTTTACGGTTCCTCGGTTAACCGTTGGAGTATCAAACGAACTCCAAATGGCACGAAACTTTACAGGCGGCCTACCGGTGGTGTACCAAGGCCGCTTGGCAAATATCGGTCCATTTCGAGAAAGTTTAACACCCGCACACGAAAAGAGGCAAAAGGGGGGCGCCGGAGGACGTAGGAGTGCCGAATCGCAAAACGGACAACGGAGAAAAAGCTCGGGTGCATGAGACGAACACGTATGCAAATGCGATGCACATGATGACAAGATATGAAATGCATGACATGGAAAAAAAGCAAAACAAAGACAAAACCCAACCACAAGGGAATATCATAACTTAGAGCCGAAACCGGCAAGAGTTGGAATACAAATATGACAAGTTACATTCGAGGCTTTACAACACTCCACCACTATGAAAGGATCTCGTCCCGAGATCTAGGACTGAAAGAACTCCGGATATTCGGAATGGAGGTGGTCCTCGCGTTCCCAGGTGGCTTCTCGGTCGGAATGATGTGACCACTTCATTTTCAGGAATTTGATAGACTTGTTGCGAGTCTTGCACTCAGTTTCTTCAGGGATAGCAATGGGATGCTCATGATAAGACATGTCTCCTTGGAGACCAATCTCTTCGAAGTTGATGGTGCGGTCAGGAGTCTTGAAACACTTGCGAAGCTGAGACACATGAAACATGTCGTGCACATTTGCAAAGTTGGACGGAAGCTCAAGTTGATAGGCGAGATCGCCTCTTTTGCCAATGATCTTGAAAGGACCCACGTATCTAGGGGCAAGCTTCCCTTTGATACCGAAGCAACGAGTACCTTTCATTGGAGAGACGCGGAGGTAGACATGGTCTCCTATCTCGAAAGCCAAATCACGATGCTTGCTATCATAGTAACTCTTCTGGCACGATTGCGCGGCTTTGAGATTTTCACGAATGACTTTGCACATTTCTTCAGCCTCTGTGATCAAGTCATTGCCAAGAAGTTGGCGTTCACCAGTCATTGACCAATTAAGAGGAGTACGGCACTTTCTGCCATAGAGAATCTCGACTGGGGCCTTACCCGAACTAGCTTGGAAGCTGTTGTTGTAGGAGAACTTGGCATATGGGAGACAATCTTCCCACTTCATACCAAAAGAAATGACACAAGCCCTGAGCATATCTTCAAGAATTTGAATTACTGGCTCGACTTGTCCACTGGTTTGAGGATGAAAGGCTGTGCTGAAGTGAATGTTGGTGCCCATGGCCTTCTGAAATGAATCCCAGAACTTAGAGGTAAAGATGCTTCCATGATCTGAAGATATCAACTGCGGAATGCCGTGCAAGGAGACAATCCTGGAGGTATATAGCTCTGCCAACTGAGCTGCTGTGATAGATTCTTTGATAGGAAGAAAATGAGCCACTTTAGTAAGCTTGTCGATGACAACAAAGATAGCATCATTTCCGTGCTTGGACTTGGGAAATCCAGTCACGAAGTCCATCTCGATATGGTCAAACTTCCATTATGGAATGGCAAGAGGTTGGAGGAGACCAGCTGGCCATTGGTGTTCTGCTTTCACTCTTCTGCAGACATCACATTCATTCACGAGCTGAGCAATCTCGCGCTTCATTCGAGTCCACCAATACGACTGCTTGAGGTCATGGTACATCTTTGTACTTCCAGGATGAATGGATAGAAGGGAATTGTGAGCCTCGTTCATAATTACTTTACGAAGGTCACCCTTAGGAACAACAATTCGATCCTCGAAGAATAGAGTATCTTTGTCATCAAGGCGATAACACTTGTACTTGGGTTGGATCTTGGCAATCCCAATCTTCACCTTCTTCACCATTGCATCAAGAAGTTGAGCCTCACGAATCTGATCTTCCATAGTAGGAGAGACTTGGAGCTTGCAAGAAATCCTTGAGGAACAACTTGGTGGTTAAGTTTGCGGAAAGCTTCACAAAGATTCGGTTGGAAGGGCTTGAGAATCAAACTGTTGTAGTAAGCCTTCCTGCTCAAAGCGCCAGCAATGACATTGGCCTTGCCTGGAGTATATTCAATACTCGAATTATACTCTTGAATCATTTAGACCCAACGAGTCTGCCTGAGGTTGAGGTTGGGCTGAGTGAAGATGTACTTGAGACTCTTATGATCAGTGAAGATGTCCACTTTCTGTCGTGGAATTGTCACGACAGATGTCCTAGAGCAAGGACTTAGTCGTAGGGCCATTGCACTAGGAAGCTTAAAGGGGTTAATCGGGACAAAGGACATGAGAAGGTTTTATACTAGTTCGGCCCCTTACGATGAAAGTAAAAGCCTACGGCTAGTTGGGATTGGTATTGCTGGGGTTTCGATCACCAAGAGGCTCAACTCGCCAGCTTGGTTATCGACTTCTTGTTTCTTGCCCTAAGCCGCCACCGGGTCGTCCCCTTATATACATGGGTTGACGCCTGGTGGCCTACAGAGTCCCGGCCGGCTCATAATCGTGTCCGGCTCGGTGACTTCCTTTACATGCCTTTCTTCACAAGTCTTTCCTTACATATGACAGTTCACAATATCGGGCCTTAAACCGCCTTTAGGCCTTTGGGCTTTCTATAAGATTTAATAAACTATAATCTTGAATGTTTAATGGGCTTCTTGTGTAACCCGCCATTAGGGCTAACCCGGCCCCTCCTGGGCGGGTCATAACTGATAATAATATCCCCAACATTAGGCCCCAGGTTGACTTTGAACTTCGTTCTTTGTCAATCTTCAATACTTAGACAAAAATCCATCTTCTTATCTTCGCTGAAATTTTCTTGTAACCCGCCGGGACAACATATCTTGAAAATGCAAAAAACTTTCATGACGTCATCTTCTAACGGATCTTTTATTTTTAATGTTTCCCGATAATCGAGGCGCCTATATAGCTGGATAACCATTATTCAATTCTCCCTTGATTTTCGCGCCCGTCTGTTTGCATCTTTTCCTTATAAATAGGCACGCCTCGGCCTTCTCATTCTCCTCTCTTTCTCGGTCTTCTTCCTCTCACAAAACCCCTGCTGCTCGAGTTCTGCCGCCGCCGCGCCTCATCTCCGTCTCCGTCGACCTTGGCCGCTGCATCAACCTGAACCGATCCAGAGAAACCGTGGCGACCTCCGCAGTAGATCTGCAACCGTAAGTTTTCTTTCCTTCGTTTCTCAGATCTGCATTAGGGTTTCCAAGCTCCTGCGTGTTCTTCATAGTTCATCATAGTTCATCGTAGTTCTTCCACCGCCAGCCTTTTCTGATCCAAAAAGTCATATATATGCTCGCGCGGTAGTGTTTTTGTACCTCTTCTTGATCCACAGATCCCTTTCTCTGATTAAAAGGCTGCTTTAGAACTTACCGACTCCTCTGTACTGAACTTTTTAGGTCTAGAATTGTTTTCATTTTGAATAACCATTTGATCTGTAATAATACCAAGCAATGTAGGAAACTTGTTTGTCTCGATACTTAGCTGAATTTGCCTTCTTAAAATATCTATAGTCATGGCGGCTTATCATGCCGGCTTAATTTTCCTTATATGTCAGTAGCCCTTAACTAAGCCGCCATTACTTGTTTGCATCTTCATCACTTAACTATCAATCTCACCATTAAACTGAACCGGCATGTTGCTTTTCTTTTCAGTTCCTTGCACATCATGCCATCCAAAACACCAACTATCTGTAACTGGGTTCACTCAACCATAACTGAGGAACATTTAAAAGAGTTCTTCACCATAGGATTTCTGCCAGCGAAAACCGTCATGTCTTACCGTGCCCCTGACCCGGAAGAAGAACGGCCCAATCCGAGAGACGGTGAGGTGATCGTTTTTACTGACCACATGAACCGTGGCTTCTCACCGCCCGGCTCAAAGTTCTTCAGAGAGGTCCTCCACTTTTTCAAGCTCCACCCTCAAGATATCGGGCCCAACTCCATATCTAACATCTGTAACTTCCAAGTGCTCTGTGAGGTATATCTTCAACATGAGCCGACCGTGGAGTTGTTTAGAGAATACTTTTATCTAAACCGGCAGAACGAGTGCACCAACGTCCTTAGCCTAGAGCTTGGAGGCATATCAATCCAGCGCCGACAGGGTGCCGTGTCCCCCTTATTGTCTTACCAAGTCACTTGAAGGACTAGAACCAGACCTGGTTCTACTGCCGGGACACTTCACCAGCAAACGAGAAGCCACTGCCGCGTTATCGCCCTGATCGTCTTGATTCCAAGTTCGCGCTTCCTGATAAGCTTACCGTCGCTGAATGCAAGAGGCTGATACCATCCATCAAAAGGATCAATGCTCTGTTGGGGAATGGGTTAACTGGAGTTGATCTGACCCGCTGCTAGATCTCATGGCGGGTCATCCCTTTGAGCTGCCGGTCAAAGCTGATGTATGAGTATGGTGGAGGCCCAGATGACTCTCTTCGTCACAGCCCCGTTCAATTGACAGAAGAAGATATTGTCGCAATGTCAACTCTTTTGGTGAACGGGAAATACGAAGATTGCAGTGTCGTCGGGTTAAACCCCTTCTGCCAGCTTAACCCGGTGCCAGAAGTAAGGATGTCATTATTTCTCTCCTTTGTATTCTCACAGCCGTATTGTTTTAATACTTACCTGACTCTTTATCTTGTTTTTACCTGTCTGCAGGCCAACTCTGACTTCTGTAAAATTAAGTATGACCACGAGGCTGCCAAGAAAGCGAAAGCCGCCGCCATAAATGCCAAGAAAACGACCCGGAGGTCGAAAAAGAAGAAAAAGAGCACTGCTGAAGATTTGATGATACATCTGACTCGGAGGTAGCCCTTGATTCCCTTGGCCAATTTTTTAACAATCTTATTGACACTGATCATTACCAGGATGACACTGGGCCAGTCAGGCTGTGGAAGTAGAGGTAACTATCATTTCCTCTGACTCAGAGCCCTTGCCAAGACAAAAAGTTTGACGAGTGATCCGTAAAGTAAGGTTTTCTAACCCTTTAGCTCACTTGGATCCCAACTTTCGTTTGAAAAAGCAGCAACATGAAAGCCGCCGTCAAGCTTGGACTGAAGATGAGCCGGCTGTCGTTCTTCAACAAACTCCTCAGAAGCGTCCAAATGAGGTTTACTTCTTTCTGTCTTTAACTATTTTAAATGGATCCTCCCCCTTGTACTACTTTTAAATCTATTTTATCCTTTCAGGAGGTGTCTCGCTCTTCTGGCGACTCATCGCAAACACAATTTCCGGCCTTCAAGACTGCCCCTGGGTAATGAAAAATCCTCATGTTTTTCGGGTTGTTCAAATTGTATCTTTTATACTGACAATCTTGCAACATTTTTCTTAGTGGCCAAGCTAAATCCAAGAAAACGAAGGTAGCTAAACCGGTGGAAGACCCGCCAGTACTTGCATCTGACCCGGCCAGGCCATCTTCTCCAATAACCGACGCTCCAGCAGACCCGCCAGTTGATGTAGAAGCAAATCCTCTTGAGCCGTTGTTTGATGAAACCACTGTGAACCCTTATGCTACAGGACCATCAAGCTCAGCCAACCCGCCATCACCATCTGCACAAGACGTTCAGATCACCGGGAGCCGCTTTATTGAACCAGGGAATCCAACCGTGCTGGCTCGGTGTACCGCGAAACAAGAGGCATTGGAGAGGTAGAAAGTTCGCTTTGACGTTGCCAACTATGACCATCTAAATGCCAATGATATTTTATCCGGCTATCTCAACCATGTACACTCCAGTTGCAACTCTGAGATTGAAATGGTCAAACAGCTGTAGTTGAAATACGTGGTACATTCTTCCAGCTTATCTATATTCCTTCAGCCCCCAAGTCTTCGGATTATGGGAGAACGGGAATGATCTGTAGACTTTAAAATATAGGCCGAGACCTTTACCTTTGAAACTTTTCTTTAATTCAATAGAACAAAGCTTCACCTGTAGTCCCCAAGGGCCGATTCATTTTGATCATAAATGAGCCGGTACTTTAAATTGTTTGGTACCGTATTCAAAGGACTTAATACTCCGGCTTAACCTTGAGAAACTTGCTGAACTACATACATTAGCCCCCAAGTGCCAAGTGCTGTTACTTTGTAAGGTACTTGGGACTTAAAGTATGTCTTTAGAGTCATAAAAATTTGATTTGGCATACATTAGCCCCCAAGTGTCAAGTAATTTTTGTAAAGTACTTGAGACTTGAATCTTGATTTTTGAACTTGAAACCAAATCTTGACTCATCTGAATGTTTTGGAGAATGCCTTATCTGAATTGAACTCACAATTGACTGATGCAAAGACCCGGCTAGCGAGTCAGGAGGCAGAAATCAAATCTGCTAACTCGAAACTGCAAATAAGTCTCTCTGCGACGGAAAATTTAAAGACCAGCTTCGCCGCCAAGAAGAAAACTTGGGAAGAGGAAAAAACGCTTCTGACCCAACGTGCTGAGAAGGCTGAAACAACCCTTGAAGAGATTTCAATAGAGTTGAATGGGTTAAAGGGCCGGGTGTTTCAAATGGTGGCTGCCATCTTTGGCAAGCCGTCTGATTTTAACTTTGTGTGCCTTTTGCTGATCCGGAGTATAAGCCGCCAGCTGACTTTGTGTGTAAAATATGTGCTGGCCCTCGAAGCAAAAATCTGAGCCAAGACCCTTTGGTTAAACTGAAGGCAGTGTATACTTTGGTAGAACAACTATATATTGGCGCACAGCGGGCTCTTGCCGCCATCTCTCCTGCCAATCAAGGACCCAACCGGCTCAGCGACGTCCTGAAGAAACTGTCAATCCTGCCTGCCAGGTTTCAAGAAGTGAAACGCTCCTATGCGCGAGCCGGGGCTTTGACTGCCCTGAGCTGCTCCAAGGCTTGGGTGCTAGACCTAGACCCGGCAGACGTGGCCAGAGGCTATCCCACCGTGAAGGAAGACGGATCTCCCTTTGAGCAGGATGACTTCATGGCTTGCGTGCGTGGAGTCCGGCCTCAGGCAACTACCCTTGGGGATGATACCAATATTGACAAATATCAGCCGGGTTTTGATAGTGAGAATAAGAAGATGGCCACTCCCTCGTACAAGGTAACAGATTTGATTCCACCGGTAAGAGAAGACACATTTGCCCCGGAAGTTGACCCGGTCGGCCTGATCGACGACGAAGCCGGATTTGTCGCCGTGAATGGTTTTGATTGGTCAAAACCCAACTTCCAGCCAACAGAAGGTGGTGAATCGGCGAGGGAGGAACAATGATCATCTTCGTGGGCTTATAAAGCCTTGTAATAGCTTAGCTGTGAAAACACTGTTTGCTTTGCTTATGCCATCGCGCATAAAACACTTCTACATGATTCTGTGTTTCCTGATGCCAATGTATGCATCGTATTTAATGTTTGTTTCTACAACATTTGAACTCTGTTCCTGTAGATACAAAGAAAAGACTGGCTTAGCGGCTTAGAACCAAACGGGTTAAAACACCCGGTTTATAGCCAATATGTTTACCACAATAAGAACCAGAAACAGATATAAACAAAGGACAAGGGCTGAGACTAACTCTTTTAGTTAATGCAGTAGGTAATTGCGTATAAGTAATAACCATACATTGTACCTTTTGATCCTTAGACCGCCGGCTTGAATAACCCGGGTGATGAAATTGATAATTCAAACTTTATGAGAAGTCAATGCTTTTGAATACTCAATGATCATTATACCTTGGTAGCTATGTTGTCAAATAGTCGAGCCGGTGAAGAAGACCAGGCTAATTATTCGTAATATTGAAACAACAAAAAACTAAAAGGCAAACAATAGATAATAAGCATAATTTAACCTTGTATTGAAAAGGTTGGGGGCTTCTGATTCGAATACAATCAGTAAACCAGACCAAAGGGGTTAAGCTAAGGTTCGAATACGACCATATAGCCCCAGTGGTTTTGGCATTGCGCCGATCAAGAGGGTACCGACAACTATGTTCTCTTTGGTTCGAATACGACCTATGTTTGAATAGGAAGCCCCCAAATGACGTTGAGAGGTTTTTAACGACCCTGATTCGAATACGATCCAAGTCGGACCCAAAAGGGGTTAAGCTATGATTCAGATACGATCAAGAAGCCCCCAAATGAGTTTGGCCTTGAGCCGATCAAGAGGATTATCATAGCTATGTTATCTTTGGTTCGAATACGACCTATGTTTGAACAGGAAGCCCCCAAGTGACCATCAGATTTTCAGCTAGATTCGGATACAATCATAAGCCGGACCAAAAAAGGTTAAACTTGATTCAAATATGATCAACTCCTTAATAGTCATTTGAAAATAAGAAATAACAAAGATGCATAATATTTGAAAAGAAAAGAGACCAATGGTCTTACTTTATTACTTATCATGGTATATACAATGTCAAAGTATGTACATGATGAGAGCCGGTGGCTCAGGTGTAGTATGGCCGAAGTTGAGCAATGTTCCACGGCCGGCGGGTCTCCTCCTCCGACTTACGTGAGTCTTTGTGCTCTCGAACGTCAATGAGGTAATATGACCCGTTGTTTAAGTTCTTACTGACCACAAAGGGTCCTTCCCAAGGTGGGGATAACCTGTGTGCATCTGACAGATCCTGGATGAGCCGGAGCACCAAGTCGCCTTCCTGAAAAGTCCTGGACTTATCCCGGCGGTTGTGATAACGGCGCAGGTCCTGTTGATAAATTGCTGACCGGGCCGCTGCTAAGTCTCTTTCTTCATCCAACAAGTAAAGTGCATCCTGTCTGGCTTGTTCATTATTAGCTTAAGCCGCCACAGGGGGCGAGTCATGTCGGATGTCACTAGGCAACACTGCTTCTGCTCCATAAACCATGAAGAAGGGTGTGTAACCTGTCGACCTGTTAGGTGTGGTGTTGATACTCCGCAACACCGAGGGTAATTCCTCTACCCAACAACCCGGTGTTCGCTGTAAGGGAACCATAAGCTGGGGTTTCAGACCTTTCAAAATTTCCTGATTGGCTCTCAGCTTGACCATTGGATTGAGGATGAGCTACAGAAGAAACATCAAGCCAGATGTGCTCACGTTGACAAAACTCCTCCATAGCCCCTTGGGATAGATTAGTGCCATTGTTAGTGATAATGCTGTGTGGAAAACCAAAACGGAAGATCACCTTTTTCATGAACTGAACCGCCGTGGCCGCGTCACACTTACTCACTGGCTCCGCCTCAACCCACTTAATGAATTTATCAACTGCCACCAAGAGATGTGTCTTTTTATCCTTAGACCTTTTGAAAGGTCCCACCATGTCAAGCCCCCAGACCGCAAACGGCCAAGTGATTGGAATCATCCAGAGCTCCTGAGCCGGCACATGCGCCCGTCGTGCAAACTTTTGACATCCATCATATCTACTGACCAAATCTTCTGCATCAGTGTGAGCCGTCAACCAGTAAAAACCGTGATGAAAAGCCTTGGCCACCAGAGATTTTGACCCGGCGTGATGACCACAATCGCCTTCATGGATCTCACGAAGGATTTCCTGACCTTCTTCGGGGGAAACACACCGCTGAAATGCTCCGGAAACGCTGCAATGGTATAATTCTCCATCCAAAATCGTCATTGACTTAGACCGCCGTGTTATCTGTCGAGCCAGGGTCTCATCCACTGATAACTCTCCCCGGGTCATGTAGGCCAAGAATGGCACTGTCCAATCTGGGATGACATGAAGAGTCGCGACCAACTGCGCCTCCGGGTCAGGAACAACTAAATCTTCTTCTATGGGCAACTTGACAGAGGGGTTATGCAAAACATCCAAAAAGGTGTTAGGTGGTACCGGCTTACGCTGAGACCCCAACCGACTTAAGGCATCAGCCGCTTTGTTCTTTCAACGGTCAATGTGCTCCACCTGATAACCTTTAAAATGCCCTGCAACAGCATCAACCTCCTGGCTATAAGCCGCCATGAGAGGGTCCTTGGAATCCCACTTGCCTAATACCTGTTGAGCCACTAGATCTAAGTCGCCAAGACATCTGACCTGGCTCAAACTCATTACTTTTTCCACTCGAAGACCATGGAGCAAGGCTTCATACTCTGTTGCATTGTTAGTGCAAGGAAACATCAACCGTAATAGATAACAAAATTTGTCAGCTCGCGGAGGGTTAACACAACTCCAGCCCCCGAGCCTTCCAACTGCCTGGACCCATCAAAATAAATAGTCTAATATGTGTTGTCTGGTTTCTCTTTTGGCATCTGCATCTCTATTCAGTCATTAATGAAGTCAACAAGTGCTTGAGATTTGATCGCAGTACGTGGCACATACTTCAACCCATGAGACCCAAGCTCAATTGCCCACTTGGCGACTCACCTAGTGGATTCTCTGTTTTGAATGATGTCTCCCAAAGGAGCAGAGCTAACCACGGTGATTGGATGTCCCTGAAAATAATGCTTAAGCTTCCAGCTTGCCATGAACACCCTATATATGAGCTTCTGCCAATGTGGATATCGTTGTTGGGATTCAATTAGCACCTCACTGACGTAATAAACCGACCGTTGAACCGAATGCTCCTTGCCAGCCTCCTTGCGCTCCACCACAATAGCCACACTAACAGCTCGTGAGTTGGCGGCCACGTACAACAGTAGCGGCTCTTTCTCAACTGGAGCAGCCAGGACCGGCGGTTCAGCAAGCTATGTCTTCAGATCTTCAAAAGCAGAGTTTGCAGCATCGCTCCAAACAAAATCATCTGTTTTCTTCATCATCTGATGCAGAGGCATTGCCTTCTCCCCTAACCGGCTTATGAACCGGCTCAAAGCAGCAACACGGCCCACCAGTCGTTGAACGTCATTGATGCATGTTGGTTTTTCCAGGCATGTAATTGCCTTGATTTTCTCCGGGTTAGCCTCAATACCTCGGTTAGACACCGAAAAACCCAAGAGCTTGCCGACTGGGATTCCAAAAACACACTTGGCCAGGTTAAGCATCATTTTGTAGACCCAGAGATTATCAAAAGTCTCTTTCAGATCTGTGACCAAGGTTTCTTCCTTCCTGGATTTTACCACTATATCATCCACATAAGCATGAACATTACGCCCAATTTGATCATGAAGACAATTCCGCACACACTGTTGGTAAGTCGCCTGGGCACTCCTAAGCCCAAAAGGCATAGACACATAGCAGAAAGCTCCAAAAGGAGTGATAAAAGCCGTCTTCTCCTGATCCTTGACTGCCATCTTGATCTGATGATAACTGGAATAAGCATCCAAGAAACTCAGACGTGCGCAACCCGCCGTAGCATCAATGATCTGATCAATATGGGGGAGGGCAAAAGGATCAGCCAGACAAGCCTTGTTTAGATCGGTGTAATCCACACACATACGCCAAGTACCATTCTTTTTTAGTACAAGCACCGGGTTGGCTAACCACTCTGGGTGAAAGACTTCTATAATGAAACCAGCTGCCAAAAGCCGGGCCACCTCTTCTCCAATGGCCTTGCACCTTTCTTCATTGAACCGTCGGAGAAATTATCTGACAGGTTTAAACTTTGGATAAATATTGAGAGTGTGCTCAGCGAGTTCCCTCAGGACACCCGACATGTCTGAAGGTTTCCATGTGAAGATGTCCTGGTTCTCACGGATGAACTCGATGAGCGCGCTTTCCTATTTTGGATCCAAGTTAGCACTGATGATGAACTGCTTGGATGAGTCGCCAGACACAAAGTCAACCATCTTGGTGTCATCAACTGATTTGAACTTCAACACCGGCTCATGCTCTATTGTTGGTTTATTTAATGACGTCATGTCTGCCGGGTCAACATGATCTTTGTAAAACTTTAACTCTTCTGTTGCACAGATAGATTCAACATAGGCAACATCACCTTCTTCACATTCCAAAGCTATTTTTCGGCTCCCGTGTACTGTAATGGTGCCCTTATAACCCGGAATCTTAAGCTGCAGATACATATAACATGGCCGAGCCATGAATTTGGCATAAGCCGGCCGTCCAAATAGAGCATGATACAAGCTTTTGATCTTAACCACCTCAAAGGTTAATTTTTCTGCTCTGGAGTCATACTCATCTCCAAAGGCTACTTCTAGTTCAATCTTACCTACTGGGTATGCCGACTTGCCAAGAACCACACCGTGGAAAACAGTATTGGATTGTTTAAGACTCTTATCAGTCAATCCCATCCGACGGATCGTCTGATAGTAGAGGATGTTGATGTTGCTGCCTCCATCCATGAGTACTTTAGTGAATTTGTATCGACCAACCTGAGGTGCTACCACCAAAGCCAAGTGTCTCGGATTATTGACCCGGGGTGGGTGATCCTCTCTGCTCCACATAATAGGCTGCTCTGACCAACGTAAGTAACGTGGAACCGCCGGCTCAACGACATTGACGGCTCTCTTGTGAAGTTTCTGGTCTCTCTTACATAAGCTAGTGGTGAATACATGGTATTGCCCACTACTCAGCTGCTTCGGATTGCTCTGATATCCGGACTGCTGTTGCTGATTACCTTGGCTGGGTTGCGGATTATACCTTCCTTGGTTACCAGGATGACCCTGACCGTGAAATCCTCCTCCACCTAAGTCGGCGCCCGGGCCTTGGAAACTACCTCCACCTGAGCCGCCACCTGGGCCGTGACCTCCATCAAACGCGTTTGAATTTTTAAATGCCTTTATGATCGTACAATCTTTCCACATGTGGGTGGCTGGCTTCTCCCGGGTGCTGTGTTTTGGACAAGGCTCATTCAATAATTGCTCAAGGGTGGGACCTGACCCGCCCGACCGAGGGGGCTGTCTGCCCTTACGCCGTAGATTTCCGCCCTGTGCATTGGTGTTAGCAACAAACTCATCAGCCTTATGTTTATTACCTCCTTGATTTGCCGGGTTATGCTGGTGACCCTTGCCGTTGCCGTTCTTCTTTCCCTTTGTTGCCTTTTCTTCGTCAGACACCGGGTCCTTGGTAGTATCAGAATCAGCATACTTGACGAGAGCCGCCATTAACATTCCCATGTCATTACAGTCACGCTTGAGCCGGCCCAGCTTCTGCTTCAGAGGTTCAAAACGGCAATTTTTCTCCAACATTAAGACTGCTGAGCCGGCATCCATCTTATCAGATGAATGTATTATCTCCTTGACCCGGTGCACCCAATGGGTTGTGGATTCACCATCCTCTTGCTTGCAATTGGTCAAGTCCACAATCGACATAGGCTGCTTACACATGTCTTTAAAGTTCTGGATGAACCGGGCCTTCAACTCTGCCCATGAGCCGATAGAATTGGGTGGCAATCCCTTTAACCAAGTACGAGCTGTTCCATCTAACATCATAGTGAAATACTTGGCCATTGCTGCACCGCTGACCTCCAATAACTCCATAGCCATCTCATAACTCTCAATCCAAGCCCCGGGCTGTAAGTCAGCTGTGTAATTAGGCACCTTACGAGGCCCCTTAAAGTCCTTTGGCAAACACTCATTACGTATGGCCGGCACCAAGCAAGGAATGCCTCTGGTTCTTGTGGCCACTCCTGCCTCGATCGAGGTTGCTGGAAAAGCCAGAAAAGTTTGATGAGCCACCTGATCTGCTGCTGCTCGTTCCGCCTCTTGACGAATCCTCTCCTAATCTGCCAAGTTAGGGGCTCCAGCCCGCACCGGCTCATGCCTGTATGGCTGGTTGTGGCGTTGAGCATTGCTTGACATATCTGCGGATTCCATATGCCACTATAACTCGGGCTCCGGCTTGGGCGAGGAGTTGAATGGATCCTGTCTCGACTGTAGGAGTATGCATCCTGCTGCGCCAGAGCTGTATGAAGAAGTTCCCTTACCCTCCGTGTTTCAATCGCCGCCGGTGAGTCACCTTCCTTCGGAAGAGGCGCCAGAGGAGCCGATGCTGCGATGAGGTTTTCCAAAGGGTTGGAGAAGTGACCCGGCGGTGTTGGGACGTAATGAGGCAGAGTGGTAATTATGCGAGGTGGATCCATGGCGCGCGGCTGGACTGGTGCGACGGGTGTTGTAATCCGGGGTGCCTCTAGTGGGTTACTTCCCCCGGCTCCAGGTGTGTGAAAAAGATTCCTAGGATCGAGCGTCAGAAGAAGACGTGATTGCGTTTTCTGACGCCTCCTCCTCATGACCTTGTTCGATGCGTTCAGATCCACTGAGACCCGGAAGGTCTCCGCTTGAAGCTGTTGAGCACAAACGTGCAAAGCCACCCACTCTGCTGCCATCCCGACTTCCTCTGCGGCTAGATTTTCCTTAGCTTGCACCATCTCTTCACGTACGCGTGCAACCTTTGCGTCATGTTGGGCTTTATCCGCCGGTTCTACCACGACAGTCAACAGAGTCGTCAGTTTATCCATGAGGTCCATCAAGATCTGAGCCGGGGGGCGCGCGGGGTCTCCTGACCCGACCACAGCCGACCTGGTAGCTGTTGCCGCTGCTGCGGTAGAGTTCTGCCTGGGCTGTGTCCCTGCCATGAAGACTCCGACCCAATTCGGCGGATCAAGAGGGTCCAGAATACTTCTCCCATCGGAACAGCCCCCGAGCATGCCGTCCTACAGTTGGTACAAAGAGTCCGTCTCGCCCGTTGATGAAGCAGTATTAGAACAGACGGCCGTCTCACCACCCTCCACCGATCCTTCAGAGTATTCACCACCGTGGATGCAGCCTACGAAGGCATGCTTCACGGCAGATTGAACACGGGCGGTCCTCGTGCGCCGAGCCGTTTCGATGAAGTTGGTGTGGACGTCCGGCTCAGGACCTGACTCGCCGATCTGGCCTATGAAGACGTGAATTCCGTCGAAGGGGACCCGGTATCCGTACTCAATTGAGCTGGCCTCCGGGCCCCAGCCTTCGTCGTCAATGTAGAGCTTGCCGCGACGACTCTTGGTCATCTGGCCCACAGCGTATCCCTTGAGCCCTTCGAAGTTGCCCTTCAAGAACTCAAATCCACTGTGCGCTGGCCCCATGGTGGGCGCCAACTATCATGGAATTGTCACAGCAGATGTCCTAGAGCAAGGACTTAGTCGTAGGGCCATCACACTAGGAAGCTTAAAGGGGTTAATCGGGACAAAGGACACGAGAAGGTTTTATACTAGTTCGGCCCATTACGATGAAGGTAAAAGCCTATGTCTAGTTGGGATTGGTATTGCTGGGGTTTCAATCACCAAGAGTCTCAACTCGCCGGCTTGGTTATCGACTTCTTGTTTATTGCCCTAAGCCACCACCGGGTTGTCCCCTTATATACATGGGTTGACGCCTGGTGGCCTACAGAGTCCCGGCCGGCTCATAATCGTGTCCGGCTCGGTGACTTCCTTTACATGCCTTTCTTTACAAGTCTTTCCTTACATATGGCGGTTCACAATATCAGGCCTTAAACTGCCTTCAGGCCTTTGGGCCTTCTATAAGATTTAATAAACTATAATCTTGAATGTTTATTGGGCTTCTTGTGTAACCCGCCATTGGGGCTGACCCGGCCCCTCCTGGGCGGGTCATAACTGATAGTAATATCCCAAACACTTTCCTTCCCAACAAGAGATGTCTCCATGTTAAAAGAGCATGGACAACTGCCGCCAACTCGAGGTCATGAGTGGGGTAGTTCTTTTCATTGGGCTTCAACTGGCGAGAGTTATAGGCCACAACTTTCTTCTCTTACATTAACACAACACTGAGACCTTGAAGGGAAGCATCACAGAAAACCTCAAATGGTTTGGATTCATCAGGAGGAGACATAACTGGAGCTGTGACTAACTTCTCTTTGAGGGTGTTGAATGCGATGTCACATTCAGGCGTCCAGACATACTTCACATGCTTCTGAAGGAGGTCGGAAAGAGGCTTCGCGATTTTAGAGAAATTCTCAACGAATCTTCGACAACAGCTTGCGAGCCCAAGAAAGCTGCGGAGCTGCTTCACATTCTGAGGCGGTTCCCAATTCACAATTGCAGACACCTTCTCAGGATTAACAGCTATGCCCTTGGCAGAGATGATATGCCCAAGGTAGAGAACCTCATCGAGCCAAAACTCACACTTTGAAAACTTCACATAGAACTGATGTTCTCTGAGTTTGTCCAGCACCAATCTCAAGTTCTTGGCATGATCCTCCTTGTTCTTGGAAAAGACCAAAATATTATCGAGATACACCAAGACGAAGTCATTTGTGTAAGGGTTGAAGATGAAGTTCATCATGTGAGAGAACGTTGGAGGAGCATTGACAAGGCCGAAAGACATGACAGTGTATTCATAGGAACCATAGCTTGTTCTGAATGCTGTCTTGGGTATATCTTGTTCACGAATGCGAATCTGATGATAGCCCATACGGAGGTCAAGCTTGGAGAAAACTTGAGCACCTTTGAGTTATTCGAATAGCTCATTGATGTTGGGAAGTGGGTACTTGTTCTTTATGGTCTTCTTGTTCAATGGGCGGTATTCGACACAAAGTCTGTCCGTGTCATCCTTCTTCTGGACAAAAAGATCAGTACAACCCCATGGAGATGAACTCGGTCTGATCAGACCCAGACGCTCTTGTTCATTGAGCTGTTTCTTCAATTCCTTCAATTCCTTTGGTCCAAGCTTGTAAGGACGTTTGCAAACAGGTTCCGTGCCAGGCTCAAGATCGATGATGAATTCAACTGGCCGGTGAGGAGGCATTCCTGGAAGCTCTTCTGGAAAGACTTCTTGATATTCACAAACGACTGGAATCTAAGAGATGGCATTCAACTCGCCCTTCTCATTGAGAGAAAACAGCCGAATGGTTTCATCACGAGCGGCATAGATGATCACTTCCTCAAAAGAGTGTGTCAATTGAATTTCTCTGGCAGCACAGTCAAGCATAGCCTTGTGCTTAGAAAGCCAGTCCATGCCGAGAATTAGATCAATATCAGAGTCGCCAAGAACAATTGGAGATGCCAGAAATTTTTAGTCGCCCATTTCGATACCGACATTTGGAACTATCATGCTAGAACTCAAACGCTTAGTCGGAGAAACAACTTGCAATGCTTTAGGTAATGCCTTAGTGTCAAAGTTGTGCTCCGATGCAAATGGGAATGACATGAAAGAGTGCGATGCACCAGTATCAAATAAGACTTTTGCCGGAATAGAGTTAACTGGAAGGTTACCCATGATCACTTTTGAAGAGACCTCTGCCTGAGCTGCGTTCATCATGTTGACCTTGGCATGCTTGGGATTATGCTTGACCACTGCGTTGCTGGCAGATCTCACAGGAGGAGGAGTCAGAAGGTGCCTCTGGTTGAAGCATTTGTTCGCATAGTGCCCTTTCTGCTGACACTTGTTGCAAGTAACCTCTGAGAGAGGACGGTGATACAGAGCACTTGACCTTGGAGCATGAGACGAAGCTTTGTTCTGAAAGCCTGGGTTGGGTGGGTGGGAAGATCCATTGCCACCTTTTCTCTTCTGCTGATAAGGCTGACGGAACGGAGGAGGAGGAGGCAACCCGAACTTTTGCTGCTTAGCTGTCACTTGAGTTGAAGAAGAAGAAGGAGTTGCATCCCTGACTCTCTTCTTGGAAGCATCACACTTGATTTGAGAAGCCTCTTTCTTTAGTGCCATGTTGTAGAACTCATCATACTGTTTCGGCTCAAAAAGCACGAGAGCTAGTTGCAGATCTTCTCTGAGGCCACCTCTGAATTGATAAATCATGCTCTTCTCATCAGGGACGTCTTGTTTGGCGAAGCGAGCGAGCCTCTGAAACATGATGTTGTATTGGTAAACAGACATACTGCCTTCCTTCAGATTGCGGAACTCCTCATGCTTACTCTCAACAACACTTCGAGGAATTTCCCTCAAAAAAACAACACTTTGAGGAATGTTGTGAGCTTTGAAGTCTCGGCGGAAATCATCCCAGGTAATCACACGACCTCCTCTGGAATCTTTGTATTGTTGATACCACTCAGCAGCTTGGTCTTTGAGTTGGAATGAAGCAAACTTGACAAAGTCCTCAGGCCTGACGTTGCTACACTCAAAATGTTTATAGATCTCCACGAGCCAATCGTCAACGTCTGTGGCCTCGACATAGTTACTGAAGGACTTCGGCTGGTTTGCGAGGAACTGATTGAGGGTAGCAAACTGAGCTTGATTGTTTCCTTGGCCTTGATTTCCTTGGTTGCGCTCTTGCAAGAGTTGCAAATGCATCTGCGTGTTGGCGTTGGTGGCTGCCATGACAGCTTTCCATGCCTCTGGAAGTGGAGGTGGTGGTGGTGGTTCCGGATTCTAATGCGTTGGAGGAGCCATCCTGAAGAGGGTGACATCTATTAGCATCTTGAAAGACATATATTCAAGCTGAATCAATGGATCGAAATTGCAACATATAGCCTTAACATTCGAACAAGAATGAACGAATGAATTCCAAAGTAAATGATCACATTTCCATAAGTTGAGAAGCCACTTAGATAAAGGTAGAAGAATAAAACAACAAGGTACGGATATGAACAAATACTTGGTAAGGATTACCCAATCACAAACCAAATATCTGCGAGAAGAAATACTAGAACTACATGAATTCCCACCTATAAAAAACCCGAAACTTTCTGGTTATGCAATCAGGTGCTGGGGATACAGGGGAAGCATAATATCTCACCCAAAACTAGCAAATCCTACATCCAGCTGTATCCATCCTTCAACACATAACCAAGAAACCTTCGGAAATCATTTACCACAACCTTCGAAAAGCATCTGTTATAGGAGTTATGGCAATACTCCCGAACTCCCGCCCCAGTACTGGGTGGCGTCGAGGTTATCTCACCAACAACTGCATAAAGGAGATTTTCGATGTCAGCGAACTTAGGTATTCCAGAATTGCAACGATAAAATTGTGACGACAACACCTCGGAGCTCAACTCCCCGGGACACTGCCACAACCCCTAAATGTCAGGAGGCACCAAGAACAATGTTCTCATCACAAAACAATCGGAACGATTCCAAGATACCCGCGTGATCCTAAATTTTTTTAGTGAAATTTGAGAAGAGAAGAGTCAAAACTCTACGTCAGGAGGCCTCACCAGAGTGATGAAGGGACTGAGGAGTAAAAAGAATGCTACTCTCCGATATATATAATCCTATAAGACTCAAAACATTTTTTTCTCGACTCAACAACGCCAGCGATTCGATCAAGCAGGGGGCTCCTAAAACCCATGGTGCGACTATATCTCCCACGTGTCGGAGCATGACATAGAGGCATAGCCGCATAGTAGGCATGTCGCAAGAGGGGTAATCTTTACACATCCCATGTACTGAATAAGAAAGGGATAAAGAGTTGGCTTACAATCGCCACTTCACACAATACATAAATATAGCATTACATCATCCAAAATACAATCAAGGTCCGACTACGGAACCAAAATAAAGGCAACCCCAAATGCATAGGTCCCCGATCGTCCCAACTGGGCTCCACTACTGATCGTGTGGAAAGGAAACATAGTAATATCCGAATCCTCGTCGAACTTCCACTTGAGTTTGGTCGCATCCCCTGGACTGGCATCGTCGGTACCTGCATCTGGTTTTGGAAGTAATCTGTGAGTCACGGGGACTTAGCAATCTCACACCCACGTGATCAAGACTATTTAAAGCTTATGGGTAGGAAAAGGTAGTGAGGTGGAGCTGCTGCAAGAACTAGCATATATGGTGGCTAACTTACGCAAATGAGAGCGAGAAGAGAAGCAAAGCACGGTAGAGATGCTATAAAGATCAAGAAGTGATCCTGAAACTACTTACGTTCAAGCATAACACGAGACCGTGTTCTCTTCCCGGACTCCGCCAAAAAGAGACCATCATGGCTACACACGCTGTTGATTCATTTTAATTAAGTTAAGTTTTAAGTTTTCTACAACCGGACATTAACAAATTCCCATCTGCCCATAACCGCGGGCACGGCTTTCGAAAGTTCAAAACCCTGCAGGGGTGTCCCAACTTAGCCCATCACAAGCTCTCACGGTCAACGAAGGATATTCCTTCTAGCGGGAAGACCCAATCAGTCTCGGAATCCCAGTTACAAGACATTTCGACAATGGTAAAACAAGACCAGCATAGCCACCCGATGTGTCGACAAATCCCGATAGGAGTCGCACGTATCTCGTTCTCAGGGCAACACCGTATGAGACTAGCTACGAGTAAAACCAAACCTCAAGTTTCCCCGAGGTGGCCCCGCAGGCAGCTCGGTTCGGACCAACACTCAGAGGAGCACTGACACGTGGGGGTTTAAAATAAGATGACCCTTGAGTCTGCAGAACCCAAGGGAAGGTATATGGTGGTAGGTAGGAAAATGGTAAAACCAAGGTCGGGCCTTGCTGGAGGAGTTTTATTCAAAGCGAACTGTCAAGGGGTTCCCATAACACCCAACCGCGTAAGGAACGCAAAATCAAGGAACATAACACCGGTATAGCGGAAACTAGGGCGGCAAGAGTGGAACAAAACATCAGGCATAAGGCCGAGCCTTCCACCCTTTACCAAGTATATAGGTGCATTAAAGTAAACAAGATATAATAATGATATCCCAACAATAATCATGTTCCAACAAGGAACAAACTCCATCTTCACCTGCAACTAGCAACGCTATAAGAGGGGCTGAGCAAAGCGGTAACATAGCCAAACAACGGTTTGCTAGGACTAGGTGGGTTAGAGGTTTGATATGGCAATATGGGAGGCATGATATAGCAAGTGGTAGGTATCGCGGCATGGCAAAAGAGCGGGCAACTAGCAAGCAAAGATAGAAGTGATTTCGAGGGTATGGTCATCTTGCCTGCAAAGTTCTCCGAGTTGACGTAAGCTTGATCCTCGTAAGCGTACTCAATGGGTTCCTCGGTCACTAAGTCGTCTCCCAGCTCCACCCAAGGCAAGAACACAAGCAAAGGAAACCACAGTCAACCACGGTGCAATGCGCAAGCAACATGATGCAAAACATGGCATGATATGTGGGATGTGATATGCAATGCATGTGCATGCTTCGAAAGGAAAAGATTGAACCAGGCCTCAACTTGTCAAACCAAGTGTGCCACTGGAAAGATGAGTTGATTTCAGTCAAAATCGATATAAAGATCACCGGAATCGGATGCACGGTTTGCAAAAGGCAAGCAAAACAAGAATGGGACGATTCTGCGATTAACAGCACGATGACATCTAAAATGCAACAAGAAAATAAGCTACTGCACTCTAACATAGCAACAAAGCACATGGCAGTGATCTACTCAAGATGCTTGAGAAAAGATGAACACTGAGATACGGCTAATTCACAAAAGAGCAGGTTCAAACAAGCATGACAAAAGTGCAAAAGGTATCAGCATCACAGACTTAGTGAAAATACTAACATGTCAGGAATTAACATCAGGAAGCAATGTTTAGAGCAAGATAACAACATACTACATGAACATATCATATAAATACAAGGCATGGCATGAATGTACTCAAAGCATATAACAAAAGTCCCTTACTGACCAGAAGCCCAAAAGGATCATAAGATATGGTGGCACCCATGTAAAATAGCAAGTTTCGTTAACAGAATTATGTAGGCATGTTTGCGAGCTCGATGCACTCAACACAAGGCATTGCATGACAAACTAAGCATACTCCCAGCAAGAATACATGATCATGAAGCCAAGCAAATCAAGAACAAGCTCATAGCATGCATGGATCAACTACAACAACCTTGGCAAAATTGATTAACACGTAAACAATCTGCCAGGAACATTTTATAGCAAAAGTAGAGCAAGATTGAGTCATGCTAGGGTACTCCATAAATGCAAAAAGGGACATGGATGGATAGAGCATAACCATATGTCCAAATCACCCTTACTGAACATACTCAAAATAAGCATGGATCACTCTGTAGCAACATGAATACATGGCATAAAAATAACAGCAGGGAAAAGACTGAAATTCTAAGTCCCTGAAATCAGCAACATCACGAGAGCTACTTTGCATGCTTATGCTAGTCACCACATTGATCACAAAAATACATGGCATACACCCCTGTAAAGATGGCATGGCATAGCCCAAAACACATGTAGAGCTCATGCTCATATGCATCACACAATAATCATGGCAAAAATGACAAATGCTCATACTCTGCTAAGAAATAGGAACTAACATTTTATAGCACTCTTGCAATAGTCATTAGGGCATCAAGATGGACTCAATGGAACAAAATGAAGAGGACAACCAGATGAACATTTTGATATATGGCACGCCCAAAACGGAGCTATGGATGCGGAGTTATGGCATGATGAACAGGGGCTCAGAATGTAAGATAAAATGACTTAGTGGAAATTTGGGTCAACCTCTGAAGTAGATCTAGGGTTCGTGCTCTTCTCGAGGATCGCCGGATCTAGTTCGCCGGAGACGAGGGAGAACCGCGGAGAGGAGGGGTCGCTAGAGATACGATCGGACCTCATCGGATCCGGCACCGGCGAAGGCGAGGTGGCGGAGAGGAGCACCGGAGAGGCGCTGCGGCGGCGCGGGCGGCGAGC
>NC_041392.1:584392896-584400409 GCF_002162155.2 Triticum dicoccoides | reverse complement strand
GGCGCGGGGGCGGAGGCAAGGCCATGTGGCAGGTGGCGATAGGCGCGGTGGCGGTGGTGGACGCGTCCGGCCGAAGCGGACGTGTCCGGCGGCGCGGAGGAGCGGGGCTAGGGTTTTGGACTGCGAATTTCGGAGGGGAGCACCTATTTATAGATTCTGGGAGCTAGGAGAGTCCAAATGAGGTGCGGTTTTCGGCCACGCGATCATGATCAAATGGCCGATAGGAAGGAAGGGGCTTGGATGGGTTTTGGGCCACTTTGGAAGGGAGTTGGGCTGCAACACACATGAGGCCTTTACGGTTCCTCGGTTAACCGTTGGAGTATCGAACGAACTCCAAATGGCACGAAACTTGATAGGCGGCCTACCGGTGGTGTACCAAGGCTTCTTGGAAAATATCGGTCCATTTCGAGAAAGTTTAACACCCTCACACGAAAAGAGGCAAAAGGGGGCGCTGGAGGACGTAGGAGTGCCGGATCGCAAAACGGACAACGGAGAAAAAGCTCGGGTGCATGAGACGAACACGTATGCAAATGCGATGCACATGATGACATGATATGAAATGCATGACATGGACAAAAAGCAAAACAAATACAAAACCCAACCATGAGGGAATATCATAACTTAGAGCCGAAACTGGCAAGAGTTGGAATACAAATATGGCAAGTTACATTCGGGGCATTACATTATGCATTAGAGACAGCTGCATTCACGTTAAATAGGGCACCATCTAAATCCGTTGAGATGACACCATATGAACTATGGTTTGGCAACAAACCAAA
Organism: Triticum dicoccoides; assembly: GCF_002162155.2. Classification (NCBI taxonomy): domain Eukaryota; kingdom Viridiplantae; phylum Streptophyta; class Magnoliopsida; order Poales; family Poaceae; genus Triticum; species Triticum dicoccoides. Next base: position 584,399,630 of record NC_041392.1, on the reverse strand, counting down.
GTTGTCATTTCTTAAAGTTTGGGGTTGCAATGCTTATGTGAAAAAGTTTCAAACTGATAAGCTCAAACCCAAATCGAAGTAGTGCGTCTTCATAGGATACCCAAAAGAAACTGTTGGGTACACCTTCTATCACAGATCCGAAGGCAAGATATTTTGTTGCTAGGAATGGATCCTTTCTAGAGAAGGAGTTTCTCTCGAAAGAAGTGAGTGGGAGGAAAGTAGAACTTGATAAGGTAATTGTACCTTCTCCCAAATTGCAAAGTAGTTCATCACAGAAATTAGTTCCAATGATTCCTGCACCAATTAGTGATGAAGCTAATGATGATGATCATGAAACTTCAGATCGAGTTACTACCGAAACTCGTAGGTCAACCAGAGTACGGTCCGCACCAGAGTGGTACAGCAATCCTATTCTGGAAGTCATGTTAATAGACCATGACGAACCTACGAACGATGAGGAAGCGATGATGAGCCCAGATTCTGCAAAATGGCTTGAGGCCATGAAATCTGATATGGGATCCATGTATGAGAACAATGTATAGACTTTGATTGACTTGCCCGATGATCGATGAGTCATTGAGAATAAATGGATCTTCAAGAGGAAGACGGATGCTGATAGTAGTGTTACTATCTTCAAAGCTCAAATTGTCGCAAAAATGATTTCGACAAGTTCAAGGTGTTGACTACGATGAGATTTTCTCACTCATATCGATGCTTATAAGTCTGTCCGAATCATGTTAGCAGTTGTTGCATTTTATGAAATCTGGCAAATGGATGTCAAAACTGCATTCCTTAATGGATTTATTAAAGAAGAGTTGTATATGATGTAACCATAAGGTTTTGTCGATCCTAAAGGTGCTAACAAAGTGAGCAAGCTCCAGTGATCCATCTATGAACTGGTGCAAGAATCTCGGAGTTGGAATATATGCTTTGATAAAGTGATCAAAGCATATGGTTTTATACAGACTTGCAGTGAAGCCTGTATTTACAAGAAAGTGAGTGGGAGCACTACAACATTTCTGATAAGTATATGTGAATGCCATATTGTTGATCGGAAATAATGTAGAATTTTTTGGAAAGCATAAAGGAATGTTTGAAATGAGTTCTTCAAATAAAGACCTCGGTGAAGCTACTTACATATTGAGCATCAATATTTATAGAGATAGATCAAGACGCTTGATATATTTTCAATGAGTACATACCTTGACTAGATTTTGAAGTAGTTCAAAATGAAACAGTCAAAGAAGGAGTTCTTTCCTGTGTTGCAAGGTGTGAAGTTGAGTAAAGACTCCAAACCCGACCACGACAGAAAATAGAAAGAGAATGAAACGTCATTCCCTATGCCTCAGTCATAGGTTCTACAAAGTATGCTATGTTGTGTACCAGACCTATTGTGTACCTCACCATAAGTTTGGCAAGAGGGTAAAATAGTGATCCAGGAGTGGATCACTGGACAACGGTCAAAAATATCCTTAGTGGAATAAGGAAATGTTTCTCAGTTATGGAGGTGACAAAGAGTTCGTCGTAAAGAGTTACGTCGATGCAAGCTTTGACACCGATCTGGATGACTCTAAGTCTCGATCTAGATACATATTCAAAGTGGGATCAATTAGCTAGATTAGCTCCGTGCAAAGCATTGTAGACATAGAAAATTTGCAAAATACATATGGCTCTGAATGTGGCAGACCCCTTGACTAAATTTCTCTCATAAGCAAAACATGATCACTCTTTGGGTGTTAATCACATAGCGATGTGAACTAGATTATTGACTCTAGTAAACCCTTCGGGTGTTAGTCACATGGAGATGTGAACTAATCACATAAAGATATGAACTATTGGTGTTAAATCACATGACGATGTGAACTAGATTATTGACTATAGTGCAAGTGGTAGACTGAAGGAAATATGCCCTAGAGGCATTAATAAAGTTTTTATTTATATTTCCTTATATCATGATAAATGTTTATTATTCATGCTAGAATTGTATTAACTAGAAACTTAGTACATGTGTGAATACATAGACAAACAAAGTGTCCCTATTATGCCTCTACTTGATTAGATCGTTAATCAAAGATGGTTAAGTTTCCTAGCCATGGACATGTGTTGTCATTTGATGAACGGGATCACATCATTAGAGAATGATGTGCTGGATAAGACCCATCTGTTAGCTTAGCATAATGATCGTTCAGTTTTATTGCTATTGCTTTCTTCATGACTTATACATGTTCCTCTGACTATGAGATTATGCAACTCCCGAATACCGTAGGAATACCTTGTGTGCTATCAAACATCACAACGTAACTGAGTGATTATAAAGATGCTCTATAGGTGTCTCCAATGGTGTTTGTTGAGTTGTCATAGATCGAGATTAGGATTTGTCACTCCGTCTATCGGAGAGGTATCTCTGGGCCCTCTCGATAATGGACATCACTATAAGCCCTGCAAGCAATGTGACTAATGAGTTAGTTGCTGGATGATGCATTACAGAACGAGTAAAGAGACTTGCCGGTAACGAGATTGAACTAGGTATTGAGATACCGGCGATCAAATCTTGGGCAAGTAACATACCGATGACAAAGGGAACAACGTATGTTGTTATGCGCTTTGACCGATAAAGATCTTCGTAGAATATTTAGGAACCAATATGAGCATCCAAGTTCCGCTATTGGTTATTGACCAAAGATGAGTCTTGGTCATGTCTACATAGTTCTCAAACCCGTAGGGTCCGCACGCTTAACGTTCTGTGACGATTTGTATTATGAGTTATGTGATTTGATGACCGAAGTTTGTTCGGAGTCCCAGATGAGATCGGGGACATGACGAGGAGTCTTGAAATGGTTGAGACGTAAAGATCGATATATTAGAAGGCTATATTCGGACATCGGAAAGGTTCCGAGTGATTCGGGTATTTTTCGGAGTACCGGAGAGTTACGGGAATTCATATTGGGCCTTAATGGGCCGTATGGGGAAGGAGAGAAAGGCCTCAAGGGTGGCCGCACCCCTTCCCCATGGACTGGTCCGAATTGGACTAGGGAAAGGGGGCGCCCCGTTCCTTCCTTCTCCTTCTCCCTTCCCTTTTTCCTATTCCATGTGGGAGGTGGAATCCTACTAGGACTAGGGAGTCCTAGTAGGACTCCACAATTTGGGCGTGCCCTATGAGGGCCGGCCTCCTCCTCCCTCCATCCTTTATATACGTGGCCAAGGGACGCCCCATAGACACACAAGTTGATCATTGATCCCTTAGCCGTGTGCGGTGCCCCCCTCCACCATAATCCACCTCGGTCATATCGTAGCAGTGCTTAGGAGAAGCCCTGTTCCGGTAGCGTCATCATCACCATCATCACGCCGTCGTGCTGACGTAGCTCTCCCTCGACACTCAGCTGGATTGAGAGTCCGTGGGACGTCACTAAGCTAAACGTGTGTAGATCACGGAGGTGCCGTACTTTCGGTACTAGGATCGGTCAGATCGTGAAGACGTACGACTACATCAACCGCGTTGTCATAACGCTTCTGCTTACGGTCTACGAGGGTACATGGACAACACTCTTCCCCTCTCGTTGCTATGCATCACCATGATAGATCTTGCATGTGCGTAGGATTTTTTTGGAAATTACTACATTCCCCAACAGTGGCATCCGAGCCAGGTCTATGCGTAGATGTTATATGCACGAGTAGAACACAAAGGAGTTGTGGGCGTGGGTATATAAATATTTCTTGCCATCACTAGTTGATTCTTGATTCAACGGTATTGTTGGATGAAGCGGCTCAGACCGACGTTACGTGTACGCTTACGCGAGACTGGTTCTACCGACGTGCTTCACACATAGGTGGCTGGTGGGTGTCAGTTTCTCCAAATTTAGTTGAATCAGATTCAATGAACAGGGTTCTTTCTGAAGATCAAAAAGCAATCACTATATCGCGTTGTGGTTTTTGATGCGTAGGTAAGAACGGTTCTTGCTCAACCCATAGCAGCCACGTAAAACTTGCAACAACAAAATAGAGGACGTCTAACTTGTTTTTGCAGGGCATGTTTTGCTGTGATAAGGTCAAGACGTTATGAGATATAAATTGTTGTATGAGATGATCATGTTTTGTTGAAGTTATCGGCAACTGGCATGAGCCTTATGGTTGTCTCATTATTGCATAAGATGCAAGCGCCATGTAATTGCTTTACTTTATCGCTATGCGATAGCAATAGTTGCAAAAGCAATAGTTGGCAAGATGACCATGTGATGACACATTGATAAAGATCAAGATGATGGAGATCATGGTGTCATGCCGGTGATGATGGAGATCATGACGGTAGTTTGGAGATGGAGATCAAAGGCACAAGATGATGATGGCCATATCATGTCACATATTTTGATTGCATGTGATGTTTATCTTTTATGCATCTTATTTTGCTTAGTACGTCAGTAGCATTATAAGATGACCCCTCACTAAATTTCAAGGTATAAGTGTTCTCCCTGAGTATGCACCATTCCGACAGTTCTTTGTGCTGAGACACCACGTGATGATCGGGTGTGATAAGCTCTACGTTCACATATAATGAGTGCAAGCCAGTTTTGCACACGCAGAATACTCGGGTTAAACTTGACGAGCCTAGCATATGCAGGTATGGCCTCGGAACACTGGAGACCGAAAGGTCGAGCGTGAATCATATAGAAGATATGATCAACATAGAGATGTTCACCATTGAAAACTACTCCATCTCACGTGATTATCAGACACGGTTTAGTTGATGTGGATCACGTGGTCACATAGATGGTTAGAGGGATGTCTATCTAAGTGGGAGTTCTTAAGTAATATGATTAGTTGAACTTTAATTTATCACGAACTTAGTCCTGATAGTAATTGCATATCTAGGTTGTAGATCAATAGCTTGCGATGTAGCTTCCCGTTTAATTTTGATATGTTCCTAGAGAAAAAGAAGTTGAAAGATGATAGTAGCAATGATGCGGACTTGGTCCGTGATCTGAGGATTATCCTCATTGCTGCACAAAAGAATTATGTCCTTGATGCACCGCTAGGTGATAGACCTATTGCAGGAGCAGATGCACACGTTATGAACGTTTGACAAAGCTCAGTATGATGACTAATTAATAGTTTAGTGCACCATGCTTTACAGCTTAGAACCGGGACTTCAAAAACGTTTTGAATGCCATGGAACATATAAGATGTTCTAAGAGTTGAAATTGGTATTTCATACGCATGCCCGTGTCGAGAGGTTTGAGACCTCTGATAATACGCTGCCTACAAGACGGAGGAGAATAGCTCAACCAGTGAGTATGTGTTCAGATTGTCTGGGTACTACAATTGCTTGAATCAAGTGGGAGTTAATCTTCCAAATAAGATAGTAATTGATAAAGTTCTCTATTCACTATCACCAAGTTACTAGAACTTAGTGATGAACTATAATATGCAAGGGATGACGAAAGCAATTCCCGAGCTCTTCGTGATGCTGAAATCGACAAAGGTAGAAATCAAGAAGAGCATCAAATGTTGATGGTTGACAAAACCACTAGTTTCAAGTAAAAGGGAAAGGGAAAGAAAGGGAACTTCAAGAAGAATGGCAAGCAAGTAGCCACTCCCATGAAGAAGCCCAAAAATAGACCCAAGCCTGAAACTGAGTGCTTCTACTACAAAGGAAATGGTCACTGGGAGTGGAACTGCCTTAGATACTTGGCGGATAAGAAGGATGGAAAAGTGAACAAAGGTATATTTGATATACATGTTATTGATGTGTACTTTACTAGTGTTTATAGCAACCCATCAGTGTTTTATACTGGTTCAGGTACTAAGAGTAGTAACTCGAAACGGGAGTTGCAAAATAAACAGAGACTAGTTAAGGGCGAGGTGATGATGAGAGTTGGAAGTGATTCCAAGGTTGATAAGATCACCATCGCACACTTCCTTTACCTTCGGGATACATGTTGAACTTAAAATAAATGTTATTTCATGTTTGCGTTGAGAATAAATATGATTGGATCATGTTTATTGCAATACGATTATTCATTTAAGTCAAAGAATAATTGTTGTTCTATTTACATGAATAAAACCTTCTATGGTCATACACTCAATATAAATGGTTTATTGAATCTCAATCATAGTAATACACATATTCATAATATTGAAGCCAAAAGATGCAAAGTTAATAATGATAGTGCAACTTATATGTGGCACTGCCGTTTAGGTCATATTGGTGTAAAGCGCATGAAGAAACTCCATGATGATGGACTTTTGAAATCACTTGATGTTTGCGAACCATGCCTCATGGGCAAGATGACTAAGACTCCGTTCTCTGAAACAATGGAGTGAGCAACTGACTTATTGGAATTAATATATACTGATGTGTGCGATCCGATAAGTGTTGAGGCTCGCGGCGGGTATCATTATTTTCTGACCTTCACGGATGATTTGAGCAGATATGGGTATATCTACTTAATCTTATATTTACTAATTAGAAGCACCATACAAGCCTCCATGTTAATCCTCAAAAACTACATTAAAATGACCATTAGATCTTAATTGTGCGTCTAGGATTAAAGGAGATAAGGAAATTCTACAACGTACAAGGCTCAAGTGTTCAAATATGTGACAATAGAAGAAACACTTAGCTTTTTGTACGAGAGAAAACAGACGTCCACATTGTAAAAATAAGTAGAATATATATATATATATATATATATATATATATATATATATATATATATATATATATATATATATATATA
>NC_041392.1:584329944-584392300 GCF_002162155.2 Triticum dicoccoides | reverse complement strand
TACACACACATACATATCATGGCTCAATATTTCAATGTGTGGTGCATACATCTAGGCACACAACCACAAGTAATATTTTTACGGACAAAACAAATCCCGTTCACAAATTAACGATACATGTATACTCCCAGGACAACACATAGTAATCTTAAAACGGAAAAAATTATGTCAACAAATTTTAACTCTAAGTCACAAATATATTAATAAAATATTCTAGATTATATTTGAAAAAAATCAAAATTTCCAAACTGGGAAAGCGCACAACAAAACCCGTTGTTTTTCAGAAGTTCTGGCATGTCGTTCATGTTTTGTATTTAATGAATAAGACTACAATGATCCATGCTAGAGCACTTTTTTAATAATAGTAGCCAAAGGAGAGATGCACATAGGTGTCGGCCGGATAAAGCTATATATCAAGGACTAGGAGTCTAGGACACTGGCTTATCAACGCTCATCGCCTAAAGGATATGAGAAAGGATCATTTAATTTAAAAAAATGTAAATGTAACTTTTAAAACTTACATACATCCATTGAAAATTTAGGGGAACTTTAATAATATTCGACAAAACATCCAAGTTTCAATGTTTAGGCTGGCTACAACATTATTATAGTCCAAATACAAGAAATATTCGATCAAAAAACTGAAAATACAGAGAAGTATTGAAAAGATAAAAGAAGGCTTCCACAAGTTAAAAAAACCCTCAACAAGTTCAGTCACCCCACAACCATTTTAGAAGTACAAGGATAAGTTTGAAATGAGTTGGGACACTTATCAACGCACGAAGCTCACCAGTATATTCAACTGATAAGCACTTGATTAGTAGGGTCATTAATGAGCTAGATATCGATGTGTGGACGGGGTCAAGAGTGACTGATATAAACTAACCATGCAGAACGGTTTTTGCACCGTGTTTTAATGGAATATTTTAACCACACATATGCATGTCGAACCATGGAGTAACCGTGCCAATAGTAACCGGTATAGAGAAAATCATAGAGAATATATGTGTAATAATGTTAACAAGAAAACACATCCCTATATGTATTTAGTAATTGCTAAAATTAGTAACCCTTAAATATATATGATTATATATGGTCTCATCAATTTTAGTTCTGACACGAAACTTATAATATTTTATATGCTATGCAAATAAGTAGTAAAATACTTAAATATTGATTTAAAATATTTTGTATTTCTATTCTACAAAACTATAAAGACAATACTTACAAAACATTAGTGAACAATATTATAAATTTTTCACCCAGTAACCTATGCAATATTACAAATTCCTAGCCCATGCAGTAGCACGGGTTGACGACTAGTGAAACATAAGTCTGAAACATTTGAAAAGTTCGAATAATTTCAGAGTGAAGTGGAAAATCATCGTAACATGAAAATAAAGTTTCTATTATCTGATCGCGGAGACAAACATTTGAGTTACATGTTTGGTCTTCATTTGAAACAATGTGGAATAGTTTCGCAACTCACGCCACCTGGAACACCACAGCAAAATGGTGTGCCCGAACGTTGTAATCGTACTTTATTGAATATGGTGCGATCTATGATGTCTCTTACAAATTACCACTATCATTTTGGGGTTATGCATTAGAGACAGTTGCATTCATGTTAAATAGGGCACCATCTAAATCCATTGAGATGACACTGTATGAACTATGGTTTGGCAAGGACCAAAGCTGTCATTTCTTAAAGTTTGGGGTTGCAATGCTTATGTGAAAAAGTTTCAAATTGATAAGCTCGAACCCAAATCGGAGTAGTGCGTCTTCATAGGATACCTAAAAGAAACTGTTGGTTACACCTTCTATCACAAATCCGAAGGAAAGATATTTTGTTGCTAAGAATGGATCCTTTCTAGAGAAGGAGTTTCTCTTGAAAGAAGTGAGTGAGAGGAAAGTAGAACTTGATGAGCTAATTGTACCTTCTCCCAAATTGGAAAGTATTTCATCACAGAAATCAGTTCCAGTGATTCCTACACCAATTAGTGAGGAAGCTAATGATGATGATCATGAAACTTCAGATCGAGTTACTACCGAACCTCGTAGGTCAACCAGAGTAGGGTACACACCAGAGTGGTACGGTAATCCTGTTCTGGAAGTCATGTTACTAGACCATGACGAATCTACAAACTATGAGGTAATGATGATGAGCCTAGATTCCGCAAAATGGCTTAACGCCATGAAATCTGAGATGGGATCCATGTATGAGAACAAAGTATGGACTTTGATTAACTTTGCCTGATGATCGATGAGTCATTGAGAATAAATGGATCTTCAAGATGAAGACAGACACTGATAGTAGTGTTACCATCTACAAAGCTCGAATTGTCGCAAAAATGTTTTCGACAAGTTCAAGGTGTTGACTACGATGAGATTTTCTCACTCGTATCGATGCTTAAAAGTCTGTCCTAATCATGTTAGCAGTTGCCGCATTTTATGAAATCTGGCAAATGGATGTCAAAACTGCATTCCTTAATGGATTTCTTAAAGAAGAGTTGTATATGATGCAACCAAAAGGTTTTGTCAATCCTAAAGGTGCTAACAAAGTGAGCAAGCTCCAGTGATCCATCTATGGACTGGTGCAAGCATCTCGGAGTTGGAATATATGCTTTGATAAAGTGATCAAAGCATATGGTTTTATACAGACTTGCAGTGAAGCCTGTATTTACAAGAAAGTGAGTGGGAGCACTACAACATTTCTAGTAAGTATATGTGAATGACATATTGTTGATCGGAAATAATGTAGAATTTTCTGGAAAGCATAAAGGAATGTTTGAAAGGAGTTTTTCAAAGAAAGACCTCGGGGAAGCTACTTACATATTGAGCATCAAGATCTATAGAGATAGATCAAGACGCTTGATATATTTTCAATGAGTACATACCTTGACAAGATTTTGAAGTAGTTTAAAATGGAACAATCAAAGAAGGAGTTCTTGCCTGTGTTGCAAGGTGTGAAGTTGAGAAAAGACTCAAAACCCGACCACGGCAGAAAATAGAAAGAGAATGAAAAGTCATTCCCTAAGCCTCAGTCATAGGTTCTACAAAGTATGCTATGCTGTGTATCAGACCTATTGTGTACCTCACCATAAGTTTGGCAAGAGGGTACAATAGTGATCCATGAGTGGTAAAATAGGAAACATAAAACAAGCATAGATAAAATGGAGAAGCGTAGAGAAAATCACAATTTCCTTGTTGGCCCCTTCTCCTTGCGATCGCTGGTGTGGCTGTGCCCTTTCGTGTAGGCATTGGCGTGCGGCGGTGTGTCGTCATTGGTTCCAGAGCTGGAGCCATCCATGATGTCCGAGTCCTCGGAGCACATTGGACCCGTCAGCCTCCGGAGCAAATGGTCCTGCTCGTTTGTATGTTGGGTTGTCTTCTCCTTGAGCGCCGCCTCCTTAGATGCCTCGCGCTCCGACAAATCAATGGCGAGTTAGAGCGCCTTTGGCATTATTGCGAAGGAGCCACCGCGCATTCGTCTCTGTCACCATGAGGGAGTGGCGAAGAACCAACGCGAGGAGCGTGTCCTCCGGATCCACCAAAGCGCTCGGGCGTGCCCCGGCACATGGCAAACACCTTCACTGTTCGTCCTCTCCCTCGCCCGCCGTCGCTCACGGTGGGATGCCCATGCCTCAGATTCGGGCATCCACGTCTGCGGCAGGGCCGATGCAGGCATGAGGACCCACCGATGCTAAAAGAACATCCACTCCCTTTGTGGTTTTGGTAATTCATGTCAACATACATATTGTTGTTCTAATGTTTTTCTTGAATATATTTTAGGATAAGCTCAACTTAGGAACAAGTTTGAAAAGTGAATGTGGACCCTTCAAGATTCTAAGGACTAATGTTGGCTAAGACTCAAGACTTCATTTTTATGTTTAAGTGATCCAGCATCACATTGAGTCTATAGGTATGTCAATACTATCAAAAGGGGATGAGGTTGTGGTCATGGACTCCCTGCTCAAGTGCTAAGAGATCAAGCTCCAAGAACCCATTCAAATTCTCATATTTCACTATGTCACAAACCCTAAGTGAAACTTAGACTCATCGAAACAAATACACCCAAGTCATTGAGCCATTCATGACATAGTCGTTCCCTAAACCCTAGAACTTTGGTTTCGCCGATTTAACACTTCGGTCCCATCAAAGAACACTTTCAAACCTTCTTTTCACTCAGAACTTCAGAATAGTTTGAATCGGTGACACCGAAGTGTGGAAAGCACTTAGGTCATTAATGTTGGGAAATGTAGTAATTCTAAAAAATTCCTACGATCACGCAAGATCTAACTAGGAGATGCATAGCAACGAAAGGGGAGAGTCTGTCCACATACCCTCGTAGACCGAAAGCGGAAGCGTTTAGTAACATGGTTGATGTACTCCCTCGAGCTCTTGATCCAGTTGAGGACGAGCGAGAGTTTCGTCAGCACAACAGCGTGGCAACGGTGATGATGAAGTTACTGTCTTAGGGCTTCGCCGAAGCACTACAATGATATGACCGAGGTGTTAAAATGTGGAGGGGGCACTGAGGGAGTCCTGGATTAAGGGGTCCTCGGGCGTCTGGCCTGTGTGACGTGGGACGGACTATTGGGCCATGAAGATACAAGATAGAAGACTTCCTCCCGTGTCCGGATGGGACTCTCCTTTGCGTGGAAGGCAAGCTAAGCAGCCGGATGTATTATTTCCTTTCTATGTAACCAACTTTGTACAACCCTAGTCCCCTCCGGTGTCTATATAAACCGGACGGTTTAGTCTGTAGAGGCAATCATAATCATACATGCTAGACTTCTAGGGTTTTAGCCATTACGATCTCGTGGTACATTAACTTTGTAATCCTCATACTCATCAATATCAATCAAGAAGGACATAGGGTATTACCTACATCAAGAGGGCCCGAACCTGGGTAAAACTTCGTGTCCCCTGTCTCCTGTTACCATCGACCTTAGACGCACAGTTCGGGACCCCCTACTCGAGATCCGCCGGTTTTGACACCGACATTGGTGCTTTCATTGAGATTTCCTCTGTGATGTCAAAGATAGGATTGATGGCTTGCCTTGTTATCAAGGAAAGTATCACCTGCGGAGGAGCCCTGGCCTCAGGCCAAACCCTCCGGCTGTGCGGCTTTACCATGACCGCCCGCCCGTCCGTTAAGCCGACGATGAGTTCTCGGGTCATCGAAAAATGCCTCCATGTTGACTCCAAATACTCCAAACGGATGGATCTGAAGGAGTTGTTGTCTTTAACCGAACTCCTGGATCGCATCGCCGCCTTGGGGGTCGCTACAGAGTACGATCAGATTGGGCTTAAACCCGATCAGAGAGAAATCAAATCTCCGCCGATCACCCATCAGATAGCGGTAGTAGAGGAGAAAATCAACAACTCTTCCTCCATATTGAGGACAAACTTTGTTCCGATTTCCGAGCTTGAAGAGCCGGATACCCATCCGCGGAAGAACACGACCCGTCCTCCGAACCTAGAATCAGACGGTAGACCTAAAAAATCGGTTGATACCATGGATCCCAAACTATTAATCTCGGAAGTTTCTCAAACTCCGGATCCCAAATTAGGTCAGGGTTTGGATTTAAATCCACCCACCCAGATATGCGCGATCTCATGTGCATACGACAACAGTCTCAGGAAATAGTCCATCACTTTTGGGCAAGATTCCTCCTTGTCAAACACAAGATTAAAGATTGCCGCGATGAAGACATGATCTCAGTATTCTACAACAATTGCACGGAGGAAGGAATCTTCAACGCCATCACCCGCCGTCGCGTATTACACTCCGCTGACTTGGCAACTGATACGTCTCCAACGTATCTACTTTTCCAAACACTTTTTCCCTTGTTTTGGACTCTAACTTGCATGATTTGAATGGAACTAACCTGGACTGACGATGTTTTCAGCAGAGTTACCATGGTGTTATTTATGTGCAGGAGCAAACGTTCTCGGAATGACCTGAAACTTCACGGAGACACTTTTCAGAAAATAAGAAAAATACCTGCAAAAGATGAAGGCCAGGGGGCCCACCACCTCTCCACGAGGGTGGGGGCGCGCCTGCCCCCCTAGGGTGCGCCCCCTACCTTGTGGGCCCCCTGTTGCCTCTCCGACTCCAACTCCACCTCCATATATTGAGTTTCGGGGAGAAAAAAATCAGAGAGAAAAAATCATCGCGTTTTATGATACGGAGCCCCCGCCAAGCCCTAAAACCTCTCGGAAGGGCTGATCTGGAGTCCGTTCGGGGCTTCGGAGAGGGGAATCTGTCGCCATCGTCATCATCAACCATCCTCCATCACCAATTTCATGATGATCACCGTCGTGCGTGAGTAATTCAATCGTAGGCTTGTTGGACGGCGATGGGTTGGATGGGATCTATCATGTAATCGAGTTAGTTTTGTTAGGGTTTGATCCCTAGTATCCACTATGTTCTGAGATTGATGTTGCTATGACTTTGCTCTGCTTAATGCTTGTCACTAGGGCCCGAGTGCCATGATTTCAGATCTGGACCTATTATGTTTTCATCAATATATGAGTGTTCTTGATCTTATCTTGCAAGTCTATAGTCACATATTATGTGTTATGATCCGTTAACCCCGAAGTGACAATAATCGGGATACTTACCGGTGATGACCGTAGTTTGAGGAGTTCATGTATTCACTATGTGTTAATGCTTTGTTCTGGTTCTCTATTAAAAGGAGGCTTTAATATCCCTTAGTTTCCGTAAGGACCCCGCTGCCACGGGAGGGTAGGACAAAATATGTCATGCAAGTTCTTTTCCATAAGCATGTATGACTATATTCGGAATACGTGCCTACATTACATTGACGGACTGGAGCTAGTTCTGTGTCACCCAAGGTTATGACAGTTACATGATGAACCGCATTCGGCATAATTCTCCATCACCGATCCATTGCCTACGAGCTTTCCATATATTGTTCTTCGCTTATTTACTTTCCCGTTTCTATTGCTATCATCACTACAAAATACCAAAAACATTGCTTTTACTACTGTTACCTTTTGTTACCGTTATCACTACTATCATATTACTTTGCTACTAAATACTTTGATGCAGATATTAAGTTTCCAGGTGTGGTTGAATTGACAACTCGGCTGCTAATACTTGAGAATATTCTTTGGCTCCCCTTGTGTCAAATCAATAAATTTGGGTTGAATACTTTACCCTCGAAAACTGTTGTGATCCCCTATACTTGCGGGTTATCAAGACTATTTTCTGGCGCTGTTGCCGGGGAGCATAGATCTATTCTTTGAGTCACTCGGGATTCATATCTGCTTATCATTATGAAGAACTTGAAAGATCCAAGAACCCAGATTTATCCCTCAACTACGAGGGGAGGTAAGGAACTGCCATCTAGCTCTGCACTTGATTCACCTTCTGTTATGAGCAAGTTTGCGACACCTACACCTGCTTCTGCTATTTGTTCTGATATGTTACATGTTATTGATGATGCCACTTTTGCTATGCATGATACTTATGATGAAACTACCTCTATGCCTGATACTTCTGTGCCACTTAGTGATTTTCTTGATAAACAACTTGCAAGGACTAGAGAAACTGAAAATATTGAATCTGATGATATTGATGAAAGTGATGATGAAGAATAACTTATTATTCCTAAGGGTTATGTTTTTGATCAAGAAGCTTCTTTAGCTATTTTAGCTTGCCAAAATAGAAATGAAATCAAAAGGTTAGTAGATAAATGGAGTAAGCAATCTCTAAATGCTAGATTGAAACCTGACCCTGCTTTTTCTACTTCACCTATCTTTGTTACTGATAAGGATTATGAATTCTCTGTTGATCCTGATATAATTACTTTGGTTGAATCTGATCCTTTTCATGGTTATGAATCTAAAAGTGTTGTGGCACATCTTACTAAATTGAATGATATAGCCAGCCTATTCACTAAAGATGAGAGAACTTGCAACTTTTACATCCTTAAAATATTTCTGTTCTCATTAAAGGGTGATGCTAAGATATGGTTTACCTCTCTTGATCCTGGTTGTGTGCGTAGTCCCCAGGATATGATTTATTACTTCTCTGCTAAATATTTCCCTGCTCATAAGGAACAAGCCGCTTTAAGGGATATATATAATTTTGTGCAAATTGAAGAAGTGAGTCTCCCACAAGCTTGGGGGAGGCTTCTCCAATTACTTACTGCTTTGCTTGATCATCCTCTTAAGAAAAATGAAATACTTGATATCTTTTATAATGGACTAACCGATGCCTCCAGAGACTACCTGGATAGTTGTGCTGGTTCTATTTTCAGGGAAAGAACACCGGATGAAGCTGAAATTCTATTGAATAATATGTTGACAAATGAAAATAATTGGACACCTCCGGAGCCAATTCCTGAGCCTATTCCTAAACCAACTCTGAAGAAGAGGGGTATTCTATTTCTCAGTCGTGAAGATATGCAAGAGGCAAAGAAATCTATGAAAGAAAAAGGTATTAAAGCTAAAGATGTTAAGAATTTACCTCCTATTGAAGAAATACATGGTCTTAATTTACCGCCTGTTGAAGAAACATATGATCCAAATCCTTCTCCTATTGAAGAAACTCATGGTCTTGATAACCTGACACATGTAGTAAAGGTAAATTTTCTCTATAGATATGATAAAGCTGAAATCCCATTTACTAAATTTGCTAGCCCATGCTTAGATGAGTTTGATAAATTTATGGCTAAGCAAGAAGACTTTAATGCTTATTTTGGTAGACAATTGAAATACAATTCAAATATGCTTGAACACTTGGGTGATTATATGGCTAATGTTAAAGGTGAACTTAAACTTATTAGTAAACATGCTTCTATGGTTACCACTCAAGTAGAACAAGTACTTAAAGCTCAAAATGATTTGCTCAATGAATTGAATAGTAAGGATAATGATAATGCTGTTAGAGTGGCTACTAGAACTGGTAGAATGACTTAGGAACCTTTGTATCCTAAAGGCCACCCTAAGAGAATTGAGAAAGATTCTCAGAGAAATAATATAGATGCACCTAGTCCTTCTAAAAAGAAGAAAAATAAAAATAATAGGACTTTGCATGCTTCTAGTGATCCTATTGTTGAAATACCTAAGAATCCAAATGATATTTCTATTTCTGATGCTGAAACACAATCTGTTAATGAACCTGAAACTAGTGGTAATAATAATGTTCATGATGATGCTCAACCTAGTAATGATAATGATACAGAAATTGAACCTACTATTGATCTTGATAACCCACAATCAAAGATTCAACGTTATGATAAGAAAGATTTTGTTGCTAGGAAACATGGTAAAGAAAGAGAGCCTTGGGTTCAGAAGCCCATGCCTTTTCCTCCCAAACCATCCAAGAAAAAGGATGATGAGTATTTTGAGCGCTTTGCTGAAATGATTAGACCTGTCTTTTTGCGTATGCGATTAACTGATATGCTCAAAACAAATCCTTATGCTAAGTACATGAAAGATATTATTACAAATAAAAGAAAGATACCGGAAGCTGAAATTTCCACCATGCTTGCTAATTATACTTTTAAGGGTGAAATACCAAAGAAACTTGGAGATCCCGGTGTACCCACTATACCATGCTCCATTAAAAGAAATTATGTTAAAACTGCTTTATGTGATCTTGGAGCCGGTGTTAGTGTTATGCCTCTCTCTTTATATCGTAGACTTGATTTGAATAAATTGACACCTACTGAAATATCTTTGCAAATGGCTGATAAATCAACTGCTATACCTGTCGGTATTTGTGAGGATGTGCCTGTTGTAGTTGCAAACGTTACTATTTTAACGGACTTTGTTATTCTTGATATTCCCGAGGACGATAGTATGTCTATTATTCTTGGAAGAGCCTTTTTGAATACTACAGGGGCTGTTATTAATTGCACTAAAGGCAATGTCACTTTTCATGTTAATGTTAATGAGCATACAGTACATTTTCCGAGGAAACAACCTCAAGTTCATAGTATCAACTCTATTGGAAAAATGCCATCGATTATATTTGGTGGTTTTGAATTTCCTCTTCCTATTGTCGAGAAGAAATATGATATTCTTATTATTGGGGATGTGCATATCCCCGTTGAGGTAACATGGTGTTATTCGAAATTTCTCCGGTTCCATGTTATTCGGAATGAGTTCGTTAACAAGACTTGATCAACCTTGTTAGTGGTTCCTTTTGATGATCATGAGATGGATGAGACTAGAAGGCACAACCTTCTGTACACCACTTTTACTTTCTGTTATTTATATTAAATAAAATAAAAATAAATATTTTTCTGTCTGTTATCTGATTATCCGTGCAATATAAAAATACCTCGAAAATAAAAGTTCTCCAAATGCCTTGAAATTTAAATATGATTATTCCCAGAATATTTGAGAATATTTGGCACAAAGAACACAGCAGGGGCGCCAACCACCTGCCCACGAGGGTGGAGGGCATGCCCTACCCCCCTGGGCGCGCCACCTGCCTCGTGGGCCCACGGTGGCCCTCCTCCACTTATCCTTTCACCCTACACTTCATCTTCCTCCCCCAAACACGAATATCCATCTCAAACCTGAGTCCTAGCTCATTTTGCTGCCATTTTCGATCTCCTTGCTCAAAGCACCTCTCACAAAACTGCTTGGGGAGATTGTTCCTTGGTATGTGACTCCTCCATTGGTCCAATTAGTTTTTGTTCTAGTGCTTTATTCATTGCAAATTTTTGCTGCTTAGGTGACCCTGTTCTTGAGCTTGCATGTCAAATTTATATGGTTCCAAGTAGTTTTGATGCATGATATAGGCTCTAGGCACTTGTAGGAGTAGTTGCTATCAATATTATTGAGTTTGGTTCACTTTTATTTTGAAGTTACTAAAAAAATTCAGAATTTTTCAGAGAAAGAAAAATGCTTAGGAAAATGTTCCAAGGTGGTTCCTCAAGGAAGCAAGGACCCAGGCTTGCAATGCGTCCTTGTGAATGGCCTTTTGAGAACTTTATGGATCGAGCAGGAATTAAGGAAGAATTCAACGCATATTTACGTAACGCTGATCTCGTGAGCTTCGAGGAAGAGAAGTGCAGCCAGTATCACAACCTCACCAGTATCTTTGTGAGGAGGTTTGAATTTTCAACTTCATGTAATTCTCCAACTGTCCTGTTTGATCTTTATGATAAATCTTACACTATGGACTTAGAGGATTTTACCACTACTTGCAAACTTCCACAATGGGGTAGTATAAGGGATCCTCGCAAATATGAATTTAGGGATTTTCTTGCTAGCATAACTGTGGGAGAATCTAGAGATATTACACAAGCTACCATAGGGAGCATTCACTTTCCTGCTATACATTATTTTGTTCTCTTCATAGGGTAGATGGATAAATGGTAAAGATGAGGCATGTCACATGTGTGTCCCCGATCTTAGTATTTTTAGGAGTGCTGTATCAGGAGACAAATCATATAATTTGGGAGCCATTGTTGCACATAGGTTGCATCTTAATAGACTTAATGGAGATTTCTTTGGTGGAATTTATGCAACCCTCATAGCTAATTTTCTTGGTATAGCCATACGCGAAGATGATATTGAATTACCTCCTGCTTATCTAGATTTTAATGCTATGGTTCACCACCAGTTTGTCGAGAGGAACGAATCACCTCTCCAGTATCAACTAATATTTGACAGATGCCGTGCTGTCCGTATTACTCTCCCTGCCCCTGCCTTCTTTGATTATCAGGCAAGAGGAGGATATACTATTACCAGAGAGGAGGCGGATGAGTATGAGAGGAGAGAGGAGGCCGCTCGTCGCCACACTGCAGCTCTGCAGGCGATAGCTGCTGCATCACAGTACGACCCCAGCTACTATTATGGATATCCGCCAGGCCAGCCGTGGCCATAGACCAACTTAGGCCAAAAGCCTAAGCTTGGGGGAGTACGTATTTCCCACCGACATTACATTTATGTTCACACACTCATTGCTAGATGTCGGTGCTCATACTTTTTCATAGTAACATCCATGCTAGTTTAATTCCCTTTTTTATGTTTTCTTCTTGTGTGTTTAATAAACCTTAGGAAAAACCAAAAAAACTAGTTGTAGCTTTTAATCAGTTTAATTTCCATGCTTGTAGTAGTAATTAAAAAGAAAACCCAAAAATATTTCCTGTTCTTCTTTTGCTTGTTGGGAGTTTTCCCGTGTAAATAGTTTTATTTCTTTTTTTTGTCGGAGTAAATAGCCATGGGTAGCCTAGCCGGCTTCCCCTGGCCCTTCTGAAAAAATTACGAACCCGTCCGGCTCTCAAGAATCCAAGACATGGGGCCGCCTTCCCCTTGCTGGCTGTCACCCAGGACGGCTTTCAGAAGGCGGCCCGACTTTAGCCCTCATGAAGAAAGCCACGGGAGGGCCGGCTTCGAGAAGCCGGCCGCGAGAAGGCCGACTCCAAGAAGCCGGCTCCCACAAAGCGATCGGGACCATACCCTCAAAGTTTGCATCCACCTAGCGGCGATGAGACGGGGCATGGCTACAGTAAAGCCTGCCACCCCCAAATCCCGGAGCACGATCGGCACAGTGCACCGTACGGGTGACCATGACCCGTCCGGCGTAGCACTGTTGCCATGTTGACCCTGATGTCATCCACGACGGGCTACCAGTATGGCCCGCGGGCGGTGGGCCCCTGCGGGCAGAGAGACACCCGAAGGCGGCCTTGCCTCCCCCAGTCGGCCCAAGACGGAGCCGGCTCTCTCCAGCCGGCTTGCCACCCCCTCGAAGGAGACGCCCCATTAAGGAGACAAGACGCGGTGAGGCTACAGTGGTCACCCGCCGGACGGCGGCACTGTAGCCACACTTACCTCGGTGAAGCCCTCGTCACCAAGATTGAGCAACAGTAACCAGCCACCGACAAGGCCCTGGACAGTGGGGCCTGCCTGTCGACCTGGGAGCCGGCAGCCGGCGGGACCCACCAGCCGGCGGGCCCTAGCAGCCGGCGCAGAAGCCGGAGAGCGAAGACATAGACGGCTGGGCCCCGTGCCCAGCCGGATTACCATTGTACCCCCGGGGGGTAGGCCTATATAAACCCCCCGGGACACCCATGCAAAGGGGTGGACCCCCAGCTAGTTTTAGACACCACACAAGGAGAAGAAGCAAGCTAGCCGTGCCCTTCTTCCTCCCCCCACCGAACTGCTCAAGGAGCATTGTGTAGCTACTTGTCCATCTAGTGATCATGCGGAGACCCCGCAGAGCAGCAGTAGGGGTGTTATCTCCACAGAGAGCCCCGAAGCTGGGTAAGATTCGCCGGCGTGCATGTCTTCGCCTCATCCTGTTTCCAGGCACCGGCGACGTCTTACTGGCTCCCACAATGATAAGCCACCCGTTGGCATATGTTGCACCTACCACCCGACATTTGGCACCCACCGTGGGGCCAGGTGCACCGTCGTCCGGAGAACTGTTCTGGACGGGAACCCTCTTCCTCCCCAGCGAGCGTAGCCAGCCCGGCACGCCCGATGGCGCTTGCCACGACGCGCTGCAAGGCGTCACCAGCATCTGCGCGGCGAGCAGCCTCGCCAATCTCCTCGACGAAACCCTCATCTCCGATGAGCTCGCCTCCGATGCGGGCACCGACCACCTCGCCAACCTCCTCGGCCAGCTCCATGTCTCCAGCGAGCCCGCTGTGGATCTGGAGTCGGTTGGCTCCACCGACCCGATGCCTGTCGACTCCGACACGGCCTCCTTCGACACCTTCCCCACCAACTTCGCGATCTACAACGACCCACTTCCTTGGACCGACGGCCGCGATACTGTCACCACCGAAGTGATGGTCATCGGCCACGGCGGCCCGGCCGACGAGAGCACCCATGATGCCCCGCACGCGGCGGCCCACGACTTGTCCACCCCCCTCCCGGCTGATGCTGACGACGAAGCACTGGAGGCGCGCCGCCTCGCCCTCCTCGCAGAGGGCCGGAGGCTGGCTTCCATGAGACGCCTCACTGAGGCCTACCAGCGTGAAGCTGACCGCGCCGCCTTCGGCACGCCGGCCCCGGGCGGGCCAAGCCGGGCCAGCATTGTCAAGCAACGCGGCGCCGTCATCGCCAACATGCTGGGAGTCGACCGCCCGGTCTATGCCACTCCGCTCGAGAACTTGCGTGCCACCCAGGCGGCCGTGGACGAGTTGGACGGCTTGGTGGCCGAAGAACTCCCCCACATGACCCGGCGCATCCAGCAACTGATTGACGCGGCCGCACAGCGGCACGAAGCCGACGCCCGCGCGGGAAGCCCTCCCCCGCGCCGAGATCACGGCATGACGTCCCGGACACCGACTCCGAGCAACGCCCGCGCGCGGTGCGAGAAAGAGCCGGCGGCCAGCCGAAGCCGGACCCGAATCTCCATCGAGCGAGACGCGGACGGCCATCCCCGAGCCATGGCATGGCGGGGCAACCCGCCTCTGCCTCGACCCCGTGGAGAGAGATATCCCACCCCGCCGCCAGTGGCGCACCCGACTCTCAGCGGCCGACTAGGTCGCCGCGAAGGAGTCGGCAAGAACGACGCCCGCCATCGAATCGACCGCCTGGCGCGATCCCTGGCGCTGGAAGAAGAAGACGATGTCGGCCCGCCTTGTTTCGGCCCCCGCATCCGCGACGAGCCTTTCCCCAAAGGGTTCTCGCTCCCAAGAGACACGCCCAAGTACAACAGCTCCTTGAAGCCAGAAGATTGGTTGATCGACTACTCCACGGCGGTCAGCATAGCCAACGGCAACCGGCGCGTTGCCGTGAAGTACGTGCCCCTCATGCTGCAAGGCACGGCGTGGACTTGGCTCAACAGCCTCAAGCCTCTCAGCATCAACAGCTGGCTAGATTTCACCGAAGCTTTCATCCGCAACTTCACCAGCACCTACAAGCGGGCCCCCAAGCCCAGGCAGCTCTCCCTGTGCGTACAGGGCCCATCCGAGTCCACTCGCGACTACCTCACGCGTTGGCCGAGCTCCGCAATTCTTCCGAGGGGGTGCACGAGGTGCAAGCGATCGAATACTTCACTGCCGGGTGTCCAGAAGGTACCCTCCTCAAGCACAAGCTCCTCTACGATGAGCCGACTACCCTCGACGAGCTTTTGGACATAGCAGACAAATACGCCACCACCGACTCTTCGATAAAGACCGAGCTCCGGGTAGACGCGTCCAGGAAAGTACTCAACCCGGCGCCCAAGACGCCGGCAGGGGATTCCGGCCGACGCCCACACCCAAACGACCACAAGCGCAAGGGCCCTGCGCCGCCTCCCGCCAGTCGGCAGGTGGCCACGGTCGAAGACGCGCTACCTGAAGGGCGACCCGCGCCCAAGAAGCCCAAGGGCGGCCAGGCGACTTGGCAGCCGGCTTTCTCCTACGAGCAAACTCTCGACGCCCCGTGCAAATTCCATAGCGGCGCAAAGCCGTCCAACCACACAACCCGGAAGTGCCATTGGCTCACCCGAATCTCTAAAGGCGAGGGGCTCGCGCCGCCTCCGCCTGCCGGCCCGCCGCCTCCGGCTTCGCCGCCTCCGGCCGCTCGGCCCGCAGTCGGAGCCGTGCATGACGAATTCCCCGACGAGCAAGCAACCTACATCGTCTTTACAAGCCAGCTCGAAGACTAGCGCGGCAAACGCCGAGAGCACCAGGAAGTCGGCGTGGTTGCTGCCAACCCCGCCGGACACATGCATTGGTTAGAAAAACCCATCAGCTGGAGCCAGGCCGACCATCCAGAGGTGATGCCGTCTCCCGGCTCTTATGCGTTGGTCCTGGAAGCCACCCTCGCGACGGACAGACGCGCTGTCCGCTTCTCCCGCGTGCTGATAGACGGCGGGAGCAGCATCAACATCCTGTACCATGACACCCTAGAGAAGCTAAATGTCAAGACGAAGCAGCTCATGCCTACTCGGACAGTGTTTCATGGCATCATACCCGGCTTGTCCTGCGCCCCCATTGGCAAGATCAAGATTGATGTACTCTTTGGGGACAAGGAGCATTTCCGCCGGGAAGCAATCTAGTTTGAAGTGGTGGACCTGGAGAGCCCCTACCACGCGTTGCTTGGCCGACCCGCCTTGGCCAGGTTCATGGCAGTTCCCCACTATGCATACCTCAAGATGAAGATACCAAGTTCCAAGGGCGTCATCACCATAGCCGGCGATTACAAGAAGTCTTCCGAGTGCGCTGCCGCCAGCAGCCGGCTGGCCGAGTCCCTTGTGATTGCCGAAGAGAAGAAGATGTTGGACCGGGTCATGGCCATGGCCAGCAAGCAGCCGAACCAGTCCCCCGACCCCAAGGAGTATGATGCCCAAGGATCTTTCCAGCCGGCCAAAGAAACCAAGAAGATACCCCTTGACCCCGAGCACCCCGAGAGGTTTGCCGTCATCGGGGCAAGCCTGAACAGCAAATAGGAAGGCGAGCTTGCCGATTTCCTCTGTGAGAATCGGGACATCTTTGCATGGTCCCCGAAGGACATGCTGGGTGTTCCGAAGGAATTCGCCGAGCACAAACTACACGTCCGGAAAGACGCGAAACCAGTCAAGCAGCCCCTCCGCCGACTATCAGAGGAAAAGAGAAGGATTGTAGGGGAGGAGATAGCCAGGCTTCTGGCAGCCGGCTTCATTATGGAAGTCTTCTTTCCAGAGTGGCTTGCCAATCCGGTCCTCATGTTAAAGAAGAACAACAAGTGGCGCATGTGTATAGACTACACAAGCCTCAACAAAGCCTGCCCTAAAGATCCCTTTGCCCTGCCGAGGATTGACCAAGTGATAGACTCCACGGCCGGATGCGAGCTGTTGAGTTTCTTGGATGCTTACTCAGGATATCACCAGATAAAGCTAGATCCGGACGACCGCCTGAAGACCGCCTTCATCACGCCATTTGGAGCCTTCTGCTACCTGACTATGACATTCGGCTTAAGAAATGCCGGTGCCACTTTTCAGCGTTGCATGTAGAAGTGCCTCCTCAAGCAACTTGGCAGAAACGCTCACGTCTACGTGGACGACATTGTGGTGAAGACGGAGAAGCGCGACACCTTGCTGGAAGACCTCAAAGAAACGTTTGAGAACCTACGCCGGTTCCAAATCAAGCTCAACCCCGAGAAATGCGTGTTCGGAGTGCTAGCCGGCCAGCTCCTAGGCTTCCTGGTCTCCGAACGCGGCATCAAATGCAACCCGGTGAAGATCAAGGCCATCGAGAGAATGGCAATCCCCACCAAGCTTCGAGACATCCAAAAGTTCACCGGATGCTTGGCCTCCTTGAACCGCTTCATCAGCCGGCTCGGAGAGAAAGCTCTCCCCCTCTACCGCCTCATGAAGAAGAGCACTCATTTCGAGTGGAACGACCAGGCCAACCAAGCTTTTCACGAGCTGAAGAAGATGCTGGCCACGCCGCCCGTCCTAGTGGCGCCGACTGAGAAAGAGCCCATGCTCCTTTACATTACCGCAACCAGCCGGGTGGTCAGCACCGTCATCTAGTCCAACGCCCAGAAGAAGGCCGAGCCCAGCCGGTCCAGAGGCCGGTGTATTATTTGAGCGAGGTGCTATCTGTTTCAAAGCAGAACTACCCGCACTACCAGAAGATGCGTGACGGCATGTACTTCACCGCCAAGAAGCTGAAGCCCTACTTTCAAGAGCATCCCGTCACGGTCGTATGCACCGCCCCACTGGCCGAGATCATAGGCAGCCGGGATGCATCCGGCCGGGTGGCGAAATGGGCCATCGAGCTGGCCCCTTACGAAATCTTCTACCAGCCCCGCACCGCCATCAAGTCCCAAGCACTGGCCGACTTCCTCGTCGACTGGGCCGAGACCCAGTACCTGCCGCCGGCTCCCAACTCCACCCATTGGCGCATGCACTTTGACGGGTCCAAGATGCGCACCGGCTTGGGAGCCGGCGTCGTCCTTACCTCTCCCAAAGGCGACAAGCTCAGATACACGCTGCAGATTCACTTTGCCACCTCCAACAATGTAGCCGAGTACGAGGCACTCATACACGGGCTTTGGCTTGCCAAGGAACTCGGCATCCGCCGGATCCTATGTTATGGCGACTCAGACTTGGTGGTTCAGCAATCATCCGGCGACTGGGATGCCAAGGACGCAAATATGGCAAGCTACCGCTTCCTGGTTCAACAACTCAGCGGATACTTTGAAGGATGCGAGTTCCTCCACGTACCGTGAGCCGACAACGAGCCAGCCGATGCCCTAGCTCGAATAGGCTCCACTCGGCAAGCAATACCAACCGGCGTCGCTCTACAACGCCTCCTCAAGCCGTCCATCAAGCCGTCTCCAGAGTCCGATTCCATCTTCGTACCGCCTGACCCCGACGCGGCCGGGTCCGGCTCGAAGAACCAAGCAGGCGACCCTGGGACTTCAGTAGTCGGCCCGGGGACTTCGGCAACCGGCTCAGGGACTGCCACACCCGGCTCGGGGACTGCAGTAGCCGGCCCGGGGACTGCACCAACACAACAGCCGGCGGCCGACTCCAGCATTTCACCACCCAGCCCGCCCACCCTGGTGGCAGTAGCCACATTGGCAGTAGGAGAAGTCGCGGCTCCGTCATGGGCTCAGTCCATCCTCAACTTCCTAGTAAACCAAGATCTGCCGGCTGACGAAACAGAGGCAAGACAAGTCCAACGTCGAGCCGGAGCATACACAATCGTCAACAGAGAACTCGTCAAGCGCAGTGTCACTAGAGTCCTCCAACGGTGCGTCGAGCAAGAGAAGGGCATTGCAATCCTCAGAGACATTCACCAAGGAGAATGCGGCCACCATGCGGCTCCAAGATCACTCGTCGCCAAAGCTTTCCACCATGGTTTCTTCTGGCCGACTGCTTTGGATGACGCCAAAGAATTAGTTAAATATTGCAAAGGGTGCCAACTCTTCAGCTCCAAGCAACACATGCCGGCTTCGGCACTCAAGACCATTCCCCTCACCTGGCCCTTCGCCATTTGGGGACTGGACGTGGTGGGCCCATTCAAGACGGTGCGCGGCGGCATGACGCATTTGCTCATCGCCGTGGACAAATTCACCAAGTGGATTGAGGCAAAGCCGATCAAGAAGCTGAATGGGCCGACTGTTGTGACATTCATCGCAGACATAACAACTCGGTACGGCGTGCCACACAGCATCATCACCGACAATGGCACGAATTTTGCCAAAGGAGCCTTGGCACGTTTCTACGCAGCCCAAGGTATCCGGCTGGACTTAGCGTCCGTCGCCCACCCGCAGTCAAACGGCCAGGTCGAGCGAGCCAACAGCCTCGTCCTCTCCGGCATCAAGCCCCGACTGGTCGTACCACTGGAGCGTTCAGCCGGCTGTTGGCTCGATGAGCAGCCGGCTGTCCTCTGGAGTCTGCGCACTACCCCAAACAAGTCAACCGGCTTCACTCCTTTCTTCCTCGTGTACGGTGCCGAGGCGATCATCCCAACCAACATCGAGTTCGACTCGCCCCGGGTAACCATGTACACGGAGGCGGAGGCCAAGGAAGCACGAGAAGACGGCGTCGACCTGCTGGAAGAAGGCCGGCTGTTAGCCCTCAGCGGGTCTGCCATCTACCAGCAGGGTTTGCGCCGCTACCACAGTCGGAAGGTCAGGCCAAGATCTTTCCAAGAGGGTGATCTTGTGCTCCGGCTGATCCAGCGAACAGCCGGCCAGCACAAGCTCTCGGCCCCTTGGGAGGGCCCCTTCGTCATCAGCAGAGCTCTAGGCAACGACTCCTACTACCTAATCGACGCGCAGAAGCCAAAGGCACGCAAGAGAGACGACTCCGGCAAGGAGTCGGAACGACCATGGAACGCCAACCTCCTTCGAAGATTTTACAGTTGAAATGCAGTATGTATCACGCTAACTTTTGTACTAAATACGAGACAATAGGCCCCCCGAGGAGGGCTCGGGGACTGCCATATTTTATCTATGAATGAAAAGTATCATGCTTATGACTTTGTCATTTCATTTACTTGTTCCGTCCGGCACCGGGTTCGACTAGTCGGCCCGGGGACTGGCCGACTGGAGTTATATTAGAAGTCCTACTCGCGGTCAGACAAGTAGTGTGCCGACACCCAGGCTTAGCTCTTGCCAAAGTCGCAGTTCGAAGAACCGGCTGCCCGGCTGGCAAGAGTCAAAAGCAGGAAAGGATGCCCACACGAAAAATGGCCAGGGACCAACGGACTAATATAACGAAAGCCAGTTTGCCGCCTACCACCGACCGACTACCAGAGTAGCCGGCCGGCCGGTTTCCATTCACTTCACTTCAATCCAAGAAAGCTCGAGTACTTGCCTCCCCAAAGAGGGAAGGCGGCAAAGGAAAAAGCCTAACGATAAAAAGCATACGCAAATGGAAACCAAACATGCACATAATAATATTTACATAAAAGACCTCCAAGAGGCCAGCATTCAACACAGTTTGGATACACCCCCAGTGGGTGGAACTGCGAAAGCTTAATAAAGATTGTTCAAAAGGCAACAAGCAGGAAAAATAAGGACGGCAGGTGAAGCCGACGGAGCGACCGACGAGCCGGGCTGATCGGCGGAGACGGTTGTGCCGGCTGAAGGAGTGGCCGGCTGGCGAACCTCGGCTTGATCACCGCCTCCCGCAGGGAGCGCGCTTCCACGCACCTCATTGCTGGAGGCACGGTCAGCCTGCGGCCGGCCGGTTGTTCCACTAGCCGGCTCGATGTCTTCACCATCCTCTTCTTCGTCATCCTCGCCCTCGTCGCTGGAGGCGATCTCCTCTGCCGAGTCCTCGCCCACCGCCGGGTTCAGCCTGAACCACTCCTCCGGCTGGGCAACGCCGTCATCATTGATTTCAGGTGCAAAAACGCTGATGTCGGTGCACTCGGCGATCGTCGAAGCACGCTGGGCGATAGCCGGTGGCACCTCCTCCAACTCCGCGTCGGCCTCCAGCCGCCAAGTGCGCAGCTGGTCTAGATTCAGCCCTGGGTACCAAGCTCGAACGAACTCAAACGCCCGCCCGGCTCCAAGACGGGCCGCCGACGCCTTCCAAGCTTCAAAGCAACCGACTGCGACCTCCAGCCAGTCGGCAGTCCGGCTTGGGGTGCGGGGGATCGTCTCGCCGGGCCAGAGGGCGGCCAACACCTGCGCCCCGACACGTTGAAGCCGACGAAGCATCCGGTGAGCCGGCTGCAGCCGTGCTTGGACAGCCAAGAGCTGCTCCTCAAGCGTCCGATTCGCGTCCGGTGCGATGTTGACCCCCGCCTGACGGCGCGCCTCGCGATGGGCCTCGATGGTTTGGGCGGCGAAGGCGGAGTAGCCGGGAAAGTAGTCTGCACAAGAAAATAGGCAGCAGCACAAGTCAGGCCAAAAACCAGGCGGCAAGGGGCAGGAGAGGAGTGAGGAAGGCGGCTTACCGTTGATCAAGTCCTCGATGCGGCCGAAGCCTTCATCCAACGCTCGCCGGGTCTCAGCCCAGCTCGCCGCCTTGGTCTCAAACTCTGCCTTCAGGGCGGCCTCGCTATCCTGCGCTTTCTGCAGGGCCGCCTTGTGGCTCTCCTCCTGGTCAGCCAGCTTCTTGGCCAGGCGGTCACGCTCCTGAACCAAGGCAGCATACTCAGCATCCTTGGTACGAAGGGAGGCCTGCGCTTTGCTGAGCTCCCTCCTCAAGTCGGCGTTGGCCCCTGAAAGCATGAAAGACGAAAGAAAAGAAGAAAAAAAACCAATAAGGAAAAAGTCGTCAAGGAAGATCCGACCGGACTGCTCAGCAGTCGGCCCGAATCTCGGGGACTACACCCAGTGGGTGCGCTGATGCGCCCCCACAGGAGACAGACAAGATCAAGCACTTACTTCGGCTGTCGACCATGTCGTCGGCCTTCTGACCCAGCTACTGAGCCTGGGAGTTGAAGGCGGCAGCACAGGAGTTATGATATTCCTGGAAGTTCAGACAGGAAGCAAAAATAAGGTAGTCGTCAAGAAAGATCCGACCCGACTGCTCAGCAGTCGGCCCGAATCTCGGGGACTACATCCAGTGGGTGCGCTGACGCAGCCCCATGGAAGAAATCAAGAGACCAAAGCGGCCAAGAATGAAAGACTCACCCGGATGGCAGCCCGCGTCGACAGGAACTCCTGGGTGTACTGCTGCAGCAGGGTGGCCTGAGCTTGAAGCCGGCTCCGGACCTCTTGAGCCGCCACATTCAGCTTGCCAGTCCCCCCGCTAGGAGTCCATTCGGACGTGGCGGTGCTGGCCGCCTCCAGAGCCTCTGCCGACTGGCCGGCGCCCGCAACTCGGCACGACTCCGGCGGAGCGGCGCCTCCCCCTGCGCGCCGACGCGTCACCGGCTGCACCTCGAAGCCGGCTCCGTCCTTCGGCTCACCCCCGGCCGGCTCCTCTGGCGCCGCTGACGATTGGCCGCCTTGGCCCGCTCCGGTTGGTGCTGCTGGCGGCGCTCTCCCCGCGAAGACCACGAGGTCCTCCCTCCTCTCCATCAGCAGCAGGTCTTGGACGATTTCCTCCGCCAGGGGCAATGGGGTGTCAGGGGCCACGTCTCGGAGGGGAATGGCGAGCAGCGGAGGCTGGTTACGCGAGCCCTCTGCCTCCGTTTCCGCGGTCGCCGCCTCCGCCTGGGCCTTGGCTGCCGCGTCGGCCTGCTCCCTCGCCGCCTGGGCGGCCACTTTTTCCGCCGCCTCATGCTCCTCCCGCGCCTCACGAGTGTTCCAGTCCGTGGCCTCCCTGAGGTCAGCATGGGGGTCCACGCGGCAGGAGCCCGAAGACCCTCCAGTCGGCCCAACTACGGAGCCGCCCGGACCCCGCTCAAGGGAAAGCGGCGCCCTGTCCAGCGAGCGGGAAAAGGTTAGGAAGAATGTTCGAACAGGAGAGAACGATGAAAACCATGCGACCAGACAATCGACGACTCACGCTGAGACCGCCTGAGGCTGCTTCACCGCCTTGCGGAAGCGGGCCACTTTCGCGGCCGCCTCATCTCGTTTGGTCGTCGTGGTGGAGGCTTTGGACTTCTTCGGCCGACTGCCGAAGAGGGTTGACGCGGCCCGGCGCTTCTGTGCGCCGCCGCTGGCAGCCGGCGCGGTGGACGAGCCCACACCCTGATGGTCGGCCGTCGGCTGGCGACGCGGGGCGACTTCGGCTTCGGCATCATCCGGCCAGTCCTCGAAGCTGGCAGTAAGCCCTGTGCCTCCGGGCTCGGTGTCGTCCCCCACGACGGCGTCTTCCATGGCGGCCGCCCCCAAATCCGGGTCGTCGACGTCATCCACCATACGGTCGGGGACGTACTGGCGTTCTATCCCTGCTGCCCCGGTCTTCGGCAGAAGAAGGGGGTTCTACTAAGAAGAACCGACCGATCAGAAGCCAGCCATCATAAAGCCGGCTACCAACAAAAGAAGAAAGAGAGGAAAGCTTACCACGGGCGGAGGGTTGGCGCGAGAATACGGCACCTTGCCGTATCGCCAGTCCTCGGCGAGCTTGCAATTGGAGATATGATTTACCATGTACGACACCTCCGCATGAGGCATCTCCCTGGTGCTCAGCCGGCTTGGGTCGAAGCGGCCACTCATCTGACACATCATGTGGGGCCAGCTTTGGAGAGGAAGTATCCGGCGCTCCACGAAGGCGGCCACCAAGTCGGCCCCGCTCAGGCCACCATCATCACCCGAAGCCGGGAGACGGCAGCGTTCCCGGCCTGAGACAGTGACCTGGACCGGAAACTCCATGAGGGCTGCCTCCCAGCCGGCGGGCCGGCTACGTAAGCCGGCAGGTTGACGTGGTCTCCTTGCTGGGCGACGTTCTTCACGTAGAAGTACGACTTCTGCCAGATCTTCACCGACTGGATTAGGGGGATGGACGGGAATGGGTTGTTCTCACCCGACCTCCTCATGGCGATGTAGGCCCCGCAGGGGGCGGGCACGCCTGCGACGACGGTGCCGAGTTTGCTCTAGAAGAATCCCCCCAGAGCTCCAGCATGGGGAGCAGCCCCAAGAAACCTCCGCAGAGAGAGACGAAGGCCGACAGCAGCATCACCGCGTTGGGCGTGAGGTGATGCGGCTGAAGATTGTAGAACTCGAGGAAGGAGCACAGGAATCCGCTCGCCAGAAGGCCGAAGCCGCGCAAGAAGTGCGAGCGGAAGACGACCCGCTTGCCCTCCTCCAGTGCCGGCGAGATCTCCGTCTCTGGCGCCAGGCAGACCCGCACGAGGTTGGCGTCGGGCAGACGTCGAGTCTGGCGGAGGAACTCAACATGGTCCTCATGGACGTTGGAGCCATCCCACGAGCTCGACAGCGCCATGGGAGCAAGACGATGTGGCGGCGTGGCGGCGCTGAGACGGGAGGCTGCGGCAGCAACGAGAGGAAGAAAGGAGGACGAGAAGGGGCGGAGCGAGAGAGAGCGTGCGAACCTCTGTCTCTCCCCCTCCTCCCCCTACTTATAGGCTCGCGTGGCAGAGCCGAGGAGGCGCGGCGTGGGGAAACGTGGGGATCGATCATGCCCACTCCCCCATGTCCCGCGTTTACTGCGCCCTAACGGTGAAATAAAATCGCCACGGGAAGGCGAGCGGTCCACCTGGGCCGCAGAAGATAAGCGTTCGGGCCGAGGCCTAGGAGTGGCGGGCCCGGGCCTGTAGCGGCGTCTCGTCGCGCGCGTGCGCTGGCAGGATCTCGCTGCCATGTGGCCCACGGGAGGGCCCGCGGTCAGCACGCGGGTCGACCACTTTCCCGCCTGCAAGACGCAGGGCTCCCCGAAATCGGCATACACCAGCAAAGCCGGCTCTTCAGGGTAGGAAGCTGACCAAGCTTCTCGTCCCTTTGTCCGCCTCGAAGCTCGATCAGCTTCGGGGACTACTGTCGGAGTAAATAGCCATGGGTAGCCTAGCCGGCTTCCCCTGGCCCTTCTGAAAAAATTACGAGCCCGTCCAGCTCTCAAGAATCCAAGACATGGGGCCGCCTTTCCCTTGCTGGCTATCACCCAGGCCGGCTTTCGGAAGGCGGCCCGACTTTAGCCCTCATGAAGAAAGCCACGGGAGGGCCGGCTTCGAGAAGCCGGCCGCGAGAAGGCCGACTCCAAGAAGCCGGCTCCCACAAAGCGGTCGGGACCGTACCCTCAAAGTTTGCATCCACCTAGCGGCGATGAGACGGGGCGTGGCTATTCTAAAGCCTGCCACCCCCAAATCCCGGAGTACGATCGGCATAATGCGCCGTACGGTGAGCATGACCCGTCTGGCGCAGCACTGTTGCCACGTTGACCCTGATGTCATCCATGACGGGCTACCAGTACGGCCCGCGGGCGGTGGGCCCCTGCGGGCAAAGAGACACCCGAAGGCGGCCTGGCCTCCCCTAGTTGGCCCAAGACGGGGCCAGCTCTCTCCAGCCGACTTGCCACCCCCTCGAAGGAGACGCCCCATTAAGGAGACAAGACGCGGTGAGGCTACAGTGGTCACCCGCCGGACGGCGGCACTGTAGCCACACTTACCTCGACGAAGCCCTCGTCACCAAGATTGAACAACAGTAACCAGCCACCGACAAGGCCCTGGACAGTGGGGCCTGCCTGTCGACCTGGGAGCCGGCAGCCGGCGGGACCCACCAGCCGGCGGGCCCCAGCAGCCGGCGCAGAAGCCGGAGAGCGAAGACACAGACGGCTGGGCCCCGCGCCCAGCCGGATTACCATTGTACCCCCGGGGGGTAGGCCTATGTAAACCCCCCCGAGACACCCATGCAAAGGGGTGGACCCCCAGCTAGTTTTAGACACCACACAAGGAGAAGAAGCAAGCTAGCCGTGCCCTTCTTCCTCCCCCCACCGAACTACTCAAGGAGCATTGTGTAGCTACTTGTCCATCTAGTGATCATGCGGAGACCCCGCAGAGCAGCAGTAGGGGTGTTATCTCCACGGAGAGCCCCGAAGCTGGGTAAGATTCACCGGCGTGCATGTCTTTGCCTCATCCCATTTCCAGGCACCGGCGACGTCTTACTGGCTCCCACAATGATAAGCCACCCGTTGGTATATGTCGCACCTACCACCCAACATTTTTCTTTGGGGGTCGATAGGAGAAGACCATAATTAAATTGTTAAAGTGGCTCTTATATGCATTATTGTTTATCTGACAAAAGAGCCCATATTGCCTTGTCTTCTCCTGTTTATTGAATGCCTGCAGATTCCAGCTTAGTCCAATGCACGTGCACTATTATTATTATTATTCACATCGTTCGGTCGTGCAAGTGAAAGGCAATTATGATGATATATGATGGACTGGCTGAGATGAGAAAAGCTGGTATGAACTCGACCTCTTTTGTTTTTGTAAATATGATTAGTTCATCGTTCCTGATTCAGCCTATTATGAGTAAACATGCTTGCAATGATCATTAGAGATCATAGTTTCTTGT
This sequence comes from Triticum dicoccoides, assembly GCF_002162155.2. NCBI lineage: Eukaryota > Viridiplantae > Streptophyta > Magnoliopsida > Poales > Poaceae > Triticum > Triticum dicoccoides. Next base: position 584,365,996 of record NC_041392.1, on the reverse strand, counting down.
GCCATGCTTGATTAGCTATGAGTTATAATGGTTTACCTTGCGTGCCAACATGCTATTAAAATGGTTATGATGTGGTATGATAGGGTGGTATCCTCCTCTGAATGATTTAAGTGACTTGAATTGGCGCATGATCACACATGTAGTTGAAACAAAATCAACATAGCCTTCACGATATTTATGTTCATGGTGGATTATATCCTACTCATGCTTGCATTCGGTGTTGATTAATTTTAATGCATGTTCATGACTGTTGTCGCTCTCTAGCTGGTCGCTTCCCAGTCTTTTGCTAGCCTTCACCTGTACTAAGCGGGAATACTGCTTGTGCATCTAATCCCTTAAACCCCAAAGTTATTCCACATGAGTCCACTATACCTACCTATATGCGGTATCTACCTGCCGTTCCAGGTAAATTTGTATGTGCTAAACTCTAAACCTTCAAATAAATATCCTGTTTTGTATGCTCGAATAGCTCATGTATCAACTAGGGTTGTCTGTATCTTCCATGTTAGGCGGTTTATTCTCAAGAGGAGTGGACTCCGCTCCTCACTCATGACATAAATGGCTGGTCACCGGGATGCCCAGTCCCATGCTTTATGCAAACTAAATCAAAATAATTGCAAACAAAACTCCCCCTGGGACTCTTGTTAGTTGGAGGCAATCGTTGTTTCGAGCAAGCCATGGATTGATGCTTGTTGGTGGAAGGGGGAGTATAAACTTTACCATTCTGTTTGGGAACCGCCTATAATGTGTGTAGCATGGAAGATATCGCCATCTCTTGGTTGTTATGTTGACAATGAAAGTATACCGCTCAAAATATTATTCACCTCTGTTTCAAAACCGAGCTCTGGCACCTCTACAAATCCCTGTTTCCCTCTGCGAAGGGCCTATCTATTTACTTTTATGCTGAGTCATCATCCTCTAATTAAAAAGCACCAGTTAGAGAGCACAACTGTCATTTGCATTCATTACTGTTAGTTTACATTGAGTATGACTTGACTTGATCTCTTTTACCATGAATTACAATGTCTAGTCAGTCCTTGGTCTTTAAAGGTGGTCTGCATTTATGTTTTGCGGTCTCAGAAAGGGCTAGCGAGAAACCACCTTGTTATATCATATTATGATTGTTTTGAGAAAGTGTTGTCATCCGAGATTTATTATTATGGCTCGCTAGTTGATTATGCTATTGATATGAGTAAACATGAGACCTATGCGTTATTGCAAATGTGGTTAGTTATAATCTTTGCTGAAAACTTGAATGCTGGCTTTACATATTTACAACAACAAGAGCAAACGGAGTTTGTAAAAGTTTTTCTTTATCACTTTCAGTTTGTCAACTAAATTGCTTGAGGACAAGCAAAGGTTTAAGCTTGGGGGAGTTGATACGTCTCCAATGTATATACTTTTACAAACACTTTTGCCCTTGTTTTGGACTCTAACTTGCATGATTTGAATGGAACTAACCCGGACTGACGCTGTTTTCAGCAGAATTACCATGGTGCTATTTATGTGCAGGAGCAAACGTTCTCGGAATGACCTGAAACTTCACGGAGACACTTTTCAGAAAATAAGAAAAATACTTGCAAAAGATGAAGGCCAGGGGGCCCACCACCTCTCCACGAGGGTGGTGGGCGCGCCCCCTACCTCGTGGGCCCCCTGTTGCCTCTCCGACTCCAACTCCACCTCCATATATTGAGTTTCGGGGAGAAAAAATCAGAGAGAAGAAATCATCACGTTTTACGATACAGATCCGCCGCCAAGCCCTAAAACCTCTCGGGAGGGCTGATCTGGAGTCCGTTCGGGGCTCCGAAGAGGGGAATCCGTCGCCATCATCATCATCAACCATCCTCCATCACCAATTTCATGATGCTCACCGCCGTGCATGAGTAATTCCATCGTAGGCTTGCTGGACGGTGATGGGTTGGATGGGATCTATCATGTAATCGAGTTAGTTTTGTTAGGGTTTGATCCCTAGTATCCACTATGTTCTGAGATAGATGTTGCTATGACTTTGCTATGCTTAATGCTTGTCACCAGGGCCCGAGTGCCATGATTTCGGATCTAAACCTATTATGTTTTCATCAATATATGAGTGTTCTTGATCCTATCTTGCAAGTCTATAGTCACCTATTATGTGTTATGATCCGTTAACCCCGAAGTGACAATAATCGGGATACTTACCGGTGATGACCATAGTTTGAGGAGTTCATGTATTCACTATGTGTTAATGCTTTGTTCCGGTTCTCTATTAAAAGGAGGCCTTAATATCCCTTAGTTTTTGTAAGGACCCCGCTGCCACGGAAGGTTAGGACAAAAGATGTCATGCAAGTTCTTTTCCATAAGCACGTATGACTATATTCGGAATACATGCCTACATTACATTGACGAACTGGAGCTAGTTCTGTGTCACCCAAGGTTATGACTGTTACATGATGAACCGCATCCGGCATAATTCTCCATCACCGATCCATTGCCTACGAGCTTTCCATATATTGTTCTTCACTTATTTACTTTCCCGTTGCTATTGCTATCATCACTACAAAATACCAAACACATTGCTTTTACTATGGTTACCTTTTGTTACCGTTATCACTACTAGCATATTACTTTGCTGCATATATTAAGTTTCTAGGTGTGGTTGAATTTACAACTCAGCTGCTAATACTTGAGAATATTCTTTGGCTCCCCTTGTATCGAATCAATAAATTTGGGTTGAATACTTTACCCTCGAAAACTGTTGCGATCCCCTATACTTGCGGGTTATCAACAACTATAGCACAGAAGTACAGCTCAATGGAAAAGCCTGGAAAACACAGGCAGGTCGCTGGGAACCACCGGTTTCCACTCAACCCCTCGTCCGGGCAAAAAGGATGCACCCGCACGGGGCGCCCGACCCAATAGTAAAGAAATCTAAGCCCATTACGGGGCGCGGAACCGTTCTGGAGGGTGCTACCTCTTGAGCACTGCGTTGGTTTTCCCTTGAAGAGGAAAGGGTGATGCAGCAAAGTAGCGCAAGTATTTCCCTCAGTTTTTGAGAACCAAGGTATCAATCCTGTAGGATACTACACGCAAGTCCCTCGTACATACACAAACAAATAAGAACCTCGCAACCAACGCGATAAAGGGGTTGTCAATCCCTTCACGGTCACTTACAAGAGTGAGATCTGATAGAGATAATAATAATAAGATAAATATTTTTGGTATTTTTATGATATAGATTGAGAGTAAAGATTGCAAAATAAACGGTGATAGAAATATCTTGTTGACAGAAGATTAATATAATGGAGAATAAACCCGGGGGCCATAGGTTTCACTAGTGGCTTCTCTCAAGATAGCATAAGTATTACGGTGGGTGAACAAATTACTGTCGAGCAATTGATAGAAAAGTGCATAATTATGAGAATATCTAGGCATGATCATGTATATAGGCATCACGTCCGCGACAAGTAGACCGAAATGATTTTGCATCTACTACTATTACTCCACACGTCGACCGCTATCCATCATGCATCTAGAGTATTAAGTTCATAAGAACAGAGTAACACATTAGGCAAGATGACATGATGTAGAGGGATAAACTCAAGCAATATGATATAAACCCCATCTTTTTACCCTCGATGGCAACAATACAATACGTGCCTTGCTGCCGCTGCTGTCACTAGGAAAGGACACCGCAAGATTAAACCCAAAGCTAAGCACTTCTCCCATTGCAAGAAAGATCAATCTAGTAGGCCAAACCAAACTGATAATTCGAAGGGACTTGCATAGATAACCAATCATACATAAAAGATTTCAGAGAAGAATCAAATATTCTTCATAGATAAACTTGATCATGAACCCACAATTCATCGGATCTTGACAAACACACTGCAAAAAGAGTTACATCGAATAGATCTCCAAGAAGATCGAGGAGAACTTTGTATTGAGATCCAAAGAGAGAGAAGAAGCCATCTAGCTAATAACTATGGACCCGAAGGTCTGAAGTAAACTACTCACACATCATCGGAGAGGCCATGGAGTTGATGTAGAGGCCCTCCATGATCGATTCCCCCTCCGGCGGAGCTCCGGAAAAGGCCCCAAGATGGGATCTCTTGGGTACAGAAGGTTGCGGTGGTGGAAATAGGGTTTCGTGGTCCTCCTGGATGTTTTCGGGGTATATGAATATATATAGGAGGAAGAAGTAGGTCGGTGGAGCCATGAGGGGCCGACGAGGGTGGAGGGCGCGCCCAGGGGGGTTAGGCACGCCCCCTGCCTCGTGGCCTCCTCGTTGGTTTCTTGACGTCTACTCCAAGTCCCCTGGATCACATTTGTTCCAAAACTAACTCTCCCTAAGGTTTCATTCCGTTTGGATTCTGTTTGATATTCCTTTTCTGCGAAACACTAAAATAGGCAAAAAATAGCAATTTGCATTGGGCCGCGGGTTAGTAGGTTAGTCCTAAAAATAATATAAAAGTGTAAAATAAAGCACATTAACATCCAAAACAGATACTATAATAGCATGGAACAATAAAAAATTATATACGTTGGAGACGTATTAGAGGGATGGCTCGATAGGCCATGCAAAATACACACAACACCGGATACCATACCAACCCGCAGCCTTAGAGCATGTTGGATACTCCGGCAAGTGGCCAAGAGCGGCGAGGATATCCTCAAAAACACCTCCGAGCAACACCCCCCGGAAGCAATCCAGAAGACTTGGAGTGTACGTAAGGGAAGCAACGAGGAAGGCACGAGGCAGGGGGGCGCGCCCACCCCCCTGGGCGCGCCCTCCACCCTCGTGGGCCCCTCGTGGCTCCCCTGACGTACTTCTTCCTCCCATATATACCCATATACCCTAAAAACATCGAAGAGCACAATAGATCGGGAGTTCCGCCGCCAGAAGCCTCCGTAGCCACCGAAAACCAATCTAGACCCGTTCCGGCACCCTGCCGGAGGGGGAAATCCCTCTTCAGTGGCCATCTTCATCATCCCGACGCTCTCCATGACGGGGAGGGAGTAGTTTTCCCTCGGGGCTGCGGGTATGTACCAGTAGCTATGTGTTTGATCTCTCTCTCTCTCTCTCTCTCTCTCTCTCGTGTTCTTGATTCGGCACGATCTTGATGTATCGCAAGCTTTGCTATGGTAGTTGGATCTTATGATGTTTATCCCCCTCTACTCTCTTGTGATGAATTGAGTTTTCCCTTTGAAGTTATCTTATAGGATTGAGTCTTTAAGGATTTGAGAACACTTGATGTATGTCTCGCATGTGCTTATCTATGGTGACAATGGGATATCACGTGATCCACTTGATGTATGTTTTGGTGATCAACTTGCGAGTTCCGTGACCTCGTGAACTTATGCATAGGGGTTGGCACACGTTTTTGTCTTGACTCTCCGGTAGAAACTTTGGGGAACTCTTTGAAGTTCTTTGTGTTGGTTGAATAGATGAATATGAGATTGTGTGATGTATATCGTATAATCATACCCATGGATACTTGAGGTGACATTGGAGTATCTAGGTGACATTAGGGTTTTGGTTGATTTGTGTCTTAAGGTGTTATTATAGTACAAACTCTAGGATAGATTAAACGGAAAGAATAGCTTCGTGTTATTTTACTACGGACTCTTGAATAGATCGATCAGAAAGGATAACTTTGAGGTGGTTTCATACCCTACAATAATCTGTTCGTTTGTTCTCTGCTATTAGTGACTTTGGAGTGACTCTTTGTTGCATGTTGAGGTATTGTTATATGATCCAATTATGTTATTATTGTTGAGATAACTTGCACTAGTGAAAGTACGAATCCTAGGCCTTGTTTCCTAGCATTACAATACCGTTTACGCTCACTTTTATCATTAGTTACCTTGTTGTTCTTTTATTTCCATATTAGAAAAACCTTTATCTACCATCCATATTGCACTTGTATCACCATCTCTTCGCCAAACTAGTGCACCTATACAATTTACCATTGTATTGGTGTGTTGGGGACACAAGAGACTCTTTGTTATTTGGTTGCAGGGTTGTTTGAGAGAGACCATCTTCATCCTACGCCTCCCACGGATTGATAAACCTTAGGTCATCCACTTGAGGGAAATTTGCTGCCGTCCTATAAACCTCTGCACTTGGAGGCCCAACAACGTCTACAAGAAGAAGGTTGTGTAGTAACATCAGACCTTCGCTGCAAACAATCGGTGCAAGAGGGCATTCCGCGACCTCGTCGAAGTCTGCCAAGTCGCAACAATAAATCCCTGGAACAACACGGCCATAACTTTCAACGCCAGTGACGAACCAAAACTCCGGTTAGTCTGGGCACCAGCCGCCTTGGTCCTCAACCCAATTGTGAATGGCTTTCGGCTCACTAAAGTGCTCATGGACGGCGGCAGCGGACAAAACCTCATCTACGAAGACACACTAAATAAAATGGAAATAGATAGGAGCCGCATCAAGCATAGTAATACAAACTTCCGAGGGATCATCCCCAGCTGCGAGGCGCGATGCGCGGGGAAAATTACACTTGACGTGGTATTCGGCACGCCGGAGAATTATCGGTCCGAAGAGATAACCTTCCAAGTGGCCCCTTTCAACAGTGGATATCACGCCCTGTTGGGGCGAGATGCATTCACACGCTTTCAAGCTATACCTCATTACGGGTATATGAAGCTCAAGATGCCCGGGCCCAACGGTATTATCACTCTCGCTAGTGATCCGGACATAGCCCTCCGTGCCGTAAACAAAACCGCATCCCTAGCCCTCGAGGCACTGTCTGAAGCCCTCGCGGCCGAAGAGTTAACCGCGCTGTGCTCTACGGTGGACAAGGACGACGTAATCCTGGACAAGCGACCCAAATCCACCTCCTTTAAACCACCAGATGAAATATTCAAATTTCAAGTCCACCCGACGGACCCCAAGAAGACAGCATCCATCGGGGCACAGTTGGACTCAACGGTTGACGCCGTGCTATGAGAATTCCTGTCTGTGAACTAGGACATATTCGCCTATCACCCTTCTGATATGCCAGGAATCCCACGCAGGTTGGCCGAACATAGCCTCAACATATTGAAGGGATATAAACCGGTCAAGCAAACACTGCGACGCTTTTCTGAACCCAAACGACAAGCTATGGAGGAGGAGGTAGCCAAGTTAAGAGAGGCCGGATTCACCAGAGAAATAAAACACCTGGACTGGCTAGCAAACCTGGTGATGGTGCCAAAGAAGGACAAATCCTGGCGCCTGTGCATCGATTTCAAAGACCTCAATAAGGCTTGCACTAATCCCTTCCCCCTCCCCCGCATTGATCAGATTATTGATGCAACTGTAGGACATGACTCACTGTGTTTCCTCGACGCATACTCCGGATACCATCAAATTAAAATGAAGGAGTCTGATCAAGCCGCAACGACATTCATCACCCCATACAGACCTTTCTGCTTCAACACTATGCCCTTTGGGCTTAAAAACGCTGGTGCCACCTACCAATGCATGATTCAAACATGCCTAGAAAAACAAATCGACAAGACCGTTGAAGCATATGCGGACGATGTCGTCATCAAGACTAAGCACGTCGAGTCGTTATTAGACGACTTGCGTCTCACGTTTGATAATCTCCGGACAAATGACATCAAGCTCAATCCAGAAAAATGTGTTTTCGGTGTTCCTGCCGGAAAACTGCTGGGCTTCATCGTTTCCAATAGAGGAATTGAGGCAAATCCAGCCAAAATCCAAGCTTTGTCACAATTGGCTACACTAACGGACCTTAAATAGGTCCAAAAACTAGCCGGATGCATGGCAGCTTTTAGCCGCTTTATCTCCAAACTAGGAGAAAAAGCATTGCCACTTTATTGCCTTCTCCGACGTACTGACCACTTCGAGTGGATGGAAGAGGCAACAGCCAGACTGGAGGAAATAAAAGCTCTTTTCGCGAGCAAGCCAATCCTGGCCGCGCCAAACATCGGCGAACTGATGTTATTATACATCTCGGCAACACACCAGGTGGTGAGTGCAGTGCTCGTCATTGAGCGAGAGGAGGACGAACACAAGTTCCCACTCCAGAAACTGGTATACTACGTATCCACCGTCCTCGCGCCATGCAAATCCCGGTACCCTCATTACCAAAAGAAAGCATATGTGGTATTCATGGCATCCCGAAAGCTACGACACTACTTCCAAGAGTGTTCGATTACGGTGGCTTCAGAAGTACCACTAAATGATATAATAGATAACCGCGACGCTATGGGTCGGATTGCCAAATGGGCTATTGAGCTCCTACCATTTGACATAACATACAAACCACGCCGGGCCATTAAATCCCAAGTATTAGCCGACTTCGTCGCCGAATGGACAAAGGCCGAGCTCCCTATAGAGTATGGCACATATTCCAACTGGGTCATGTACTTTGATGGCTCTAAATGCTGGCTGATTTAGGAGCAGGCGTCATTTTAATGTCCCTGACTGGAGACATAGTCCAGTATGTACTCCAAATATTATACACAGACTCCAACAATGCAGCCGAATACGAGGCCTTATTGCACGGTCTTCGGATGGCTACCACCATGGGCATACAACGCCTGGAGGTGCACGGGGACTCAAATCTCGCAATATCCCAAATAAATGGAGACTTCGATGCCAAGGATCCGAAGATGGCGGCCTATCATAACGCCGTACTCAAAATATTAGCTTGGTTCGAGGGACTCGAGTTCCATCATGTGGCTCGAGAAAGTAATCGAGCGGCAGACGTCCTCACTCGCATGGGCGCCAAGCGTGACCATGTCTCGCCTAACATCTTTTTGGAAAGGCTCTTCAAGCCATCCGTGGTGTGGCAGGATGAGAGGGCAACACTAGTCCGGATCCAACTATACCCCCAGATCCCGCACACAATACCGATATCATCGGGGCTGATACGTCTCCATCGTATCTACTTTTCCAAACACTTTTGCCCTTATTTTGGACTCTAACTTGCATGATTTGAATGGAACTAACCCGGACTGACGCTGTTTTTAGCAGAATTGCCATGGTGTTATTTTTATGTAGAAATAAAAGTTCTCAGAATGACCTGAAAATCAACAGAGAATATTTTTGGAATATATAAAAAATACTGGCGAAAGAATCAAGGCCAGGGGCTCACACCCTGTCCACGAGGGTGGGGGCGCGCCTACCCCCTGGGCGCGCCCCCTTCATCATGGGCCCACTAGTGCTCCACCGACGTCCATCCTGACTCCATATATTCACCTTTGGGGAGAAAAAAATAGAGAGAAGGATTCATCGCGTTTTACGATATGGAGCCGCCGCCAAGCCCTAAACTCTCTCGGGAGGGCTGGTCTGGAGTCCGTTCGGGGCTCCGGAGAGGGTAATCTGTCGCCATCGTCATCATCAACCTTCCTCCATCACCAATTTCATGATGCTCACCGCCGTGCGTGAGTGATTCCATCGTAGGCTTGCTGGACAGTGATGGGTTGGATAAAATTTATCATGTAATCAAGTTAGTTTTGTTAGGGTTTGATCCCTAGTATCCATTATGTTCTGAGATTGATGTTGCTATGACTTTGCTATGCTTAATGCTTGTCACTAGGGCCCGAGTGCCATGATTTCAGATCTGAACCTATTATGTTTTCATGAATATATGTGAGTTCTTGATCCTATCTTGCAAGTCTATAGTCACCTATTATGTGTTATGATCCGTTAACCCCGAAGTGACAATAATCGGGATACTTACCAGTGATGACCGTAGTTTGAGGAGTTCATGTATTCACTATGTGTTAATGCTTTGGTCCGATACTCTATTAAAAGGAGGCCTTAATATCCCTTAGTTTCCAATAGGACCCCGCTGCCACGGGAGGGTAGGACAAAATATGTCATGCAAGTTCTTTTCCATAAGCTCGTATGACTATATTCGGAATACATGCCTACATTACATTGATGAACTGGAGCTAGTTCTGTGTCACCCTATGTTATAACTGTTGCATGAGTGATCGCATCCGACATAATTATCCATCACTGATCCAATGTCTATGATCTTTTCACATATTGATCTCTGCTTAGTTACTTTTCCGCTGCCACTGTTACAATCACTACAAAACTGCTACCATTACTTTTGCTCCCATTACCGCTACTATCATATTACTTTGCTACTAAATACTTTGTTGTAGATATTAAGTCTTTCAAGTGCAGTTGAATTGACAACTTAACTGTTAATACTTGAGAATATTCTTTGGCTCCCCTTGTGTTGAATCAATAAATTTGGGTTGAATACTCTACCCTCGAAAACTGTTGCGATCCCTATACTTGTGGGTTATCAAGACTATTTTTGGCGCTGTTGCCGGGGAGCATAGCTCTATTCTTTGAGTCACTCGGGATTTATATCTGTTGATCACTATGAAGAACTTTAAAGATCAAAGAACCAAGATTTTTCCCTCAACTACGAGGGAAGTTAAGGAATTGCCATCTAGCTCTGCACTTGATTCACCTTCTATTTTGATTAAACTCGCGATACCTACACATGCTATTGATTCTGATAGGTCGCATGTTATTGATGATGCCACTTCTGCTTTACATCATATTTATGATGAAACTACTTCTATGCTTGATACTACTGTACCACTAGGTGAATTTCTTGATGAACAACTTGCTAGGGTTAGAGAGAATGAAATTATTGAAACTGTTAATATTGATGAAAGTGATGATGAAGATTCTTCCCCTAGATATGAATTGCCTGTTGTGCCTGACGTTATGTTATGGATGAAGAAATTGCTAGAGACTTTCTTGCTTGCAATGATAGATATGATCTTAAGAAATTACTAGCTAAGCTAAAAGAAAATCTTTGAATGCTAGAATGAAATATGACCCTGCTTTTGCTACTTCACCTATCTGTATTTCCGATAATGTTGGGGATATAGCTATCAGTTATGACCCGCCCAGGAGGGGCCGGGTCAGCCCCAATGGCGGGTTACACAAGAAGCCCAGTAAACATTAAGATGATAGTTTATTAAATCTTATAGAAGGCCCAAGGGCCTAGAGGCGGCTTAAGGCCCAATATTACAAACAGCTGTATGTAAGGAAAGACTTGTAAAGAAAGACATGTAAAGGAAGTCACTGAGCCGGACACAATTATGAGCCGGCCAGGACACTGTAGGCCACCAGGCGTCAACCCGTGTATATAAGGGGACGACCCGGTGGCGGCTTAGGGCAAGAAACAAGAGATCAAGAACCAAGCCGGCGAGTTAAGCCTCTTGGTGATCGAGACCCCAGCAATACCAACACAACTAGATGTAGGCTTTTACCTTCATCGTAAGGGGCCGAACTAGTATAAAACCTCTCGTGTCCTTTGTCCCGATTAACCCTTTTAAGCTTCCTAGTTGCGATGGCCCTATGACTAAGTCCATTCGCTAGGACATTTGCCGTGACAATTGCACGGCAGTTGGCGCCCACAGTGGGGCCAACGCACGGTGGATTTGAGTTCTTGAAGGGCAACTTCGAAGGGCTCAAGGGATACGCTGTGGGCCGGATGACCAAGAGTCGTTGCGGCAAGCTCTACATCGACGACGAAGGCTGGGGCCCCGAGGCCGGCTCAATTGAGTATGGATACCGGGCCCTCTTCAGCGGAATTCACGTCTTGGTCGGCCGGATCGGTGAGTCAGGCCCTGAGCCGGACGTCCACACCAACCTCGTCGAAACGGCTCAACGCGCGAGGAGCACCCGTGTTCAATATGTCGTGAAGCATGCCTTTGTAGGCTGCGTCCATGTCAGTGAATACTCTGAAGGATCGGTGGAGGGCGGTGAGACGGCTGTCTGTTCTGACACTGCATCATCAACGGGCGAGACAGACTCTTTGTACCAGCTGCGGGATGGCATGCTCGGGGGCTGTTCCGATGGCAGTAGTATTCCAGACCCCCTTGAGCCGCCGAATTGGGCCGGAGTCTTCATGGCAGGGACACATCCCGGGCAGAACTCCACAGCAGCAGCGGCAACAGCTACCGGGTCGGCCGCAGCCGGGTCAGGAGACCCCGCCCCCCTCCCCCCCGGCTCAGATTCTAATGGACCTCATGGATAAACTGACGACTCTGTTGACTGCCATGGTAGAGCTGGCGGATAAAGCCCAGCATGACACAGAGGTGGCACGCGTACGTGAAGAGATGGTGCAAGCTAAAGAAAATCTGGCCGCGGAGGAAGTCAGGATGGCAGCGGAGCGGGCGGCTTTGGACGTTCATGCTCAACAGCTTCAAGCGGAGACCTTCCGGCTCTCGATGGATCTGAACGCATCAAATGAGGTCATGAGGAGAAGGCATTAGAAAACTCAGTCACGTCTACCTCTGACGCTCGATCCTAGGAACCTTTTTCATACGCCCAGAGCCGGGGGAAGCAACCCGTCGGAGGCAAACCGGATCACGACACCCGGCGCGCCGGTCCAACCGCGTGCCATGGAACCACCTTGTGTAATTGCCGCTCCACCTCATTACGTACCGATGCCGCCGGGTCACTTCTCCAATCCCTTGGAAAACCTCATTGCAGTGTCGGCTTGTTTGGCGGCTCTCCCGATGGAAGGTGATTCACAGGCGGCAGTCGAAATGTGAAGGGTGAGAGAACTTCTTCAAACAGCTCTGGCACAGCAGGATGCATAGTCCTACAGTCAAGACAGGATCCATTCAACTCCTCGCCCGAGCCGGAGCCCAAGCTACAATAGGCATATGGAGTCAGCTAACATGTCAAGCAATGCTCAACACCGTAACCGGCCGCATAGATATGAGCCGGTGCAGGTTGGAGCCATTAACTTGGCGGATCAGGAGAGGATCCGGCAAGAGGCGGAGCGAGTGGTTCAACTGACAGCAGAGCAGGTGGCTCATCAGACCTTTTCGGCTTATCCAGCAACCTTAGTTGAGGCTAGGGTGGCCACAAGAACTGGAGGTGTCCCTTGCCTGGTGTCGTCCATACGTAATGAGCGTTTGCCAAAAGACTTCAAGGGCCCCGTTAAAGTGCCTAATTACACGGCCGACTTATAGCATGGGGCTTGGATTGAGAGTGATGAGATGGCTATCGAGTTGTTGGAGGTCAGCGATGCGACAATGGCCAAGTATTTCACTATGATGTTGGATGGAACAGCTCGTACTTGGTTGAAGGGGTGCCACCCAATTTTATCGGCTCGTGGGCGGAGTTGAAGGCCCGGTTCATCCAGAACTTCAAAGACACGTGTAAGCAGCCTATGTCGATTGTGGACCTGACTAATTGTAAGCAAGAGGACGGTGAGTCTACAACCCATTGGGTGCGCCAGGTCAAGGAGATAATACATTCGTCTGATAAGATGGATGCCGGCTCAGCAGTCTTGATGTTGGAGAAAATTTGCCGTTTTGAACCTCTGAAGCAGAAGTTGGGGCGGCTCAAGCATGACTGCAATGACATGTGCCAGTTGATGGCGGCTCTCGTAAAGTACGCTGATTTTGATAGCACCAAAGACCCGATGTCTGACGAAGAAAAGACAGCGAAGGGAAATAAGAACGGCAACAGCAAGGGTCACCAGCATAACCCGACAAATCAAGGAGGTAATAAACGTAAGGCTGATGAGTTTGTCGCTAACACCAATGCGCAGGGCGGAAATCAATGGCGCAAGGGCAGGCAACCCCCTCGGTCGGGCGGGTCAGGTCCCACCCTTGAGCAACTATTGAATGAGCCTTGTCCAAGGCACGACACCTGGGAGAAGCCAGCCACCCACCTGTGGAAAGATTGTACAATCATGAAGGCGTTTAAAAATTCAAACACATTTGATGGAGGTCACGGCCCAGGTGGCGGTTCAGGTGGAGGCGGTTTCCATGGCCCGGGCGCCGGTTCAGGTGGAGGAGGATTTCACGGTTAGGGGCATCCTGGTAACCAAGGAGGATATAATCCACAACCCGACCAAGGTAATCAGCAGCAACAATCTAGGTATCAGAGCAACCCAAAATAGCTGAATAGTGGGCAATACCATGTGTTCACCACTAGTTTATGTAAGAGGGAGAAGAAGCTTCACAACAGGGACGTCAATGTCGTTGAGCCGGCGATTCCATGGTACTTATGTTGGTCAGAGCAGCCTATTGTGTGGAGCAGAGAGGATCACCCACCCCGAGTTGATAATCCGGGTCACTTGGCCTTGGTAGTGGCGCCTCAGATTGGTGGATATAAATTCACTAAGGTACTCATGGATGGAGGCAGCAGCATCAACATCCTCTACTATGAGACGTTCCGCCGGATGGGGTTGACTGATAAGAGTCTTAAACAATCCAACACTATTTTTCACGGTGTGGTACCTGGCAAGTCGGCATACCCAGTTGGTAAGATTGAACTGGAAGTAGCACTTGGAGATGAGTATGACTCCAGAGCAGAAAAATTAACCTTTGAGGTGGTTAAGATCAAAAGCCCATATCATGCTCTGTTTGGACGGCCGGCTTATGCCAAGTTCATGGCTCGGCCGTGTTATGTATATTTGCAGCTCAAGATGTCGGGTTATAAGGGCACCATTACAGTACATGGGAGCCGGAAAATAGCTTTGGAGTGTGAAGAAGGTGATGCTGCCTATGTTGAGTCTGTTTGTGCAACAGAGGAGTTAAAGTTTTACAAGGATCACGTTGACCCGACAGACATGACGTCGTTAAAGAAACCAACAACAGAGCATGAGCCGGTGTTGAAGTTCAAATCAGCTGATGACACCAAGATGGTTGACTTTGGTGCCTGGCGACTCATCCAAGCAGTTCATCATCAGTGCAAAGTTGGATCCAAAATAGGAAAGCGCGCTCATCGAGTTCATCCGTGAGAACCGGGACATCTTTGCATGGAAACCTTAAGACATGCCGGGTGTCCCGAGGGAACTCGCTGAGCATACTCTCAATATTGATCCAAAGTTTAAACCTGTTAGACAGTTTCTCCGATGGTTTAATGAATAAAGGCGCAAGGCCATTGGAGAAGAGGTGGCCCGGCTCTTGGCGGCTGGGTTCATTGTAGAAGTCTTTCACCCAGAGTGGTTAGCCAACCCGGTGCTTGTACTAAAAAAGAACGACATCTGGCGTATGTGTGTGGATTACACCGATTTAAACAAGGCTTGTCTGGCTGACCCTTTTGCCCTCCCCCGTATTGATCAGATCATCGATGCTACGGCTGATTGCACACGTTTGAGTTTCTTGGACGCTTATACAGGTTATCATCAGATCAAGATGGCAGTCAAAGATCAGGAGAAGACGGCTTTTATCACTCCTTTTGAGCTTTCTGCTACGTGTCTATGCCTTTTGGGCTTAAAAGTGCCCAGGCGACTTACCAACGGTGTGTGCAGAATTGTCTTCATGATCAGATTGGGCGTAATGTTCATGCTTATGTGGATGATATAGTGGTAAAATCCAGGAAAGAGGAAACCTTAGTCACAGATCTGAAAGAGACCTTCGATAATCTCCGGATCTACAAAATGATGCTTAACCCGGCTAAGTGTGTTTTTGGAGTCCCAGCCGGCAAGCTCTTGGGTTTTTTGGTGTCCAACCGAGGTACTGAAGCTAACCCGGAGAAAATCAAGGCAATTACATCCCTGGCCAAACCAACATGCATCAATGACGTTCAACGGCTGGCGGGTCGTGTTGTTGCTTTGAGCCGGTTCATAAGCCGGTTAGGGGAGAAGGCGATGCCTTTGTATCAAATGATGAAGAAAACAGATGATTTTGTTTGGAGCGATGCTGCAAACTCTGCTTTTGAAGATCTGAAGACACAGCTTGTTGAGCCGCTGGTCCTTGCTGCTCCAATTGAGAAAGAGGCGTTGTTGTTATACGTAGCCGCCAACTCACGAGCTGTTAGTGTGGCGATTGTGGTGGAGCGCAAGGAGGTTGGCAAGGAGCATCCGGTTCAACGACCGGTTTACTATGTCAGTGAGGTGTTAATTGAATCCAAACAACGATACCCACATTGGCAGAAGCTCGTATATGGGGTGTTCATGGTGAGCCAGAAGCTTAAACATTATTTTCAGGGTCACCCAATCACTATGGTTAGCTCTGCTCCTTTGGGAGACATCATTCAAAACAGAGAAGCCACTGGACGAGTCGCCAAGTGGGCCATTGAGCTTGGGTCTCATGGGTTGAAGTATGTACCACGTACTACAATCAAATCTCAAGCACTGGTTGACTTTATTAATGACTGGACAGAGATGCAGATGCTAGAAGGGAAACCAGACAACACATATTGGACTATTCATTTTGATGGGTCCAGACAGTTGGAAGGCTCGGGGGCTAGAGTTGTTTTAACCTCCCCTCAAGGTGACAAATTTTGTTATGCGTTACGGCTGATGTTTCCTTGCACTAACAACGCAGCAGAGTACGAAGCCTTGCTCCATGGTCTTCGAGTGGCCAAAGAGATGAGTCTGAGCTGGGTCAGATGTCTTGGCAACTCAAATTTAGTGGCTCAACAGGTATCAGGCAAGTGGGATTCCAAAAACCCTCTCATGGCGGCTTATCGCCGTGAAGTTGATGCTATTGCAGGACATTTTAAAGGATATCAGGTGGAGCACATCGACCGTAGGAAGAACGAAGCGGCTGATGCTCTAAGCCGGTTGGGATCTCAGCGTAAGCCGGTGCCACCTAACACCTTTTTTATGTTTTGCATAACCCGTCTGTCAAGTTACCCACGGAAGAGGATCTAGCCGTTCCTGACCCGGAGGCGTAGTTGGTGGCGGCTCTTCATGTTATCCCAGATTGGACAGTGCCGTTCTTGGCTTACATGACCCGGGGAGAGTTGCCAGCGGATGAGACCCTGGCTCGACAGATAACCTAGCGGTCGAAGTCAATGATGATTTCTGATGGAGAACTATACCATCGCAGCGTCTCTGGAGCGTTTCAGCGGTGTGTTTCCCCTGAAGAAGGCCAAGAAATACTTTGTGAGATCCATGAAGGCGATTGTGGTCATCACTCCGAGTCAAAATCTCTGGTGGCCAAGGCTTTTCGTCACGGTTTTTACTGGTTGACGGCTCACGCTGATGCAGAGGATCTGGTCAGCAGATGTGATGGATGTCAAAAGTTCGCACGACGAGCACATGTGCCGGCTCAAGAGCTCCGGATGATTCCAATCACTTGGCCATTTGCGGCCTGGGAGCTTGACATGGTGGGACCTTTCAAAAGGTCTAAGGATAAAAACACACATCTTTTAGTGGCAGTTGATAAATTCACAAAGTGGGTTGAGGCAGAGCCGATGAGTAAGTGTGATGCGGCCACGGCGGTTCAGTTCTTGAAAAAGGTGATCTTCCGTTTTGGTTTTCCACACAACATTATCACTAACAATGGCACTAATCTATCCCAAGGGGCTATGGAGGAGTTTTGTCAACGTGAGCATATTCGGCTTGATATTTCTTCCGTAGCTCATCCTCAATCTAATGGTCAAGCTGAGAGAGCAAATCAGGAAATTTTAAAAGGTCTCAAGCCCCGGCTTATGGTTCCCTTATAGCGAATGCCGGGTTGTTGGGTAGAGGAATTACCCTCGGTGCTGTGGAGTATCAAAACCACCCCTAACAGGTCTACATGTTACACACCTTTCTTCATGGTGTATGGAGCAGAAGCAGTGTTGCCTAGTGACATCCGTCATGACTCGCCCCGTGTGGCGGCTTATGTTGAAGCTAATAATGAACAAGCCAGACAGGATGCACTTGACTTGTTAGATGAAGAAAGAGACTTAGCAGTGGCTCGGCCAACAATTTATCAACAGGACCTACGCCATTATCATAGCCGCCGGGTTAAGTCCAGGACTTTTCAGGAAGGCGACCTGGTGCTCCGGCTTATCCAGGATCTGTCAGATGCACACAAGTTATCCCCTCCTTGGGAATGACCCTTTGTGGTCAGCAAGAACTTAAACAATGGGTCATATTACTTCATTGACATTTGAGAGCACAAAGACTCACGTAAGTCGGAGGAGGAGACCCGCCGGCCGTGGAACATTGTTCAACTTCAGCCATACTACACCTGAGCCACCGGCTCTCATCATGTACATACTTTAACATTGTATATACCATGATAAGTAATAAAGCAGGACCATCGGTCTCTTTTCTTTTTCAAAAGATTATGCATCTTTGTTATTTCTTATTTTCAAATGACTATTAAGGAGCTGATCATATTTGAATCAAGTCTAACCTTTTTTGGTCCGGCTTATGGTCGTATTTGAATCTAGCTGCAACTATCATGGTCACTTGGGGGCTTCCTATTCAAACATAGGTCGTATTCGAACCAAAGAGAACATAGTTGTCGTAACACTCTTGATCGGCTCAAGGCCAAACTCACTAGGGGGCTTCTTGATCGTATCCGAATCATAGCTTAACCCCTTTTGGGCCTGACTTGGATCATATTCGAATCAGGGTTGTTAAACACCTCTCAAGGTCATTTGGGGGCTTCCTGTTCAAACATAGGTCGTATTCGAACCAAAGAGAACATAGCTGTCGGTACCCTCTTGATCGGCGCAACGCCAAAGCAACTAGGGGCTATATGGTCGTATTCGAACATTAGCTTAACCCCTTTGGTCCGGTTTACTGATCGTATTCGAATCAGAAACCCCCAACCTTTAAATACAAGGTTAAATCATCCTTATTACCTGTTATTTACCTTTTAGATTTTTGTTGTATCAATTTCACAAATAATTAGCATGATCTCCTTCGCCGGCTGGACTATTTGACAACAAAGCCACCATGGTATGATGATCATTAAGTATTCAGAAGCATTGACTTTTCAAAAATATTGAGTTATCAACTTCATTACCCGGGTTATTTAAACCGGTGGTCTAAGGATCAAAGGTACAAGTGTGGCTATTGCTTATACGCAATTGCCTGCTGCGTTAACCAAAGGGTTAGTTTCAGCATTGTCCTCTTTTTATATCTGTTTCTGTTTTCTATTATGGTAAACATATTGGCTATAAGCCGGGTGTTTTAACCCGCTCGGTCCTAAGCCGCCAAGCCAATTTTTTCTCTTGTATTTATAGGAACAGAGCTAAAGTATTACATGGACAACCAAAGATATGATGCATATATTGACATCAGGAAACACCGAATCACATACAAGTGTTTTATGCACGATGTCATAAGCAAAGCATGCAGTGTTTTCACAGCTAAACTATTACAAGGCTTTCATAAGCCCATGAAGATGGTTATTGCTCCTCCCTCGCTGGTTCACCGCCCTCTGTTAACTGGAAGCTGGATTTTGACCAGTCAAAACCATTCACGGCGACAAATTTTGCTTCTTCGTCAATCAGGCCGGCCGGGTCAACTTCCGGGGCAAATGTATTTTCACGAACAGGCGGGATTGAATCTGTCACCTTGTACGAGGGAGTTGCCATCTTCTTATTTTCAACATCAAAACCCGGCTGGTACTTGTCGATGTTGGTTTTATCTCCAAGAATAGTCGCCTGAGGTCAGACTCCGCGCATGCAAGCCATGAAGTCATCCTGCTCAAAGGGAGATCCAGCTTCCTTCACGGTGGGATATCCTCTGGCCATGTCCGCCGGGTCTAGATCTGGCACCCAAGCCTTAGAGCGGCTCAGGGCAGTCAAAGCTCCGGCTCTCGCACAGGAGCGCTTCACTTCTTGAAACCTGGCGGGTAGGATTGACAGTTTCTTCAAGACGTCGCTGAGCCGGTTGGGTCCTTGATTGGCCGGAGAGATGGCGGCAAGTGCCCGTTGTGCGCCAATATACAGTTGCTCCACTAAGGTATACACTGCCTTCAGTTTAATCACATGATCTTGGCTCAGATTCTTGCTTCGTGGGCCTGCACATATTTTATAAACAAAGTCAGCTGGCGGCTTATATTCCGGATCAGCAAAAAGTGCACAAGATATAAGTCAGACGGCTTACCAAAGATGGCGGCCACCATTTGAGACACCCGACCCTTTAAACCGTTCAGCTCTGTTGAAACCTCTTTAAGGGCTGCTTCGGCCTTCTCGGCGGGTTGTGTCAGAAGCGTTTTTTTCCTCTGCCCAGGTTTTCTTCTTGGCGGTGAAGCTGGTCTTTAAATTTTCCATCTCAGAGAGACTTATTTGCAATTTGGAGTTAGCAGACTTGATTTCTGCCTCCTGGCCCGCTAGCCAGGTCTTCGCATCAGTCAATTGTGAGCTCTGTTCAGATAAGGCATTCTGCAAAAAACGTACCTAGATGAGTCAAGATTTCACTTAAGGTTCAAAAATCAAGATTCAAGTCTCAAGTATTTTACAAAAACCACTTGACACTTGGGGGCTAATGTATGCCAAAACAATTTTTTATGACTCTAAAGACATACTTTAAGTCCCAAGTACTTTACAAAGTAACAACACTTGGCACTTGGGGGCTAATGTATGCTATTCAGCAAGTTTCTCAAGGTTAAGCCGGATTATGAAGTTCTTTGAATACGGTACAAGACAATTTAAAGTACTAGCTCATTTATGATCAAATGAGCTGGCCCTTGGGGGCTACAGGTGAAGCTTATTTCTGTTATCTGGAACTCAAGAAAAGTTTCAAAGGTAAAAGTTTTAGCCTATATTATAAAGTCTACTGATCATTCCGGTTCTCTCATAATCTGAAGACTTGGGGGCTGGCGGAATATAGATAAGCCGGAAGAACATACCTCGTATTTCAGCTGCAACTGTTTGACCATTTCGATCTCTGAGTCGCGACTAGAGTGCACATGGCTGAGATAGCCGGATAAAATATCATTCGCATTCAGATGATCATAATGTGCAACGTCAAAGCGCACTTTCTGCCTCTCCAATGCGTCTTGTTTTGTTGTGTGGCGAGCCAGCACGGTTGGATCCCCCGGTTCAACAAAACAGCTCCCAGTGATCAAAACGTCTTGTGCAGACGGTGACGGCGGGTTGGCCGAGCTCGATGGTCCAGTTGTGGAAGGGTTAATGATGGTATCATCAACCGACGGCGCAAGAGGATTTGCTTCTGTAGTGACAGGCGGGTCTTCTGGAGTTTCAATTGATGGAGGAGAAGGTGGCCTCGCCGGTTCAGGTGCAAAGATTGGCGGGTCTTCCGCCGGTTTAGTTACCTTGGCCTTCTTAGACTTAGCTTGGCCACTAAGTGAAAGATTATAGGACTGTCAGTATAAAGAGACAATTTGAGAAACATGGAAGACAAAGGATTTTTTCCTTACCCAGGGGCAGTCTTGAAGGCCGGAAATTGGGTCTGAGACGAGTCGCCAAACGAGCGAGATACCTCCTGCAAAGATAAAACAAAGTAAGTAATGCAAGGGAGGAGATCCATTAACAAAAAGACAAAGACAAAGAAATAAACCTCATTCTAGCGTTTTTGAGGAGTTTGTTGAAGAACAACAGCTGGTTCGTCTTTGGTCTGGGCTTGACGGCGGCTCTCATGTTGCTGCTTTTTCAAAAGAAAGTGAAGGTCCAGATAAGCCAAAGGCTGTGAAAACCTTACTTTCCGGGTTACGACTCGATGTTTCTGTCTTGGCAAATGGGCTGAGTCGGAGGAAATAGTTACCTCTTCTTCCACGGCCTTACTGGCCCCAATGTCATCCTGGTAATGATTAGTGTTAATAAGATTGTTAAAAAAATTGGCCAAGGGAGTCAAGGGCTACCTCCGACTCACAAGAATCGTCAAGCTTCATCCAATCTTCAGCAGTGCTCTTCTTCTTCTTTTTCGACCTCCAGGTCGTTTTCTTGGCGTTTATGGCAGCGGCTCTTGCTTTCTTGGTAGCTTCATGGTCATATTTAACTTTCCAGAAATCAAATCTGGCCTGCAGACAGGTAAAAACAAGATGAAAGGTCAAAGAAGTATTAAATAATACGGCTGGGAAAAATACAAAGGAGGGAGATCAGGGTGTCCTTACTTCTGGCACCGGGTTAAGCTTGCAGAAGGGGTTTAACCCGACGATACTGCAGTCTTCGTGTTTTCCGTTCACCAGAAGGGTTGACACTGAAACAATATCTTCTTCCGTTAGTTGAACGGAGCTGTGACGAAGAGAGTCATCCGAGCCTCCACCATACTCGTACATCAGTTTTGTCCGATGGCTTAGAGGGATGACCCGCCATGAGATCCAGCAGCGAGTCAGATCAACTCCAGTTAACCCGTTCCCTAACAAAGCATTAATCCTTTTGATGGATGGTATCAGCTTTGTGACACCCCAAGACCGGAGCTTCAGATGCCTTCCTTGTTTAACGAGTTTCGTCATGTGATTTGTTTGGTTCGTTGCTTTCTTTTTTGTGTGCATTTGCATCCATCATGTTCATGCGTGCTTGCTCGCTTGTGATGTTTGTTTTATTTTATTTTGCATCATGCACCTTCTACATACCATTGTTGTGTTTGTTTAATTTAGTTGCTCATGTGCATTGCAACTTCTTTTCTTCTCTTGATCCTTCCATCAACCCCATGCTCACTCCCAACTTGGTTTCACCCAAGTTTCAAATCCCTATGCCACTTCTTTCTTTCCCTTTTCTCTATTTATTTGAGTTGCAAACATATTTGCTCAAATAAATGTTCATCTTTTGCTCATAAATCATATTTATTATGTAGGGTCATCCTATAAAATTTAAGCCCTTTTGGATTCAGTTTGGTTTGCTTATAAATTCATGCAAGTTTGAATTAAATTCAAACATGTTCCTTTGTGTGAACTTTATTCTCTCTAAAATTCCTTTCACCATTTTATTTAAATTCCTAATATTTTTATGAGTCCGGGAAAATTGTCCTCGTGCCCAAATTCTTTCCCTAAACCCCTCTTCCTTTTTCCCCTTCTCTCTACTGTTTCTGCTGAAGAAGAATTAAGAGGGAAGAGAGAGGCCCAGCTTAGCCGGCCACTTGGGCCTCCAGCAGCCCCCTCCCACCAGTGGCCCAAGGCCCAGCCGCGCCCCCGCTGTAACCCTATCCTCCCCTGCTCGTTCCCTTCATTCCCCATCGATCTCTCCCTCCCGCGCCGCCACACGCAACACACATCGCTAGGGAGAAGAGCTCCTCGTGCCTCGACCCGATCCCTCCTCAACGCCGGTCCCGCCGACGAGCGCTGTCCACGCCTGTGCCTCCCTCTTCCGCAAGGCCGCCCGCCGCAGCGCCCTCCTCGCGCCGCCCTTACAGCTACGGGCGCCACGCCAAGTCCCTCCATGTCGGCAGCAACCCCTCCTCGCCGCTCCGTTGTGCTCCAGAGGTTAGGACCGCCGTGGATGAGCCCCGGTGACCATGCCCTGCCGTCCCTGCGCCCTGCTGCCTCCTGGAGTGTCGTGCCGTCGCCGTTCATCTTCAACCACGGGAGCACGGTCCTCCTCCAACTCTGTACTCTGTTTGCCTCTGTCTGCATTAAGGAGCAGCAGCTCGTCACTCAGCGCCATGGCACCCGCGACGCCTCTTGCCCGAGATCCCTGTTACCTGCATCGCCGTGCTGCTATCACCTGCTTCAGATCTTCCCAGCCAAACCTTGCTGCTGCCATGGCCTCTCACTTGTCGCCCCTCACCAAGCATGCTACGTGATGCTGCCCCGCTGCCCCTTCTGTCGTTGCCAAGACCATTGAACACAGGGACACAAGACCGCCTCTATGGATTCCTTTCGACAAGTACCCCACAATGTGTACCACTTCCGTCGCCAAGGTCGACACCACAAGTACCCTTCGGTTCTTCAAGCCTGGCAAGTACCTGGATGCCCGATGCCTAGAACGCATACCGTCGACCCCGTGGATGTTAAGTACCTCTACGAACCGTGTACGACTACCATCGCCGAAGGCCGTCGAGTGAACAACAACCGACGCCGTGGATCCGACAAGACCTCTGAGATCGACTTCATGGACCGACAAGTACTTTGACGACCGTTGTTCACCAAGTACCCCTTCGGATCGCTAAGTTCGACTACCGATGACATGTACTACTACCATCGCCGAGATCGCGAGAACCTCTACCGACGACCTCGGAGTGTGTACGATGACCGTTGTCGAAGACCCGTACCTCTACCGCTTTCCGAACACGAACGTCTACTTCCCTCAACGCCCCAAGAATGTCTACTTCCTCTACTTGGACCGAACCCGAACCATCCCGATTGCACGCTTCGAAGGTATAACCACCGAGACGACGGCCGTGAACGAATGCTCGTGTTGTATGAGATGTATGTTTTGATGTTGTATCCTCCCGTGAACGTTAGTTGTTTCCCTCACTTGGCACCGTCGTCAACCCGTGGGAACCCGGTTACCGGGAGCACCCCACCATCTCTTGCGAGTTCTACACGTTCCCGTCACACTTTCTTTTGCACCGACGTCTCAATGAGTTGTCGGAACCGGGACGGTGCCGTGGCACCATTTCCGTTGTCATTATCGTGGCACCCCTTTCGTTTCCGCCACGATGACAAATGCTTCATATCATGCTCTTGTCAACTTTTTCCAAGTTGCATAAAACTTGCTCATGTCATCCGCATCATGTTAATAACATTTAAATGGTTAACATTGTTGTCTGCATTAAATTGCTAAATGCACATGAGGATTTACCGGAATTGTTGTTTGATATTTCCGGCCTCATTTAAAATGCCTAACTGTGTATTTTACTCATGTTTCACCTCTTGCCATGTTTAATAACAGTTAATATTGTTGGGTACATAAACGAGAGAGAACTAAATAACTGATGTGGTGTTCCGTCAATATGCAACTCGTTGCATATTGAGCTCCATTTAACTTGTAGTTTTGTTTGTGCCCTTTTCCATGCCATGCATATTTAAACCGGACATGCATCATACTTGGTTGTGCATCATGCCATGCTTATGTGATGGTTGTTTACTATGTTATTTGCTTCTTTCCGGTGTTGCTTCTTCGAGTTAGTTTCGATAATGTCGCGTTTGGAGGATCCGTTCGACTACGTCCGTTTGTCTTCTTCATGGACTCGTTCTTATTCCTTGCGGGATCTCAGGGAAGATGACCATACCCTCGAAATCACTTCTATCTTTGCTTCCTAGTTGTTCGCTCTTTTGCTATGCCGCGATACCTACCACTTGCTATATCATGCCTCCCATATTGCCATGTCAAACCTCTAACCCACCTTGTCCTAGAAAACCGTTGTTTGGCTATGTTACCGCTTTGCTCAGCCCCTCTTATAGCGTTGCTAGTTGCAGGTGAAGATGAAGTTTGTTCCTTGTTGGAACATGATTATTGTTGGGATATCATTATTATATCTTGTTTACTTTAATGCACCTATATACTTGGTAAAGGGTGGAAGGCTCGGCCTTATGCCTGATGTTTTGTTCCACTCTTGCCGCCCTAGTTTCCGTCATACCGGTGTTATGTTCCTTGATTTTGCATTCCTTACGCGGTTGGGTTATAATGGGAACCCCTTGACAGTTCGCCTTGAATAAAACTCCTCCAACAAGGACCAACCTTGGCTTTACCATTTGCCACCTAAGCCTGTTTCCCTTGGGTTCTACAGACTCAAGGGTCATCTTTATTTTAAACCCCCGGGCCAGTGCTCCTCTGAGTGTTGGTCCAACCTGTCAGCCGCCAGTGGCCACTAGGGGCAACTCTGGGTTGGCCTACCGGAAGTTTGGACAATCCAGTGTGCCCTGAGAAGAGACATGTGCAGCTCCTATCAGGATTTGTCGGCACATCCGTGTGGCTTTGCTGGTCTTGTTTTACCATTGTCAAAACGTCTTGTAACCGGGATTCCGAGTCTGATCGGGTCATCCTGGGAGAAGGAATATCCTTCGTTGACCGTGAGAGCTTGTGATGGGCTAAGTTGGGACACCCCTGCAGGGTTTTGAACTTTCGAAAGTCGTGCCCGCGGTTATGGGCAGATGGGAATTTGTTAATATCCAGTTGTAGAGAACTTGTCACTTAACTTAATTAAAATGCATCAACCGCGTGTGTAGCCGTGATGGTCTCTTTCCGGCGGAGTCCGGGAAGTGAACACGGTTCTTGTGTTATGTTTGATCGTAAGTAGTTTCAAGATCACTTCTTGATCACTTCTAGTTCACGACCGTGCTTTGCTTTCTCTTCTCGCTCTCATTTGCATAAGTTAGCCACCATATATGCTTAGTGCTTGCTGCAGTCCCACCTCACTACCTTTTCCTACCCATAAAGTTAAATAGTCTTGATCGCGAGGGTGTGAGATTGTTGAGTCCCCGTGACTCACAGATTACTTCAAACAGTTGCAGGTGCCGATGATAACCGTGCAGGTGACGCAACCGAGCTCAAGGAGGAGCTCGATGAAGATCGTGTTCGTTGTGTTGTTTCGTTTCCAGTTGATCAGTAGTGGAGCCCAGTCGGGGCGATCGGGGATCTTTTGCATTAGGGGTTGTCTTTCTTTAATTGGTTCCGTAGTCGGACCTTGATTGTATGTGGATGATGTAATGCTATATTCATGTATTGTGTGAAGTGGCGATTGTAAGCCAACTCTTTATCCCTTTCTTATTCAGTACATGGGATGTGTAAAGATTACCCCTCTTGTGACATGCCTACAATGTGGTTATAACTCTAAGTCGTGCTCCGACACGTGGGAGATATAGCCGCATCGTGGGTGTTACAAGTTGGTAATCAGAGCCTTCCCCGACTTAGGAGCCCCCTGCTTGATCGAATCGCTGGCGTTGTTGAGTCTAGAAAAATGTTTTGAGTCTTATAGAATTATATATATCGGAGAGTAGGATTCTTTTTACTCCTTAGTCCCTTCGTCACTCTGGTGAGGCATCCTGACGTAGAGTTTTGACTCTTCTCTTCTCAAATTTCACGAATTTTTTTAGGATCATGCGGGTATCTTAGAATTGTTCCGATGGTTTTGTGACGAGACCATTGTTCTTGGTGCCTCCTGACATTTAGGGGTTGTGGCAGTGTCCCGGGGAGTTGAGCTCCGAGGTGTTGTCGTCACAATTTTATCGTTGCAGTTCTGGAATACCTGAGTTTCGCTGACATCGAAAATCTCTTTTATGCAGTTGTTGGTGAGATAACCTCGACGCCACCCAGTACTAGGGCGGGAGTTTGGGAGTATTGCCATAACTCATATAACGGATGCTTTTCGAAGGTTGAGGTAAATGATTTCCAAAGGTTTCTTGGTTATGTGTTGAAGGATGGATACAGCTGGATGTAGGATTTGCTAGTTTTGGGTGAGATATTATGCTTCCCCTGTATCCCCAACACCCGATTGCATAACCGGAAAGTTTCAGGAGTTTATAAGTGGGAATTCAAGTAGCTCCTAGAATATCTTTCAAACAGACACATGCTACGATATGGGATCTATCATATGTTTGTTTCCGGCTTATTTTGCAAGCCAATCCTTGTTTTTGTTTTTGTTGTGGTATTGAGTTGCTTCGAAGTCAAGTGTTGATTCCATACCTTTTCTAAGTGGTGTTCTTATACTCCTATGTGAATACCAACCCTTCATGATAATCGAGATTTTCATGTCAATTCTTTTCAACCGGCGTGTTTCTCCTCAAGTGGATTCGTTCATTTTCAACATAGCAAGATCAACTCAAAGTCTACTCAACGTTATTTGTTTCATCCGTCTCAAGTTGCCTTTGTTTCCCCGCCCTCCCACCCTTTTTCTTCAAGGTCTCAGACTTCTTAATCAAGTATCCATCTTATTGATGTTAAGTCTCTTCAATTTTGTTCAGTCTATGTTCTTATACGATGATTCTCAGGAAGATACTAATGGAGCTTCAAGTTCATCATTCTTCATTCTTTTCTTCTACGGTGGATTCAATTCAAGCTTTGTCGATCATATCTTTCCTTGTTTCAGTGCTTTCTTATGCTGGTGCACCTCTTAATCATCCACTTCTCGCTATTCAATTGTTCCGGAGTGTTCAACATATTCTCGAATATTCGTGTTTCCACTCTGCTTTCGTTCATGCTCTTTCGAGATTGGTATCTCATTCAAGCCATTTAATTCAACCAGTGCAATCTCTCTTTTCAAGCAATCGTTCAACGATGTTTATTTTGAGTGGGCCCTAACCCACAGGTCTTTTTCCAGGATCTTACCTGACTCTTCTAATTTTACCGGAGTTATTCTCAAATCTATCAAAATTTTGACGTAAGAATGAGTTATCATCAGTCAAGTGTCTTCCACCAAGGTCTTCTAAATTCTTCACCATTGGATCAACCTTTAAATTCGTCATCCCGGAGTATCTCAACAATTCATGGTGGAGTTTCTCGTCATCATTCTCAACATTTGAAGACCAAAGAAGAGTTTCTCTCAAATCTTGGCCCTTTCTCTCGAAGATTCGTGATTCTTGCTTGCTGCCATCCTCTCAAAATTGTTTTCGATTGTGAGAATTATTTTCACCCATCCGGAGAAATTCAGGAGCCTTTTCAGTTTGATTCTCCAGAGCCCATCATCTCATAATTATTCATTCCAGCTTTCAGCTCTCATTCTCCAAATCTTATCGGTGCATCATTCAAGTATTCTCTAATCAGTTCGTGATTTATTGGTTCATTTGTATCTAAATCCCCTCAAGTATCTTCATTTGTTCTATAATTCTTCCCGGTGCTTCTTTATCTTTTCTTCAATCGTTTTCAATTCTTACGATGGTTCTTCCAAGATTCTTCTTCCTTCATTTTTCATATCAATGCATTCGTGCTTTTCAAATCTTACCGGTGGTTCATTGAAGACCTTCTCAAGTTTACGCTATATTTATCTTAATCTTTTCTACAAGAATAGGTTGTATGCCAAATCCATTGTTTGTCATCAATTTAATTGGTGAAGGATACGCATAATGTAATTCTTATTCTTGTTTCATCCATATGTTAATCCTTTCTTCCGGAGTTTGTTCACGATGATTAAATTCTTGGTTTCAAGTGCTCATCTTTCTTTCCCGGAGTTCCAAGCTCTCGCAATTATATCACCACGGAGATCCATCTAAATCATTAAGGCTTCACCTTTTGTTTTTTTTTTCAACTTCTCTTTCCTTTCGTTTGAGCATCCTTTTGTTACCGGAGTTCTTCATGGAGGCTCTACATGGTGGTTCATCAAGGATTTAAATTCCTTCTCGAAGGGTTCATCGAGATTCTTTTCAGAGGAGCTCAAGTATTCTTCATCTTGCATTCCGAAGTGTAATTCTTTCACATCTCATCTTTTGGGTGGTGTTATGTCATTTTGACAGTTTCCTTCCTGTTTCATGATCGACAAGTTGTTCGAAATGACATATTTTAAACCCATCTTTTTCAATCCGTTCATGAGATCTTTTGCAACCCATCAATCTCTTCATTGAAGTTTATCTTGGGTTATATTTCACCTAAAGCTTTCTCTAAGGATTGTTGCTATTTACGGTGCTCATAAATGACCCAAGTTCTTCATTTATCCTACCGGTGATATAAGTTTTTCATCTCCTCATCGATGTAAAGCAAGCAATTATTTTCCGTTTGTGGCAGGATTTCACCTCAAGTTTTTGGGATGTTTTCCATAAGCCCTCAACAAGCTTGTTCTTTTCGTTGTTGATTTCCCAACAACTACGTTCAATCCTTCTTTTAAGGATGTTTTTCAAATTCTATTGTGGTAAAAGATGTCATTTTTCTTCTCAACTCTTTTCTTTCCAACAATCTAGCTTCTATTCTTTTGTTCCGAAAGCATTATGAGGTTGCTCTCTTCACTCTTCATCTCGAATTGTGAGGATCATGTTCTTTCTTTTTTGCTTATCCATTCAACCGAAGTGTCGTGTCCTTCATTCAAGTTCTCTCATCTTATCAAGTAATACCTCCCTTCTCAACTGGAGTGCTGTCTAAAATCTTTCTTACACCTTGAGCCTTCCTTTCAATAGTTTCGGAGGTAGTGTGTTGTTGATTTCATCAAGTATCTTCTCGTCTTGTCAAGTTCATGTTCGATTCCTCCCATTTATAGTCGGAGTGCTGTCCAAATTATATCAGTCTTATTCCTTCTCTATCTTGTTTTAACCGGAGTGTTATCGTAATTGATCCTTATCGTTCCTTGTACATCTCATTTCTACCGGAGTGCTTGCATGTACTTCTTGTCCATTGCAACCCTTTTCTTATGTCTTTCAACCTACAAGGTTCTAGTAATGTTCCTTGTTCCTCTCTTTTTCTAACGGAGTGTTTTCAACTTTGTCCATCTTTGTTTTATTCTTTCTTTCAAGTTGTTCAACCTCTTAAGGCTCTTTGGTTTCACTCGTTTGTCAAATAAGCAACTTAGTTTTACCTCTCCTCTTCCTCTTCCGTTTCTCTCCGGTGCCATCCTAGATCTCGGGACGAGATCCTCTCGTAGTGGTGGAGTGTTGTAAAGCCCCAAGACCGGAGCTTCAGATGCCTTCCTTGTTTTCTGAGTTTCGTCATGTGATTTGTTTGGTTCGTTGCTTTCTTTTTTGTGTGCATTTGCATCCATCATGTTCATGCGTGCTTGCTCGCTTGTGATGTTTATTTTATTTTATTTTGCATCATGCATCTTCTCCATACCATTGTTGTGTTTGTTTAATTTAGTTGCTCATGTGCTTTGCAACTTCTTTTCTTCTCTTGATCCTTCCATCAACCCCATGCTCACTCCCAACTTGGTTTCACCCAAGTTTCAAATCCATATGCCACTTCTTTCTTTCCCTTTTCTCTATTTATTTGAGTCGCAAATAGATTTGCTCAAATAAATGTTCATCTTTTGCCCATAAATCATATTTATTATGTAGGGTCATCCTATAAAATTTAAACCCTTTTGGATTCAGTTTGGTTAGGTTATAAATTCATGCAAGTTTGAATTAAATTCATACATGTTCCTTTGTGTGAACTTTATTCTCTGTAAAATTCCTTTCACCATTTTATTTAAATTCCTCATATTTTTATGAGTCCGGGAAAATTGTCCTCGTGCCCAAATTCATTCCCTAAACCCCTCTTCCTTTTTCCCCTTCTCTCTATTGTTTCTGTTGAAGAAGAATTAAGAGGGAAGAGAGGGGCCCAGCCTAGCCGGCCACTTGGGCCTCCAGCAGCCCCCTCCCACCAGTGGCCCAAGGCCCAGCCGCGCCCCCGCTGTAATCCTATCCTCCCCTACTCGTTCCCTTCATTCCCCATCGATCTCTCCCTCCTGCGCCGCCACACGCAACACACATCGCTAGGGAGAGGAGCTCGTCGTGCCTCGACCCGATCCCTCCTCAACGCCGGCCCCGCCGACGAGCGCTGTCCCATGCCTGTGCCTCCCTCTGCCGCGAGGCTGCCCGCCGCAGCGCCCTCCTCGCGCCGCCCTTACAGCTACGACCGCCGCGCCAAGTCCCTCCATGTCGGCACCAACCCCTCCTCGCCGCTCCGTTGTGCTCCGGAGGTTAGGACCGCCGTGGATGAGCCCGGCGACCATGCCCCTGCCGTCCCCGTGCCCTGCTGCCTCCTGGAGTGTCGCGCCGTTGCCGTTCATCTTCAACCACGGGAGCACAGTCCTCCTCCAACTCTGTCCACTAGTTGCCTCTGTCTGCATCGAGCAGCAGCAGCTCGTCGCTCAGCGCCATGGCACCCACGACGCCTCTTGCCTGAGTTCCCTGTTACCTGCATCGCCGTGCTGCTATCACCTGCTTCGGATCTTCTCGGCCAAACCTTGCCACTGCCATGGCCTCTCACTTGTAGCCCCTCACCAAGCATGCTACATGATGCTGCCCCGCTGCCCCTTCTGTCGTTGCCAAGACCATTCAACACACGGACACAAGACCGCCTCTATGGATTCCTTTCGACAAGTACCCCACAATGTGTACCACTTCCGTCGCCAAGGTCGACACCACAAGTACCCCTTCGGTTCTTCAAGCCCGGCAAGTACCTGGACGCCCGATGCCTAGAACGTCTACCGTCGACCCCGTGGACGTCAAGTACCTCTACGAACCGTGTACGACTACCGTCGCCGAAGGCCGTCGAGTGAACAACAACCGTCGCCGTGGATCCGACAAGACCTCTGAGATCGACTTCATGGACCGACAAGTACTTTGACGACCGTTGTTCGCCAAGTACCCCTTCGGATCGCTAAGTTCGACTACCGATGACATGTACCACTACCATCGCCGAGATCACGAGAACCTCTACCGACGACCTCAGAGTGTGTACGATGACCGTTGTCGAAGACCTGTACCTCTACCGCTTTCCGAACACGAACGTCTACTTCCCTCAACGCCCCGAGAACGTCTACTTCGTCTACTTGGACCGAACCCAAACCATCCCAATTGCACGCTTTGAATGTATAACCACCGAGATGACGGTCGTGAACGAATGCTCGTGTTGTATGAGATGTATGTTTGGATGTTGTATCCTCCCGTGAACGTTAGTTGTTTCCCTCACTTGGCACCATCGTTGTCAGAACCCCGATTCCAAGCCACATCGATCTAGCCGGTAACACCTCATATCACTTTGCGGCCTCACGCACGGTATCCCACGGGTGTCGCCTTACCATGGCCCGGGACCATTTGCGCCTTTTGGCTCACGTATATGATAGTGCCGCTAGCATCCATATGACAGAGAACCCGGGCCGACATGGCTAGTCGTGAACCCAAAGCGGCACAGACCTATGGAGACAGGCATACATGAATCACATCGAGCATGTCGGTCATCAGCGAGTGATTCCGGGCTGTAGCACTGGGCTAACAGGACTCCGGGGAACCCGGGCTGTAGCAGGCTAGGCAGGACTCCGAAAGTCACCGCGTGATATTTCCTCGAAGGGACAGACATAGGAACGAGGTGAAACACATGCCGGCTAGTCAAGTGTCCTGAACAGTAGTGCTGGGCTAGCAGGACTCCGGTGAACCGGGCTGTAGCGGACTACTATGGCTCGAGGAACACTAGACTGCATTTCCCCATAAGAATGGCTGCCAAGGATAAACAACTAGATTGTCGGATCCCACTCATACCAAGCATTTCAATCATACACACAATATGCCCGATATGAGTACATACAACATGGCATCACAACAAAACTCTACAACTCAAGTACTTTATTAAAAGGCTCCAGAGAGCCATACATAACATGTTCATACAGATAGGGGTCACATGACCCGACACTCAAGTCATACAATCATACAAGCACATGCGGAAGCAACTAGTCTGAGTACAGACACTAGAAAGAAAGAAGGCTTCTCGAAGCCTGTCTATCTACATAGGGACCTCCATGGCCAGGATCACCACCTGGGTGGCTAGTCACTCGTCGACGTCAAGGTCTACGTAGAACCCATCGGAGGGGGCGGTGTTGTCGTCTGAAAACAGTAATTAAGCAAACATGAGTACAAGGGTACTCAACAAGTCTTACAAGAGAACCTACTATACATGCTTATTCTCAAGAAGGTGGTGGGGTTATTGCAGCAAGCCAGCTTTGACTCTTGGCTAAGCTATCCTACGGAACTCCACCAGTAAAAATAGTTTTCGCACACGAGTCCACTACTCACCAACACAATACTCCACCGAGGATCCTCCCTCGTCATCCTACGAGAGGGCCATCCTCGGTACTCACACTTATCTTGAGTCTTTTAGTAGTATCCGTTAACTTGTCTATGAACTGCATAGGCAGCCAAGTAGTCCTTTACCGTGGATGAGGCTATTCGAATAGTTTTATACCCTGCAGGGGTGTACTTCGTCACACATGTTTCCACCACTTAGCGTCTACACACGACATGTGCTCGGCAGACTTCAAGCGAAAACCGACGTGGGTGTAGACCATGACCTGACTAACCTCACAAGTCTCTAGTCCAGGTTTATCGCCTATTCAGGTTCCATCCGCAAGGAAATTCGGCTGGGGTGTCCTCAACGGCCCTAAACGATGTGTACAGGGTCCCAAGACGCCAAACGGGCGCCCGGCATACCCGGCCACAGTGTATCTACCGCATCATAGCCCACCCCTAGGGTCAGCGCTACGCACGGCCGCCAACACATGTCCTACAAACACCAGAAACTAGTTGCAACTCCTGGAGAGAGGGCGAGAGGGGTCAGTAAGTCGAGCGGGGTCATATTTCAGGGCCTAATGTGTGGTAGTAGCTGAATCTTAAATCACGCATACAGATCTCAGTTCTTATGGACGGTCTCAATGAAACAACCCACCATGTACTCCTACATGGCCTCTCATTGATACCTTTACCAAAACTTGTTCAACACATTCCTCACATTACCGACATATCCTATCACTCTAGCCCATCACCCAGATGAACCAGACCTGACACAACTCTAAGCATAGCAGGCATAGCAAGGTAGGAATCACATACATGGCTCAATCAACTCCTACACATGCTAATGGGTTTCATCTAGTTACTGTGGCAATGACAGGTCATGCAGAGGATAAGGGTTCAACTACCGAAACACATAGCAGTTTGAATCGCGTTGTCTTAATGCAGTAAACAAGAGCAGAAGCGAGAACATGGTTTTGTATCGGAATGATCAATGGGTTGCTTGCCTGTTGTAGTGGTAGTAGGGTACTGCCCTTCAGATGGATACTCGGGGTTATCCTTGGAGGCAGAACCTACCACGAAAGACACATTGAAACATAATCAACACATGGCAATATGCAACAATATGATACATGCTATGACATGGCAAGATGAAGGTGTCTTGGCCTAATGCAAGCTAAAACAGAAAGGGATGAACTCATTTGAGTCAAAGATTCAATTATTAGCTTATTAAACATGGCTTTATTAGTGCATTACCTCATTCTGCTTAAACAGCAAGGTTAACTTGTTTTGTCATGCATGAAACCATTACAGATGGATAGATTGAATTTTTCTGATCATTTTTCATATATAAATCTTTGCATTTGGAGCTATGGTTGATTTTCTATGATTTTTAGAAGTTTTGATTATTCTCTGGAATTTCCTATTAAAGAATAAATCCAGAAATTGAATTAATGCGTCAGCACTGCATCACTGTGACGTCAGCAGGTCAAAGGCGCCAGCCCAGGTCAAACCTGACTGGTGGGCCCCTTCTGTCAGTCTCTCAACTAACTTAGAGAGTTGGTTAGTGTTTAGTTAGCACTAAACTGGGTTAGTTAGGCTCTGGTCCCACATGTCAGTGAGAGAGGGGTAGTTAACGGCGTCATTAACCTCTAACAGAGTGATTAGCTCTAATTTAAACTAATCTAAATTAGTTAGAAGCCGGCCCCACACATCAGTGTCTCAGATGGAGTCAAACTGGGGTCAAACCCCTGGTCAGCGGGGCTAATCCCGCTGGCATTGAGTCGCCGGCGAGGCCGAGACGGCGGAGAGCTTCGGATTTGGTCCTCCGGTGAGCAAATCGCCAGTGGAGACGTGCTATGTGTAGCTGGGGAGCTGCCGCATCCAGTGGTGCAAGTGGTTGGACACGGGGACGCCGGAAACGACAGTGCCATGGCCAGTGGCGGGGAGCTTTCGGGTGCGGTGGAAGTGGCGATTACAGAGACCAAACAAGCACGGGAGCTAGGGGAAGAGGAAGAGGAGCTCACAGCGGGGTCGGAGAGGGGGTCAGCGAGCTCGGGGAGGTCCTGGCGGCGCCGAATCGACCGGAGATGGCTCGGGTGCCCGAGGTTGAAGACGAGGGCGAAGACGGCGCTCGGCGGTGTTTGGAGTCGCGTGGGTCAGTGGAGAGGTCCAGGGCGACGAGGCGGAGCTATTGGGCTTGTCGGAGGGGCGAGGGGTGGCTCTGGTGACGTCTACGGCGAACGGCGGCGAGGATCGCGCTCGGCCATCACGGGAGAGGGTGAGGGAGACGAGGGGGAGAGTGAGGGAGGATGAGAGGGGAACGTGGGGGTCGGCGTGGCATCCCTGGACGTCTCCAGGGCGTCGGCAGAAGCAGGAGGTGGCCAGCGTGTGGCCGCGGGCGCCGGCCACGCGCTCCTCGTCCTCCTGGTGGGAGGAGGACGACGACTGGCAAGGCCAGTCGGCTGGGCCGAGCCAGGTGGGCTGGGCCAGCACAGGTAAGGCCCAGGTGGCTTCCCTCTCTCTCTTTTTTTTGATTTGTTTCTGTTTTTCTATTTAACTGCAACTGTTGGGCTTTATTAAAAATACTAAAATGTTTCCAAAAATCCTGAAAATAATTGTGGGCTCTGTTTAGAATATTTCCAACAACAACATTTATTTCCAGAATTATTTGAGCATTTAAATTATTTTATAGCATTTAAATGCCCAAAATCAAATACTTATGATTTAATTCAATGACCTTCTATTGACCTAGAAAATTGTGCACCAATTTTGCTAGAGGTTCTAACCCAAGACAAAGAGAGTGAACTTTTTAGAAGGGCATTTCAGGTTCATTGAAAAA
>NC_041392.1:584303050-584329598 GCF_002162155.2 Triticum dicoccoides | reverse complement strand
CATTTCAAAATTAAGAGGAATTTAAACATGATGCACACTCTAATGCTTGAACTAACTAGGGTGTGACAACTCACCCCCACTCAAAAGAATCTCGTCCCGAGATTTAGGATCCTCCGGAAAGAAGGTGGGGTACTCGAGTCGAAGACGATCCTCCCTTTCCCAAGTGGTTTCTTTCTCGGAATGGTGTGACCATTGAACCTTGAGAAACTTGATATTATGACGTCGAGTGGTACGCTCGGCTTGATCAAGGATACGAACGGGATATTCCCGATAGGAGAGGTTATCTTGTAGATCAAGCGTTTCATGGTCCACTCCACGGATGGGATCCGTGAAGCAACGCCTGAGTTGAGAAACGTGGAAGACATCGTGAACTCTGGAAAGATGCAAAGGTAGTTCCAATTGGTAGGCAACTTCTCCTCGTTTGGCAAGAATGCGAAAGGGTCCAATGTAACGAGGAGCCAATTTGCCTTTGATACCAGAACGATGGGTTCCTTTTAACGGAGTAACCCAAAGTAAAGCCTTCTCGTCGACTTCATAAGTCATAGGCTTATGTTTACGATCATATTGACTCTTTTGACGAGATTGGGCTGTTTTCAATTTCTCACGAATAACGCGAACCTGCTCTTCTGCTTCCTGAATCATATCCGGGCCAAAGAGTTGTCTTTCCCCGGTTTCTGACCAGTTAAGAGGCGTTCGACATTTTCGTCCATAGAGAACTTCGAAAGGAGCCTTGTCCAAGCTGGCTTGATAACTATTGTTATAAGCAAACTCCGCGAATGGAAGGCATTTCTCCCAACTCATTCCGAACAAGATAACAGAAGCTCGGAGCATATCTTCCAGAATTTGATTAACTCGTTCTACTTGACCACTTGATTGAGGATGGAAGGCGGTACTAAAAGAGAGACGAGTTCCCATAGCATTTTGGAAACTTTCCCAAAATCGAGAGGTGAAGAGACTCCCACGGTCTGAGTTAATTTCCAATGGGACACCATGAAGAGACACTATTCGGGAGATGTATAAATCGGCTAGCTGGCTAGCCATGATACTCTCACGAACAGGTAGGAAATGGGCTACTTTGGAAAGTCAGTCGATCATGATGAAGATGTCATTATTCCCTCTCTTGGTTCTGGGAAACCCAGTGATGAAATCCATACCGATTTTATCCCATTTCCATTCAGGAATAGCCAAAGGTTGAAGGATGCCAGCAGGCCATTGATGCTCTGCTTTAACACGACGACAAACGTCGCAATTAGCAATGTATTGAGCGATTTCTCTCTTCATCCTAGTCCACCAAAACCTCTGGCGTAGGTCTTGATACATTTTAGTACTACCGGGATGAATGGTGAGAGGGGATTCATGAGCTTCCTTAAGGATCAACTGGCGTAGATGTTGTTTCTTGGGAACCACCAAACGGTTCTCGAAGAAGACAGCACCCCGCTTATCCATGGAAAAACATTTAGCAACTCCGCTAGCAATGTTTTCCGTAATCCGGGATATGCCCTTATCACGCTTCTGGGCAGCTATGACTTGATCCATAAGGGTAGGTTTTGCCACCAGGGTGGATAGGAATCCTCGAGGAACAATGTGAAGATTAAGCTTACGAAATTCCTCATGGAGAAGTAGTTGACTTTGTTGTAACATCAGGTTGTTACAATAGGACTTACGGCTTAGCGCATCAGCCATGACATTGGCTTTGCCCGGGGTGTAAGTTATTCCTAAATCGTAATCCGAGATCAACTCAACCCAACGTCTTTGCCTGAGATTCAAATCTGGTTGGGTGAAGATATATTTCAAACTTTGGTGATCGGTGAAGATCTCGCAACGATTACCGAGAAGGTAATGTCGCCAAGTTTTAAGTGCATGGACTATAGCTGCAAGCTCTAGATCATGTGTGGGATAATTTTTCTCATGTGCGTGTAATTGCCGTGAAGCATAGGCAATTACCTGACGATCTTGCATGAGTATGCAACCTAGTCCTTGTCGCGAGGCGTCGCAATAGATAATAAAGTCCTTGGAGAAGTCTGGTGGTACCAGTACGGGAGCAGATGTCAGGCGTCTTTTCAGTTCCTGAAAGCTGAACTCGCACTATGGAGTCCACTCGAACTTTTTATCTTTCTTGAGGCGTTCAGTTAGAGGTTTAGCAACCTTGGAGAAATTCTCGATGAAGCAGCGTCAATAGCTCGCTAAGCCAAGGAAGCTCCGAACTTGCTTAACCGTCTCAGGTGGAGTCCAATCAAGGATGGATTGAACTCGCTCGGGATTGACAGCAATACCCTTACCAGAGATTACATGGCCTAGATAGGTCACTTATGGCAACCAGAATTCACACTTGGAGAATTTGGCATAAAGGCGATGCTCTCGAAGTTTCATCAATACCAGCCTTAGATGTTCGGCATGTTCCTCTTCATTCTTGGAGTAGATGAGTATGTCATCGAGGTATACTACGACGAATTTATCCAAGTACTCCATGAAGACCGAGTTCATTAACCTAGAGAAGGTAGCTGGGGCATTTGTTAAACCGAAGGACATGACGGTGTACTCGTATTGGCCATAACGAGTAACAAAGGATGTTTTGGGAATGTCCCCATTTCTGATTTTGATTTGATGGTAGCCCAACCTCAAATCCATCTTGGAAAAGACTGAGGATCCAGCGAGCTGATCATACAGATCATTGATCCTGGGTAGCAGGTATTTGTTCTTGATGGTGACCAAGTTGACAGGTCGGTAATCCACAACCATTCGATCCGTTCCATCCTTCTTCTTAACGAAGAGGACGGGGCAAGCCCAAGGAGAGGAACTAGGACGGATGAAACCCTTTTTCAAGGACTCATCGAGTTGGTTCTTAAGCTCGGCTAGTTCTAAGGGTGCCATCTTGTAGGGTCTTCTAGAAATTGGAACGGTTCCTGGAACAAGGTCTATCACAAACTCAACATCCCTGTCAGGTGGAACACCTGGCAGTTCTTCTGGAAAGACATCCAGAAAGTCTCGGACTACCGGAACATCCTCAAGGTCTGGAAGGGGGTTGGCATTTAGGGAGTAAAGTTGGCGCTTGGCCACTCGGGTTAAGACATTGACTGTCTTGCCCGATGGGTGAGTAAGTTGAACGGTTCTAGTGGCACAATCGATCTTAGCATAATGAGCTGACATCCAGTCCATACCCAAGATGATGTTTATGTCCGAGGACTTGAGAGCTATTAAGGATGCAAGGAAGCCAAGTCTATCGACAAGAATTTCATTCCCATGGCTTACTCTAGAAGTTTGCCATCTAGAGCCAGGGGTTTGAATTTCCATGGTAGAGGGCATGTCACAGAATGTCGTGTTATGCAATCGAGCATAGTTCTCGGATATGAATGAATGAGATGCTCCAGTATCGAAAAGAACATTTGCCGGATGGCAGTTAACAAGGAGCATACAAAGGACGACGTTAGGATCCTCATGAGCCTCCTCGGCTGAAACATAGTTGACATGGCCACGTGCAGTGGTGGTTGGCTTGGTGTAGAATGTTTTTCCCGCAGGCTTACCACGGCCAACGGACTTTCCAGTTTGATTGGGGTTGTTGTTCTGGGGACACTCTCGACTATAGTGACCCGGCTCTCCACACTTAAAGCATGTCACCATATTGGGGCGTGGAGCAGCGTTAGCAGCGGGGCCATCATAGGGCTTGGGCGGTGCAAATTGCTGGTTAGGACGAGGCGCCTCAAAGGATGGCCTCGGAATGAACCTGGGTGGCAGCGCCGTGCTTGGGATCCACACCCGGCGCTTC
Source organism: Triticum dicoccoides (assembly GCF_002162155.2). Taxonomy (NCBI): domain Eukaryota; kingdom Viridiplantae; phylum Streptophyta; class Magnoliopsida; order Poales; family Poaceae; genus Triticum; species Triticum dicoccoides. The sequence goes on along the minus strand of NC_041392.1, from coordinate 584,325,835 downwards.
TGAGCTCCAGAGCCGGATGAAAATCCAAAATCACGTGAGTGCTTGCGTGAAGCGTCAGAATCAGTCTGGCCTGTCTCAGCACTGATGGCTTTATTGACCAACTTCTGAAAAGAGGTGCACTCGTGCAGACGAAGATCGCGGCGAAGCTCAGGGCTAAGTCCCTTGCGGAACCTTGCCTGCTTCTTAGCATCAGTAGATACCTCTTCAGGGGCATAACGTGCCAGATTCCCAAATTCACGACTATAAGCATCCACAGTCAGTCTTCCCTAGGTGAAGTTGCAGAACTCCTCCCTCTTGCAATCCATGAGACCTTCCGGAATGTGATGCTCACGGAAAGCCTCACTGAATTCAGCCCAAGTAGTAATTTGGCCGACCGGGCGCATAGCTTCAAAATTTTCCCACCAGAGGCTAGCAGGGACTTCGAGATGGTAGGCAGCATAAGTAACCTTGTCGGCTTCGGCTACGTTGGCAGAACGTAGCTTGTGGGTGATGCTGCGAAGCCAGTCATCTGCGTCGAGGGGCTCGACGGAATGGTTAAACTTTGATGGGTACAACTTGATAAAGTCATTGATTGACACCAAGTCATTTCGCGGATGGCGTGCAGTGTTCTGCTCAATCCGCTCTAGCAGGCGGTTAGTCTCACGCTTGTTTCTTTCCGCCTCCAGCATTACTTCGGCCAGAGAAGGCGGGTGAGGCAGATTTTCACCCCTAGCTGCACTGGCTTCCCCCTGCTCCGAGGCAGCAGGGTTGCTACGGGTGTTGACCATCCTAGGAGAAAACAAGACAACGGTTTAGATAAGGATGGCTCAAGCTTAGCAAGGAAGTGTAGAATGTAATGGATAACACGGAATGCAGAGATGTTCATCCGTATGTCATGGTAATATAAAACTGCCATATATATACCAACGGTCATACACATCATACATAGTTTAGTACAAGCCCAGGCTATAGTACAACTATGATGAAAGACGTTACATCTCATCAGAGGCATCCCAAGCTCCTATACATTATTTGTCTACACCTCCGGAATTGATTACACCCAAAGTCATATTCCACAAGCCACGCAGGACAGTGGAGATACAACTACTACAATACTAGTGGTACTACTACTAACTCAGGCAGCTCCATAGTAGTCCTCATAGAAGTCACCTCCATAGCCTGGAAGTTCAACGTGACCATCCAGGAACAGACGGTCCTGAGGAGCCTGTGGACCATAGGGGCTAGGATGAGGTCTTGGACCAACAAACGGTGGCCTGTGGGGACCACGGGGTGGGGTGATGCCCCCCACATCACGCCAATCCACCATGTCAGGCAAAGCAGATCTCACAGGATATAGATCCCTTGTATCCATACATCCAGCTTGCACCGCAGGTGCAAACCGAGTCAATGTAGCCCAATGATCAGCACGGGTATTGAAAAGCTCCAGCCTCAAGGCCCGATTCTCTCGGTCCTTATCTTCGAGCATCTCGGCAGTGGTACGAGTTAATGAGTCCTCCTGAGTGGAGTCAGCATAGATAGCCTGAAGATACCCTTGCGCTCCCGGAAGTCCTTACCCCACGTTGAATGAGAAGAGAATGACTCAGATCAGAGGCATAGGGTAAAGGAGTAAAAGAGCCTAACGTTCCCTCCCATAATCAATTCCCCTACATATAACTAAAGCATTTCTAGACTCGACATCGACCAGCTTGGCTCAACGAACCTACAGGCAGTCCGGCTCTGATACCAACGCTGTCAGAACCCCGATTCCAAGCCTCATCGATCTAGCCGGTAACACCTCATATCACTTTGTGGCCTCACGCACGGTATCCCACGGGTGTCGCCTTACCATGGCCCGGGACCGTTTGCGCCTTTTGGCTCACGTATATGATAGTGCCGCTAGCATCCATATGACAGAGAACCTGGGCCGACATGGCTAGTCGTGAACCCAAAGCGGCACAGACCTATGGAGACAGGCATACATGAATCACATCGAGCATGTCGGTCATCAGCGAGTGATTCATGGCTGTAGCACTGGGCTAACAGGACTCCGGGGAACCCGGGCTGTAGCAGGCTAGGCAGGACTCCGGAAGTCACCGCGTGACATTTCCCCGAAGGGACAGACATAGGAACAAAGTGAAACACATGCCGGCCAGTCAAGTGTCCTGAACAGTAGTGCTGGGCTAGCAGGACTCCGGTGAACCGGGCTGTAGCGGACTAGTATGGCTCGAGGAACACTAGACTACATTTCCCCATAAGAAAGGCTGCCAAGGATAAACAACTAGATTGTCAGATCCCGCTCATACCAAGCATTTCAATCATACACACAATATGCCCGATATGAGTACATACAACATGGCATCACAACAAAACTCTACAACTCAAATACTTTATTAAAAAGCTCCAGAGAGCCATACATAACATGTTCATACAGATAGGGGTCACATGACCCGACACTCAAGTCATACAATCATACAAGCACATGCGGAAGCAACTAGTCTGAGTACAGACACTAGAAAGAAAGAAGGCTTCTCGAAGCCTGTCTATCTACATAGGGCCCTCCATGGCCAGGATCACCACCTGGGTGGCTAGTCACTCGTCGACGTCAAGGTCTATGTAGAACCCATCGGAGGGGGCGGTGTTGTCGTCTGAAAACAGTAATTAAGCCAACATGAGTACAAGGGTACTCAGCAAGTCTTACAACAGAACCTACGATACATGCTTATTCTCAAGAAGGTGGTGGGGTTATTGCAGCAAGCCAGCTTTGACTCTTGGCTAAGCTATCCTACGGAATTCCACCAGTAAAAATAGTTTTCGCACACGAGTCCACTACTCACCAACACAATACTCCACCGAGGATCCTCCCTCGTCATCCTACGAGAGGGCCATCCTCGGTACTCACACTTATCTTGAGTCTTTTAGTAGTATCCATTAACTTGTCTATGAACTGCATAGGCAACCAAGTAGTCCCGCGGATGCGGCTATTCGAATAGTTTTATACCTGCAGGGGTGTACTTCGTCACACATGTTTCCACCACTTAGCGTCTGCACACGACATGTGCTCGGCAGACTTCAAGCGAAAACCGACGTGGGTGTAGACCACGACCTGACTAACCTCACAAGTCTCTAGTCCAGGTTTATCGCCTATTCAGGTTCCATCCATAAGGAAATTCGGCCGGGTGTCCTCAACGGCCCCAAACGATGTGTACAAGGTCCCGAGACGCCAAACGGGCGCCCGGCATACCCGACCACAGTGTATCTACCGCATCATAGCACACCCCTAGGGTCAGCGCTACGCACGGCCGCCAACACATATCCTACAAACACCAGAAACTAGTTGCAACTCCTGGACAGAGGGCGAGAGGGGTCAGTAAGTTGAGCGGGGTCATATTTCAGGGCCCAATGTGTGGTAGTAGCTGAATCTTAAATCACTCATACAGATCTCAGTTCTTATGGACGGTCTCAATGAAACAACCCACCATGTACTCCTACATGGCCTCTCATCGATACCTTTACCAAAACATGTTAAACACATTCCTCACATTACCGACATATCATATCACTCTAGCCCATCACCCAGATGAACCAGACCTGACACAACTCTAAGCATAGCAGGCATGGCAAGGTAGGAATCACATACATGGCTCAATAAACTCCTACACATGCTAGTGGGTTTCATCTAGTTACTGTGGCAATGACAGGTCATGCAGAGGATAAGGGTTCAACTACCGAAACACACAGCAGTTTGAATCGCGTTGTCTTAATGCAGTAAACAAGAGCAGAAGCGAGAACATGGTTTTGTATCGGAATGATCAATGGGTTGCTTGCCTGTTGTAGTGGTAGTAGGGTACTGCCCTTCAGACGGATACTCGGGGTTATCCTCGGAGGCAGAACCTCCCACGAAAGACACACCGAAACATAATCAACACATGGCAATATGCAACAATATGATGCATGCTATGACATGGCAAGATGAAGGTGTCTTGGCCTAATGCAAGCTAAAACATAAAGGGATGAACTCATTTGAGTCAAAGATTTAATTATTAGATTATTAAACATGGCTTTATTAGTGCATTACCTCATTCTGCTTAAACAGCAAGGTTAACTTGTTCTGTCATGCATGAAACCATTACAGATGGATAGATTGAATTTTTCTGATCATTTTTCATATATAAATCTTTGCATTTGGAGCTATGGTTGATTTTCTATGATTTTTAGAAGTTTTGATTATTTTCTGGAATTTCCTATTAAAGAATAAATCCAGAAATTGAATTAATGCGTCAGCACTGCGTCACTGTGATGTCAGCGGGTCAAAGGCGCCAGCCCAGGTCAAACCTGACTGGTGGGCCCCTTCTGTCAGTCTCTCAGCTAACTAACAGAGTTGGTTAGTGTTTAGTTAGCACTAAACTGGGTTAGTTAGGCTCTGGGCCCACATGTCAGTGAGAGAGGGGTAGTTAACGGCGTCATTAACCTCTAACAGAGTGATTAGCTCTAATTTAAACTAATCTAAATTAGTTAGAAGCTGGCCCCACACATCAGTGTCTCAGATGGAGTCAAACTGGGGTCAAACCCCTGGTCAGCGGGGCTAATCCCGCCGGCGTTGAGTCGCCGGCAAGGCCGAGATGGCGGAGAACTTCAGATTTGGTCCTCCGGTGACCAAATCGCCGGTGGAGACGTGCTACGCGTAGCTGGGGAGCTGCCGCATCCAGTGGTGCAAGTGGTTGGACACGGGGACGCCGGAAATGACGCCGGCGAGCTCGACAGCAGCGGTCAGAGTTCGGACGGGGTTGGGGTTCGATGCTACGGTGCATAGGAGAAGGAGCTGGTGATGGCTACGGCCTCCTGGTGCTACGCTGAGCACAACAGTGAGCTTGGCTTCAAGCCATTGTGGCTCTAGCCACGACGGCGCCATGGCCGGCGGCGGGGAGCTTTCGGGTGCGGTGGAAGTGGCGACTACAGAGACCAAACGAGCACGGGAGCTAGGGGAAGAGGAAGAGGAGCTCACAGCGGGGTCGGAGAGGGGGTCAGCGAGCTCGGGGAGGTCCTGGCGGCGCCAAATTGACCGGAGACGGCTCGGGTGCCCGAGGTTGAAGACGAGGGCGAAGACGGCGCTCAGCGGCGTTTGGAGTCGCGTGGGTCAGCGGAGAGGTCCAAGGCGATGAGGCGGAGCTATTGGGCTTGTCGGAGGGGCGAGGGGGTGGCTCTGGTGACGTCTACGGCGAATGGCAGCGGGGATCGCGCTCGGCCATCGCGGGAGAGGGTGAGGGAGACGAGGGGGAGAGTGAGGGAGGATGAGAGGGGAACATGGGGGTCGGCGTGGCATCCCTGGACGTCTCCAGGGCGTCGGCAGAAGGAGGAGGTGGCCGGCGTGTGGCCGCGGGCGCCGGCCACGCGCTCCTCGTCCTCCTGGCGGGAGGAGGACGACGACTGGCAAGGCCAGTCGGCTGGGCCGAGCCAGGTGGGCTGGGCCAGCACAGGTAAGGCCCAGGTGGCTTCCCTCTCTCTCTCTCTTTTTGATTTGTTTCTGTTTTTCTATTTAACTGCAACTGTTGGGCTTTATTAAAAATACTAAAACGTTTCCAAAAATCCTGAAAATAATTGTGGGCTCTGTTTAGAATATTTCCAACAACAACATTTATTTCTAGAATTATTTGAGCATTTAAATTATTTTATAGCATTTAAATGCCCAAAATCAAATACTTATGATTTAATTCAATGACCTTCTATTGACCTAGAAAATTGTGCACCAATTTTGCCAGAGGTTCTAACCCAAGACAAAGAGAGTGAACTTTTTAGAAGGGCATTTCAGGTTCATTGAAAAATAATTTTAGTAAACCCTAGTTGTTTCCAGGGGGGTTGGGGGTTCTGTCTTCCCCATTTCAAAATTAAGAGGAATTTAAACATGATGCACATTCTAATGCTTGAACTAACTAGGGTGTGACAGTCGTCGACCCATGGGAACCCGGTTACCGGGAGCACCCCACCATCTCTTGCGAGTTCTACATGTTCCCGTCACACTCACTTTTGCACCGACATCTCAATGAGTTGTCGGAACCGGAACGGTGCCGTGGCACCATTTCCATTGTCATTGTCGTGGCACCCCTTTCATTTCCGCCATGATGACAAATCCTTCATATCATGCTCCTGTCAACTTTTTCCAAATTGCATAAAACTTGCTCATGTCATCCGCATCATGCTAATAACATTTAAATGGTTAACATTGTTGTTTGCATTAAATTGCTAAATGCACATGAAGATTTACCTGAATTGTTGTCTGATGTTTCCGGCCTCATTTAAAATGTCTAACTGTGTATTTTACTCATGTTTCACCTCTTGCCATGTTTAACAATATTTAATATTGTTGGGTACATAAACGAGAGAGAACTAAATAATTGATGTGGTGTTCCGTCAATATGCAACTCGTTGCATATTGAGCTCCACTTAACTTGTAGTTTTGTTTGTGCCCTTTGCCATGCCATGCATATTTAAACCGGACATGCATCATACTTGGTTGTGCATCATGCCATGCTTATGTGATGGTTGTTTACTATGTTACTTGCTTCTTTCCGGTGTTGCTTCTTTGAGTTAGTTTCGATAATGTCGCGTTTGTGAGGATCCGTTCGACTACGTCCGTTTGTCTTCTTCATGGACTCGTTCTTCTTCCTCGTGGGATCTCAGGCAAGATGACCATACCCTCGAAATCACTTCTATCTTTGCTTGCTAGTTGTTTGCTCTTTTGCTATGCCGCGATACCTACCACTTGCTATATCATGCCTCCCATATTGCCATGTCAAACCTCTAACCCACCTTGTCCTAGCAAACCATTGTTTGTCTATGTTACCGCTTTGCTCAGCCCCTCTTATAGCGTTGCTAGTTGCAGGTGAAGATGAAGTTTGTTCCTTGTTGGAACATGGATATTGTTGGGATATCACAATATCTCTTATTTTAATTAATGCATCTATATACTTGGTAAAGGGTGGAAGGCTCGGCCTTATGCCTGGTGTTTTGTTCCACTCTTCCGCCCTAGTTTCCGTCATACCGGTGTTATGTTCCTTGATTTTGCATTCCTTACGCGGTTGGGTTATAATGGGAACCCCTTGACAGTTCGCCTTGAATAAAACTCCTCCAGCAAGGCCCAACCTTGGTTTTACCATTTGCCACCTAAGCCTTTTTCCCTTGGGTTCTGCAGACTCAAGGGTCATCTTTATTTTAAACCCTCGAGCCAGTGCTCCTCTAAGAGTTGGTCCAACCTGTCAGCCGCCGGTGGCCACTAGGGGCAATTCTGGGTTGGCCTACCGGAAGTTTGGACAATCCGGTGTGCCCTGAGAAAGAGAAATGTGCATCTCCTATCGGGATTTGTCGGCACATCCAGGTGGCTTTGCTGGTCTTGTTTTACCATTGTCGAAACGTCATGTAACAGGGATTCCGAGTCTGATCGGGTCGTCCTGGGAGAAGGAATATCCTTCGTTGACCGTGAGAGCTTGTGATGGGCTAAGTTGGGACACCCCTGCAGGGTTTTGAACTTTCGAAAGCCGTACCCACGGTTATGGGCAGATGGGAATTTGTTAATATCCGGTTGTAGAGAACTTGTCACTTAACTTAATTAAAATGCATCAACTGTGTGTGTAGCCGTGATGGTCTCTTTCCGGCGGAGTCCAGGAAGTGAACACGGTTCTTGTGTTATGTTTGATCGTAAGTAGTTTCAGGATCACTTCTTGATCACTTCTAGTTCACGACCATGCTTTGCTTTCTCTTCTCGCTCTCATTTGCGTAAGTTAGCCACCATATATGTTTAGTGCTTGCTGTAGTCCCACCTCACTACCTTTTCCTACCCATAAGCTTAAATAGCCTTGATCGCGAGGGTGTGAGATTGCTGAGTCCCTGTGACTCACAAATTACTTCAAACAGTTGCAGGTGCCGATGATAACCGTGCAGGTGACGCAACCGAGCTCAAGGAGGAGCTCGATGAAGATCGTGTTCATTGTGTTGTTTCGTTTCCAGTTGATCAGTAGTGGAGCCCAGTCGGGGCGATCGGGGATCTTTTGCATTAGGGGTTGTCTTTCTTTAATTGGTTCCGTAGTCGGACCTTGATTGTATCTGGATGATGTAATGCTATATTCATGTATTGTGTGAAGTGGCGATTGTAAGCCAACTCTTTATCCCTTTCTTATTCAGTACATGGGATGTGTAAAGATTACCCCTCTTGCGACATGCCTACAATGCGGTTATGCCTCAAATTGTGCTCCGACACGTGGGAGATATAGCCGCATCGTGGGTGTTACAAGCTTCTTGCGTTCAGCAGCAGTGAGCTTGTCAGGGAGCGCCAACTTGGAGTCAAGACGTTCGGGGCGATAACCCGGCAGTGGCTTCTCATTTGCTGGTGAAATGTCTTGACAGTAGAACCAAGTCTGATTCCAGTCTTTTGGATGACTCGGCAAGACTATGAGGGGGAAGACAGCGCCCTGCCGACGCTGAATTAAGATGTCTCCAAGCTCCAAGCTAAGGCCATTGGTGCACTCGTTTTGCCGGTTCAGATAAAAATATTCTCTAAATAGCTCCACGGTCAGCTCTTCTTGAAGATACACTTCATAGAGCACTTGGAAGTTACAGATGTTAGAAATGGAATTGGGTCCGATATCTTGAGGGTGGAGTTTGAAAAAGTGGAGGATCTCTCTGAAGAACTTTGAGCCGGGTGGTGAGAAGCCACGGTTCATATGGTTAGTAAAAACAATCACTTCGCCAGCCCTTGGATTGGGCTGTTCTTCGTCCGGGTTAGGGGCACGGTAAGACATGACGTCTTTTCCTGGCAAATATCCTATGGTGAAGAACTCCATCAAACATTCCTCAGTTACGGTTGAGGGAACCCAGTTATAGATGGTTGGTGCTTTGGACGGCATGATGTTCAAAAACAAACTGAAAAGAAAGGCAACATGCCGGTTCGATTCAATGGTAAAATTTACAGTTCAATGATGATAATATAGGGAAGTAATGGCGGCTTAGTTAAGGGCTAATGCCATATAAGGAAAAGTAAGCCGGAACAGTAAGCCGCCATGACTACAGATATTTGAGAAAAGCAAATTCAGCTAAGTGTTGAGACAAACAAGTTTCCTAAACTGCTTGGTATTATTCCGGATCAAATGGCTATTCAAAAATGGGAAAAATTCTAGACATAAAAAGTTTAGCGTAGATAAGTCTGTGAGTACTAATAAGATCTTTGAACCAGAGAAAGGGACATGTGGGCATCAAGAGTAGGCACAAAAACACTACCGCACAAGCATATATATCTTTTTGGATCAAGAAGAGGCCTGCGGTGGAAGAACTACGAAGAACTGCGATGAACTATGAAGAACATGAAGAAGTCTGGAAACCCTAATGCGGATCTGAGAAGTGAAAAGGAGAACACTTACAACCACATATCTTCTGTGGAGGTCGCCGCCGTTCTCTGGACCGATTCGGATTGATGCAGTGGCCAAGGTCGACAGAGACGAAGGAGAAGCGCAACGGCGGTGAGGCTCGAGCAGCAGGAGGGTTGCGAGAGGAAGAAGATGGAGAGAGAGAAGAATGAGGAAGGCCGAGGCATGCCTATTTATAAGGAAAAATGTGAACAGACGGGCGCAAAAATCGAGGGGGAGCCGAATAATGGTTATCCAACTACACAGACGCGTCGATTCTCGGAAGACACTAAAGATGAAGATCTGTTGGGAGATGACGTCATAAATGTTTTTTGCGTTTTCAAGAGATGATGTCAAGGCGGGTTACAAAAACTTCTGCGAGGATAAGAAGATGGATTTTGTCTAAGTGTTGAAGATTGACAAAGAACGAAGTTCAAAGTCAACCTGGGGCCTAATGTTGGGGATATAGCTATCAGTTATGACCCGCCCAGGAGGGGCCGGGTCAGCCCCAATGGCGGGTTACACAAGAAGCCCAGTAAACATTAAGATGATAGTTTATTAAATGTTATAGAAGGCCCAAGGGCCTAGAGGCGGCATAAGGCCCAATATTACAAACCGCCGTATGTAAGGAAAGACTTGTAAAGAAAGGCATGTAAAGGAAGTCACTGAGCCGGACACGATTATGAGCCGGCCGGGACTCTGTAGGCTACCAGGCGTCAACCTGTGTATATAAGGGGACGACCCGGTGGCAGCTTAGGGCAAGAAACAAGAGATCGAGAACCAAGCCGGTGAGTTGAGCCTCTTGGTGATCGAGACCCCAGCAATACCAACACAACTAGATGTAGGCTTTTACCTTCATCGTAAGGGGACGAACTAGTATAAAACCTCTCGTGTCCTTTGTCCCAATTAACCCCTTTAAGCTTCCTAGTTGCGATGGCCCTACGACTAAGTCCTTTCGCTAGGACATCTACCGTGACAATTCCACGACAGATAAGGATTATGATTTGTCTGTCGACCCTGAGAAAATTACTTTGGTTGAATCTGATCCTTTTTATGGCTATGAATCTGAAACTGTTGTGGCACATCTTACTAAATTAAATGATATAGCCACCCTGTTCACTAATGATGAGAAAACTCGCTATTATTATATCCTTAAGTTATTTCAGTTCTCATTAAAGGGTGATTCTAAAACATGGTTTAATTCTCTTGATCCTGGTTGTGTGCGTAGTCCCCAGGATATGATTTATTACTTCTATGCTAAATATTCCCCCTCTCATAAGAAACAAGCTGCCTTAAGGAAATATATAATTTTGTGCAAATTGAAGAAGAGAGTCTCCCACAAGCTTGGGGGAGGCTTCTCCTATTACTTAATGCTTTACATGATCATCCTCTCAAGAAAAATAAAGTACTCGGTATCTTTTATAATGGACTAACCCGATGCTTCTAGAGACCACCTGGATAGTTGTGATGGTTGTGTTTTCAGGGAAAGAACTGTTGATCAAGCTGAATTGTATTGAATAATATGTTGACTAATGAAAATAATTGGACACTTCCTGAACCAACTCCTAAGCCAACTCCAAAGAAAAGGGGTATTCTATTTCTCAGTCCTGAAGATATGCAAGAGGCAAAGAAATCTATGAAAGAAAAGGGTATTAAAGCTGAAGATGTTAAGAATTTACCACCTACTGAAGAAATACATGGTCTTGATAACCCGACACAGGTAGTAAAGATAAATTCTCTCTATAGATTTGATGAAGGTGATACTCCTCGTAATAAGTCTGCTAGCCAATGCTTAGATGAGTTTGATAATTTTATTGTTAAATAAGAAAACTTCCATGCTTATGTTGGTAGACAATTGAAACATAATGCTTATATGATTGAACACTTGAGTGATTATATGTCTAGAGTTAAAGGTGAACTCAAACTTATTAGTAAACATGCTTCTATGGTTACCACTCAAGTAGAACAAGTACTTAAAGCTCAGAATGATTTGCCTAATGAATTAAATAACAAGAAAAATGATAATGATGTTAGAGTTGTGACTAGAGGGGGTAAGATGACTCAGGAACCTTTGTATCCTGAAGGCCACCCTAAGAGAATTGAGCAGTATTCTCAGAGAATAATGTAGATGCACCTAGTCCTTCTAAAAGTAAGAAAAAGAAAAACGATAGGACTTTGCATGCTTCTAGTGAACATGTTGCTGACACACCTTAGAATCCCAATGATATTTCTATTTCTGATGTTGAAACACAATCTGGTAATGAACATGAACCTAGTGATAATGTTAATGATGATGCTCAACCTTGCAATGACAATGATGTAGAGATTGAACCTGCTGTTGATCTTGATAACCCACTCAAAGAATCAACATTATGATAAGAGAGATTTCGTTGCTAGGAAGCACGGTAAAGAAAGAGAACCATGGGTTCAGAAACCCATGCATTTTCCTCCTAAACCATCCAAGAAAAAGGATGCTGATGATTTTGAGCGCTTTGCTGAAATGATTAGACCTATCTTTTTGCCTATGCGTTTGACTGATATGCTTAAAATGAATCCTTATGCCAAGTATATGAAGAATATTGTTACTAATAAGATAAAGATACCGGAAGCTGAAATTTCCACCATGCTTGCTAATTATACTTTTAAGGATGGAATACCTAAGAAACTAGGAGATCCCTGAGAACCAACTATACCATGCTCCATTAAAAGGAACTATGTTAAAACTCCTTTATGTGATCTTGGAGCCGGTGTTAGTGTTATGCCTCTCTCTTTATATCGTAGACTTGATCTGAATAAGTTAACACCTACTAAAATATCTTTGCAAATGGATGATAAATCAACTGCTATACCTGTCGGTATTTGTGGGGATGTGCCTGTTGTGGTTGCAAACGTTACTATTTTAACAGACTTTGTTATTCTTGATATTCCCGAGGACGATAGTATGTCGATTATCCTTGGTAGACCCTTTTTGAACACTGCAGGGGCTGTTATTTATTGCAACAAAGGCAATGTCACTTTTCATGTTAATGGTAATGAGCATACGCTACACTTTTCGAGGAAACAACCTCAAGTCCACAATATCAATTCTATTGGAAAAATTTCAACGATTACTATTGGAGGTTTTCAATTTCCTCTTCCTACTATAAAGAAGAAATATGATATTCTTATTGTTGAGGACATGCATATCCTCATTGAGGCAACTTAGTGTTATTCAAAAATTCTCTGGTTTCATGTTATTTGAAAAGAGTTTGTTAACAAGACTTGATCAACCTTGTTAGTGGATTCCTTTTGATGATCATGAGATGGATGAATTTAGAAAACACAACTCTTTGTACCCTCCTTTTATTTTCTGTAATTTAGTTTAAATAAAGCAAAAATAGTATTTTATGACTATTTCCGAATTATCCATGCAATAAAAAATACCCCAAATATAAAAGTTCTCCAAAAGCCCCGAAAATGAAATATGGTTTTTTCTAGAATATTTAAGAATATCTCGCACTAAGAACACATCAGGGGGACCCACCACGTGCCCATGAGGGTGGAGGGCGCGCCCCTGCCTTGTGGACCCCACGTGGGTCCCCTCCACTTATCCTTGCACCTACACACTTCGTCTTGCTCGAGAAAAAAATCACCCACCAGCTCAAACCCGAGTTCTAGCTCATCTTGCTACCATTTTTGATCTCCTTGCTCAAAGCTCCATTCACAAAACTGCTTTGGGAGATTGTTCTTCGGTATGTGACTCCTCCAATGGTCCAATTATTTTTGTTCTAGTGATTTATTTATTGCAAATTTTTTCTGCTTAGGTGACCCTATTCTTGAGCTTGCATGTTAAAATTATGTGGTCAAAAGTAGTTTTAATGCATGATATGGCCTCTAGGCACGTGTAGGAGTAGTTGCTATCAATCTTGTTGAGTTTGCTTCACTTTTATTTTGAGTTACTAAAAACATCAGAAATTTTCAGAAAAAGATGAAGAGATTTTTGAGGGGCTCATCGAGCCGAAGCTCGAAGGATAAGCAAAGTGAAGAGAATAAGAAGCCCAAGTATAATCTCCCTCGTACTGCAGAGGTTCGGCCGTGTGAATGGCCTTGTGATGAGTTCTTGAGAGAAGCCGGGATTTATGAAGATTTTTATTATTTGCCTGAGAATGCAGGCCTCACCGACTTCCTCCACGACTAGCGTGAACAGTATCTCTTACTCACCAATATTTTTGTGCAAAATTTTCATTTCCATGCTAGGAGATCGCCACCTTCGGCAGAATTTTTTTATATGATGAGCATAAGGAGATGTCACTTTATGATTTTTGCCGAGTTTGTAGGATACCCTTTGAGGGCAGCATAGAGGAACCACATCGTAATGATGTGGAAGGATTTATTGATATGATTGTTGTAGGGGAAACGAGGAAGGTTTCCAATGCAAGAATTACTAGTATACATTTTTCTGTTCTACATTACTTCGCAATATTTGGTAGTAGATGCTTAATTGGTCGCGGGAACTGTGGAAATCTTAGTGCCCTCATATTGTTATTTTGGGCCATGCCTTATTTCGTGATACTACTTTCAGTTTAGGCGCTATTGTTGCTAAATAGTTAAATCTGAACCGTACAAAGGGTCCCATCTTGGAGGCATCTTCGCCTCGCGCCTTGCTGCACACTTTAACATACCTATTAGGCATTATGAGAAAGAGGAAAAGTTGCTGCCTCATATTTTTCTAGATTATAAGAGTATGGTAGCACATGATTTTATTGTTAAGAATAAGAAGAAGCTGCTTAACTATAGACTAATTTTTGATAAGAATTACTTTGAGACTATTACCTTGCCTGCTCCCTCCTTGTTCAACATATTTTCAGGCACGTACCTTGTTTTGTCAGAGGCCGTTCATACATACCAGAGCCTGACATCAGCTCCAGAGCCGGAGCCACTATCTGATCCCCACCGTCAGTCTGTTTATCAGTGGGATCCGAAGGAGATCGCCAACCAATGGCAACCCAAGGACCCTCCTCAATACACTGGAGAGGGCAGCTTTGATCCGTGGCCATAGATGAACTTAGGCCAAATGCCTAAGCTTGGGGGAGTATGCATTCCTCATCGACATTACATTCATGTTCACACACTCATACCAGTGTCGGTGCTCATACTTTTTCATTGTATTATCCATGCTAGTTCAATTTCTTTTTAAGCTTTCTTCTTGTGTGTTTGATAAACCTTAATAAAAACCAAAAAATAGTTATAGCTTGTAGCTAGTTTACTTTCCATGCCTGTAGTAGTAGTAATTAAAAGAAAACCCAAAAAGATTTCTCGTTCTTCTTTTGCTTGTTGGGAGCTTTCCCGTGTAAATAGTTTTGTTTCTTTTCTTTTTCTTTGGGGGTCGAGAGGAGAAGACCATGATGAAATGTTGAAGTGGCTCTCATATGCATTATTGTTGATCTAACAAAGAGCCCATATTACCTTGTCTTCTCCCTTGAATTGAATGCTTGCAGATTCCAGCTTAGTCCAATGCACGTGCACTATTATTATTATCCACACTATTCGGTAGTGCAAGTGAAAGGCAATAATGACGATATATGATGGACTGATTGAGATGAGAAAAGCTGGTATGAACTCGACCCGTCTTGTTTTTGTAAATATGATTAGTTCATCGTTCCTGATTCAGCCTATTATGAATGAAACATGTTTACAATGACAATTAGAGATTATAGTTGCCCATGCCATGCTTAATTAGCTAGGAGTTTATAATGGTTTACCTTGCGTGCCAACATGCTATTAAAATGGTTGTGATGTGATATGATGGTGTGGTATCCTCCTTTGAACTATTCGAGTGGCTTGACTTGGCACATGTTCACGCATGTAGTTGAAACAAAATCAACATAGACTCCATGATATTTATGTTCATGGTGAATTATATCCTACTCATGCTTGCATTCAGTGTTGATTAATTTTAATGCATATTCATGACTGTTGTCGCTCTCTAGCTGGTCGCTTCCTAGTCTCTTTCTAGCCTTCACTTGTACTAAGAGGGAATACTGCTAGTGCATCCAACTCCATAAACCCCAAAAGTTATTCCATATGAGTCCACCATACCTTCCTATATGCGGTATCTACCTGCCGTTCCAAGTAAATTTGTATGTGCCAAACTCTAAACCTTAAAATAAAAATTCTATTTTGTATGCTTGAATAGCTCATGTATCAACTAGGGCTATCTGTATCTTCCATGCTAGGTGGGTTATTCTCAAGAGGAGTGGACTCCGCTCCTCACTCACGAGAAAATGGCTGGTCATCGGGATGCCCAGTCCCATGCTCAAATCAAAATAATTGCAAACAAAACTCCCCCAGGATTGTTGTTAGTTGGAGGCACCCGTTGTTTCGGGCAAGCCATGGATTGATGCTTGTTGGTGGTGGGGGAGCATAAACTTGACCATTCTGCTTGGGAACCGCCTATAATGTGTGTAGCATGGAAGATATCGATATCTCTCGGTTGTTATGTTGATAGTGAAAGTATACCGCTCAAAATGTTATTCATCTCTATTTCAAAACCAAACTCCGGCACCTCTAGAAATCCCTGCTTCCCTCTGCGAAGGGCATATCTATTTAATTTTATGCTGGGTCATCATCCTCTTATTAAAAAGCACCAGTCGGAGAGCACCGCTGTCATTTGCATTCATTACTATTAATTTATATTGAGTATGACTATGATTGGATCTCTTTTACCAGGAATTAGAATGTTTAGTCAGTCCTTGATCTTTAAAGGTGCTCTGCATTTATGTTTTGCGGTCTCAGAAAGGGCTAGTGAGATACCATCTTGTTATATCATATCATGCTTGTTTCGAGAAAGTGTTGTCATCCGAGATTCATTATTATTGCTCGCTAGTTGATTATGCCATTGATATGAGTAAACATGAGACCTAAATGTTATTGTGAATATGGTTAGTTCATAATCTTTGCTGAAAACTTGAATGCTGGGTTTACATATTTGCAACAACAAGAGCAAATAGAGTTTGTAAAAGTTTTTCTTTATCACTTTCAGTTTGTCAACTGAATTGCTTGAGGACAAACAAAGGTTTAATCTTGGGGGAGTTGATACGTCTCCATCGTATCTACTTTTCCAAACACTTTTGCCCTTATTTTGGACTCTATCTTGCATGATTTGAATGGAACTAACCCGGACTGATGTTGTTTTCAGCAGAATTGCCATGGTGTTATTTTTGTGCAGAAATAAAATTTCTCGGAATGACCTGAAAATCA
This sequence comes from Triticum dicoccoides, assembly GCF_002162155.2. NCBI lineage: Eukaryota > Viridiplantae > Streptophyta > Magnoliopsida > Poales > Poaceae > Triticum > Triticum dicoccoides. Next base: position 584,309,228 of record NC_041392.1, on the reverse strand, counting down.
ACAGAGAATATTTTTGGAATATGTAAAAAATACTGGTGAAAGAATCAAGGCCAAGGGGCCCACGCCCTGTCCACTGGGGTGGGGGTGCGCCTACCCCCCTGGGCGCGCCCCCTGCCTCGTGGGCCCCCTGGTGCTCCACCGACGTCCATCCTGACTCCATATATTCACGTTCCCGGAGAAAAAAATCAGAGAGAAGGATTCATCGCGTTTTATGATACGAAGCCGCCGCCAAGCCCTAAACTCTCTCGGGAGGGCTGATCTGGAGTCTGTTCGGGGCTCCGGAGAGGGGAATCCGTCGCCATCGTCATCATCAACCTTCCTCCATCACCAATTTCATGATGCTCACTGCCGTGCGTGAGTGATTCCATCGTAGGCTTGCTAGACGGTGATGGGTTGGATGAGATTTATCATGTAATCGAGTTAGTTTTGTTAGGGTTTGATCCCTAGTATCCATTATGTTCTGAGATTGATGTTGCTATGACTTTGCTATGCTTAATGCTTGTCACTAGGGCCCGAGTGCCATGATTTCAGATCTGAACCTATTATGTTTTCATGAATATATGTGAGTTCTTGATCCTATCCTGCAAGTCCATAGTCACCTATTATGTGTTATGATCCGTTAACCCCGAAGTGACAATAATTGGGATACTTACCGGTGATGACCATAGTTTGAGGAGTTCATGTATTCACTATGTGTTAATGCTTTTCTCCGGTACTCTATTAAAAGGAGGCCTTAATATCCTTAATTTCCAATAGGATCTCGCCGCCACGGGAGGGTAGCACAAAAGATGTCATGCAAGTTCTTTTCCATAAGCACGTATGACTATATTCGGAATACATGCCTACATTACATTGATGAACTGGAGCTAGTTCTGTGTCACCCTATGTTATAACTGTTGCATGAGTGATCGCATCCAACATAATTATCCATCACTGATCCAATGCCTACGAGCTTTTCACATATTGATCTCTGCTTAGTTACTTTTCCGCTGCCCCTGTTACAATCACTACAAAACTGCTACCGTTAATTTTTCTCCCGTTAGCGCTACTATCATATTACTTTGCTACTAAATACTTTGATGGAGATATTAAGTATTTCAGGTGCGGTTGAATTGACAACTCAACTGTTAATACTTGAGAATATTCTTTGGCTCCCCTTGTGTCGAATCAATAAATTTGGGTTGAATACTCTACCCTCGAAAACTATTGCGATCCCCTATACTTGTGGGTTATCAGGGGGTCAGCCACCGAAATAACATCATCGGCACATCTAATAATGGCAGTAATTGCCCCATGGACTGAACCGCTCTTGGCCTACCTTAATAGGCGAGAACTCCCCGCGGACCAGAATGAGGCTCGCTGCATTGTTCGACGCTCGAAAGCCTACAAGGTCCATGACGGAGAGCTCTACAAGAAAACTGCTACCGAAGTCCTTCAAAGATGTATCTCTGAAGAAGAAGGATGGAAACTCCTGGCTGAAATCCATGCTGGCCTTGGCGGTCACCACGCCGCGGCTCGGGCCCTTGTAAGTAAGGCCTTTCATACAGGTTTCTTCTAGCCGATGGCCCAAGCAGATGCACCGGACTTGGTCCAACATTGTGTTGGATGCCATCTCTTTGCTAATCAAAGCCATATGCCGCCTACTGTGCTACAAACAATCCCCATTACTTGGCCATTTGTGGTCTGGGGGCTTGATATGGTCGTACCCCTTAAAGGAGGAAGCCATAAGAAAAAATATCTGCTGTTCATGGTAGATAAATTCACCAAATGGATAGAGGCTAAACCAGTTAAAACGGCCGAAGCCGGACAAGTGATAGACTTTATATCCGGTGTTGTGCACCGTTATGGCATCCCACACAGCATCATCACCGATAACGGTTCCAATTTTACAGCCGATGAGGTGAAAGCCTGGTGTGCTAACCTGGGCATTAAGCTCGATTATGCCTCCGTCTATCATCCACAAATAAATGGTCAAGTTGAACGAGCTAATGGTCTTATTATGAGCGGCATTAAGCCTAGACTAGTGTGGTCTTTGAAAGAATCAGACAAGCACTGGGTTGAGGAGCTCGATTCCGTACTCTAGGGGCTGCGGACCACGCCCAATCGCACTACCGGATATACACCCTTCTTCATGGTGTACGGCGTAGAGGCTGTGTTGCCCTGCGACATTATTCATGACTCACCTTGAGTGCGCATGTATGAAGAGAGAGAGGCCGAGCTTGATTGGCAGGACGACTTAGATGCCCTGGAGGAGGAGCGCGATGTCGCAAAAGCCCGTTCCGCATTTTATCAACAATAGGCTCGCGGATATCAAAGCAGAGAAGTGCGGGCCAAGACTTATAACATTGGCGAACTCGTTCTACGCTTACCAGAGAAGAAAAAGGACAAACTCAAGCCCAAGTGGGAGGGTCCCTTCATCATAGATGAAGTTCTCATTGGAGGAGCATACCGCCTGCGTGATGCATCGGACAACCACTTAGAGCCGAACCCGTGGAATGCGGCCAGACTCTAAAGATTCTACGCCTAGAGCCGGGCTCTTTGTTCGTCTTCTTCTCCCTTTGTTTCCACTATTTTTCCTCCCTTTAACTTTTCGTTTAGCATTTAGCTCTTGTGCGGCCAAACCGCACACCTATGATGTGCACATCCTTAAATGTCTACACTCATAATACCTGGGGGCTTCTTTTACAGAAGCTTATTATTATTTTTGGAGCATCAAGCTCAACACATATGTTTCCTCTTCCGCATATGTACCTTTTCTTCGCCATTATACGCATCGTTATGACTTAAGTTTTGGCCAAGCTGGGTTGCCTGGCTCCTGTGCTTATGCCCTACATTCCCGTTTGTTCGGCTAGGGCATAAACGGAGCACCTATGGATGTCTTTAGTTCACCGACCGAATATTCCCTTAAGAATGCTACCTTCATCACACCATAAACCCCCAGATGTTACATATACTGCGATTTTTCAATCACAGTTTGGACATGCATACTAACGCATATCCGCCCAGGGAAAGGAACCCTTAACGGAACTATTCTCCCTGGAAGATGTTTCTTACAATCAACATGTGATATAACATAGCTAGCCGGATACAACTTGTCTGTTCAAGCAACTATGACCCCTACGCCTGGTTTCCACGCATGCCCCGGTTTATATTACTGAATGGGTATTTGGAAACAATCCGAGCCTTCGGGTCCAGAGGTCAAAGCGAAAAGGTTTGCCATGACAATCGTTTTACAATCCGGCTAGGGACAAATTTGTAAATTTGAAGTACATAGTCATTTGGACTAAAAAACTTCTTCCTCTATGTCATCTAATAGGTTGTCTAGCTTACAATCCCGTTGGGAATATTTGGCGGCTACCTTTATTTGGTCATATACCAAACTAACTGGAATTTCTTTTCCATCTGACCCCTTAGGCCCGACCCGGGCCATATGATTCGGGTAAAGCTTGGTGTACCGTGTTTTTACCATGGCCCAGGCCTCTCGCGCACCTTCTCGGCAGGCCGATATCTTCCATAATCGGAAGCGCCACCGAGCTCCCTGGAATAGCTTCACAAGCTCCTCCATACTTCCTGGAGGAGAGGCAGACGGCCACAAAGCTTTGGCAATGCTCTGCATTGCTTGCCGAGCTTGCTCGTGCAATTGGGACAACTCTTGCAGAAGGTGGCCTTGAGAGCTAGACATTTCCTCTTCGGGACGGCCAGTCAGCATGCCTGCACACATAAATTTGTCAGATCATTTCTTCGCTGAATTGCATAAAGGTAAGGTCAAAAACATACTGAATATGCCGCCTTGTAGCCTCCTATTCTCCTTGATGGTGTCAGCTAGCTGGGCTCGCACATCCTTTAGTTCTTCGCCCAGCAGGGTATTGGAATCCCGCAACTTGTTCTTTTCATCCCTGACCCGCGTCAACACACGCTCGTCTGCCGCATGTTGCCTTTTGGCCTCCTGTTCACCAGCCTGGGCGATTTTCAGTTTTTCCCTCAGTTGATCTACTGATCCTGTCAGCGGAAATACAATAATATTAATATTACTGGTATATGATTATACTTTTTCTGATGGGGCGAAACATTACCAGGCGATGGCCCGTTGCATTTTTCCAATTCGGCGGTAGCCGTAGCTAGCTGGGTCTGACACTTTTCCAACTCTTGACACAACATGCTATTCTTCTCCATGAGTACCTGATTATACAATGATCCTTAAATCAGTTGTATCAACTGCTTCAAGTCTTGGGGACTACTGGTATATAATTATCAGATTTGTACAAATTTGTACTTACCCGCATATCTTTCAAATGCTGGTCTGTGGCTCTAGTAAGCCCATCTCGAGCAGCTCGGATGTATGCATCAACCAAGCTAAAGGCGTTGAATGCGTCTTCTGTAAAGTCGGGGTCATGAAGAACGGCCCGTCGGTGCCGATGATTCATGGCGCTTTCCACTTCAGAGTTTGTGATGGATACATCATCCGAATCCTCTGTCGAAGGACAATCTGACGTCACCCTCATATCAGCCCTTGCTTTCAAGGCAGGGTCTGGAACCTGACTTGTGGAGGCGCGGCCAGCAGGATCCCCGGACATAGTCCGGCGAACGCTTTTCCTGATAAGACACGGCGGATAATGTCACAGTTTGATGTGACTGCCGGGGGGCATGATTAAAAAACCATACCTCTTTGATGAAGGTTCTGTCGTGTTATCATTCTCCTTCATCTTCGAAGATTTGCTCGGCGCGGGCGTCGCTCTCCTAGGAGATGCCCCTGGTGCACGTTGAGACGTCGGGCGCCTCCCCTTTGGAGCACGAAATAGTGTGGTGGGTGAGGCGTAACGGGGAAGCTCTTTCGAAGGAGGTGTCTCTTGATTACTTACATGCGAGGCAGGGAGGAGGCCGGGATAGTCGGCGAGGATGGCAACTTCCGTGCCGTCATAGCTCGCCTGGTAGAATACTCCGTCCTCAAGCTCCACAAATATGTCCGGATCCTCTTCGAATCCAGGTCCAAGGTCCCGGCTGTGGTCCTCTGGATGTGGGGCGGGGTTATGGATCCCCTTGGTGACCTTTCGCCATTCCTGTTACAAATAGATGGGTTAATGTCCATTAAAAGTGATTCAGGGAGAGGATTGAGTAAAGTGGTGGGATTAGAGCTCACCCAGCTCGGAGGATTGTACATGGAAAATTCATCTCGACGTTTAAGACGAGTGAACTCCTCTTTCTCCTCTTTGTACAGTTCGGCCAATATTTTGACCAAAGCGACGGGGCTGTCCGGACCCTTCCGACCGCAGCGTGAGGCGTCATCCTCCCCATTATAGTGCCACATGGGAAGCCCTCTGTATTGGAGTGGCTGGACCCACTCGCACTATGGAAGTCGCCATCACCTCGATTAATGATAACCCGGACTAGGCAAGTGTCCTTATCTTGCCCATCAATTTACGGACTTCTATGCTATCTTCCTCCTCGAGGCTTAGAGGGCGCCGGCTATGGCGTTTCTTCGACGGAGCATTTGAAAATTCGGGAAGACCCATTCGAACTGGGTCGGGGAGAGCAACATCCTCAATATAGAACCATTCTGAGGGCCATTCTTCGGGCGCCTTCTTCGGCGTACCGGACAGGTATCTGGCCCCGACTATGCGCCATACTTCGGCGCCACCCACCCCGAATATCGACCCCTCTCGGTTTCGGTGGATGAGGCAGAATAGCTTCCTCCACAAATCCAAGTGGGCTTCACAGCCCAGGAAAAGCTCGCACAGGGCAACAAAACCCACGATGTGCAGGATAGATTCCGGCGTGAGGTTGTGCAGTTGGAGGCCGTACTACTCTAGGAGTCCACGGAGGAAAGGGTGGATTGGAAACCCAACACCTCTCAACAAGTAAGATACGAAGCACACCCTTTCCCCCTGGTTGGATTGGGAAAATTTTCCACCAGAACTTCGCCTGTGAAGGAGGTCAATCCTGCTCGAACAGGGACCAGATCCGCGGGGGGAAGGAATCCTTGTGTTTGGAGCTTAACCAACTGCTCATGGGATACAGAACATCTCTCCCAATCGCCTTTTTCGGAGCCGTGAGGGTGGGAGGAGTAACTAGGGATGCTAGCCATGTTGAATGGTTTCCCCTAGCAAGAATCTGAGAATTTTCCGCTGGGTGTGGAATGGATCTGATATCCGATCCCTTTAAATAGAGGCCTTTCTTACGT
>NC_041392.1:584266743-584302861 GCF_002162155.2 Triticum dicoccoides | reverse complement strand
AATACCCCGACCTCTCGTATTCGCTCGACACGTGGAAGTAGAAGGTGTGGAGGCACAGAAGCCGATGGGTGCGACATTAAATGGAAGGCCGAATACAGCTCTTTAAGTCAGGTACTTTGAAGTGATCAGAGGAGGAACCCACCTTGCAATGCCGAAGAGAATCTGTGCGCCGGACATCTCGTCATTGAAGCCTGGTTCGAGGGCTATTGAGGGTGTCCTGGAATAAGGGGTCCTCGGGCGTCTGGCCTGTGTGACATGGGCCGAACTATTGGGCCATGAAGATACAAGATAGAAGACTTCCTCCCGTGTCTGGATAGGACTCTCCTCTGCGTGGAAGGCAAGTTAAGGGGTCGGATGTATTATTTACTTTCTATGTAACCAACTTTTTACAACCCTAGTCCCCTCCGGTGTCTATATAAACCGGAGGGTTTAGTCCGTAGAGGCAATCACAATCATACATGCTATGCTTCTAGGGTTTACCCACAACGATCTCGTGGTAGATCAACTCTTGTAATCCTCATACTCATCAATATCAATCAAGCAGGATGTAGGGTATTACCTCCATAGGGAGGGCCCAAACCTGGGTAAACATCGTGTCCCCTGTCTCCTGTTACCATCGACCTTAGCCGCACAGTTCAGGACCCCCTACTCAAGATCCGCCGGTTTTGACACTGACACCCATCGCCTCCTTTTCGCCATTCGAAATCTGGCCGCCATAACCTCTTCGTTCCAGCCGTGAAACCCCACCCTCCTTCGTCCGCCACCTCACCACAACCCAGCCGGAGCCTCTTCCCCGATGACATCGTCCACCGCAACAGCTCGACGTCCCTCATCCGCCTCCTGGGATGAGGATCCGTCGTCCATCCCGTCGTCCCGCCGGTTCAGCCCCCCCGTCCTCCACCTCCAAGGAGCTGCTCCGACGATCGCCTCATCTATCGCGGATGCTCCATCCCCATAGCGCCGCCTTAACCTGCTGCACCGAAACCGCAACATCCTCACCGACTCCTCGGACGAAACCGAGGCCTACTCGGCGCCACCAAAGAGGTTGTACACTCATCGTATCGCACATTCTCCTTAACTCGACCTCCGGGTGCCGATGGTGCTGAAGGAAATATGCCCTAGAGGCAATAATAAAGTTATTATTTATTTTATTATTTCATGATAAATGTTTATTATTCATGCTAGAATTGTATTAACTGGAAACATAATACATGTGTGAATACATAGACAAACATAGTGTCACTAGTATGCCTCTACTTGACTAGCTCATTGATCAAAGATGGTTAAGTTTCCTAACCATAAACATGAGTTGTTATTTGATAAATTAGATCACATCATTAGGAGAATGATGTGATTGACTTGACCCATTCCGTTAGCTTAGCACTTGATCGTTTGTTTACTGCTATTGCTTTCTTCATGACTTATACATGTTCTTATGACTATGAGATTATGCAACTCCTGAATACCGGAGGAACACTTTGTGTGCTACCAAACGTCACAACGTAATTGGGTGATTATAAATGTGCTCTACAGGTGTCTCCAATGGTACTTGTTGAGTTGGCATAGATCAAGATTAGGATTTGTCACTCCGATTGTCGGAGAGGTATCTCTAGGCCTTCTCGGTAATACACATCACTATAAGCCTCACAAGCATGATAACTAATGAGTTAGTTACGGGATGATGTATTACAGAATGAGTAAAGAGACTCGCCGGTAACGAGATTAAACTAGGTATTGGGATACCGACGATCAAATCTCGGGCAAGTAACATACCGATGACAAAGAAAACAACGTATAGTGTTGTGCGGTTTGACCGATAAAGATCTTTGTAGAATATGTAGGAACCAATATGAGCATCCAGGTTCCGCTATTGGTTATTGACTGGAGACGTGTCTCGGTCATGTCTACATAGTTCTCGAACCCGTAGGGTCTGCACGCTTAAACTTCTGTGACGATCGATTTTATGAGTTTATATGTTTTGATGTACCGAAGGTAGTTTGCAGTCCCGGATGTGATCACGGACATGATGAGTAGTCTTGAAATGGTCGAGACATAAATATTTATATATTGGAAGCCTATATTTGGATATCAGAAATGTTCCGGGTGAAATCGGGATTTTATCGGAGTACCAGGGGTTACCGGAACCCCCCTGGGGGGTTTAATGGGCCAAGATGGGCCTTAGTGGAGATGAGGAGGGGCGGCCAGGGCAGGCCACGTGCCCCCTCTCCCTCTAGTCCGAATTGGACAAGGAAGGGGGCGGCGCCCCCCTTTCCTTCCTCTCTCACTCCTCCTTCCCCCTTCTCCTACTCGAACTAGGAAAGGAGGGAGTCCTACTCCCGGTGGGAGTAGGACTCCTCCTGGCGCGCCTCCTCCTGGCAGGCTGCCTCTCCCCCCTTACTCCTTTATATACGGGGGCAGGGGGCACCTCTAGACACACAAGTTGATCATAGAGATCTCTCCAGCCGTGTGCGGTGGCCCCCTCCACCATAATCCACCTTGGTCATACTGTAGCAGTGTTTAGGCGAAGCCCTACTGTCGTAGCTTCATCAACATTGTCACCACGCCGTCGTGCTGACAAAACTCTTCCCCGAGCTCTACTGGATCGTGAGTTCGCGGGACGTCACCGAGCTGAACGTGTGCTGAACGTGAAGGTGCCGTACGTTCGGTACTGAGGATCGATCGATCATGAAGACATACGACTACATCAACCGCGTTGTCATTATGCTTCCGCTTAACGGTCTACGAGGGTACGTGGACGACACTCTCCCCTCTCGTTGCTATGCATCACCATGATCCTGTGTGTGCGTAGGAAAATTTTGAAATTACTACGTTCCCCAATAGGTGCTCCATCCCGCACCCCCATGGAGCAGCTACCTCGAAGCCGGCGTCGCGGGCGACATCTCCAAGGCGGCTCTCCCCAGTGCGAGGCCCCTTCGGTAGCGGCGTCCATACCAGCCGGATCTGTTGCTGCTGCTCCGGCTATCGCTCAGTCGCTCGTGCTGTTGCTGCAGCTCCGGCTCTCGCTCGCTCGCTCGCGCTGCTACTGCTGCTGCCCGGGCTCTCGCTCGCGCTGCTGCTGCTGCTCCGGCTCTCGCTCGCTCGCTCGCGCAGCTGCTCTCCCCCTCGCTCGTGCTGCTGCTCTGCTCCGATTTAGCTACACTTCAGTCGACTGAATCGAATTTCGGGTCAGTTGATTTCTAGAGGGTGGTGGGTCTCGCCGGAGTTAAGGAACAACCACCCGCAGCGGGCAGGGGGGCTCGCCGGAGAGGTACCACACTATCTATCTTAGGGTTCTGGGTGGGGTGCTGCTCGCCGGCGATGGGGGCGCGGTGGTGGGGCAGTGGCATGGGGATCGCCGGAGAAAAAGCTTGGCGTGGGGGGGAGGGGCTAGAGTGCTGGCCGGGGCGGCGGCGGACCGATGGTGGGGAGTTGTTTCGGGGCGGCGAGGCGGCGGCGGACCGGCGGTGGGTAGTTGTTTCAGGGCGGCGAGGCGGCGCGGGGTTCGGCCGGTTGTGGCTGGCGGCTCAGGGGGGTGCAGGTTGAAGATGAACTGCAGGCCCTCCCTAAACTATCCCATGTGAAGTGCCTCTCTGCTACCATTGCGTTCAGTTTCAACAGTAACATTCGTATTCCACAGTAAATTTCAGTTTCGACAGTTAAGTTCAGAGTCAACAGTTTTTACCTCATCTGTTGTAGTCAGGTGGTTTTTGGTGATGTAAATTTTACATCTATCACCTTTTGGTAATGCATTTTACATCATTTATTGGGGATGCTATTAGAATCCCACTTGAGATTAACAATGTCTGTCTTGTGCTGCTTCAGCCTTGACGTCTTATGGCTCACCGGAGCTGCTCCAAGGACAGAACGATCCATCACAACAGAGCAGTGCCTTGGACGACGTCTACAGATTCCTCAGATCTTCCTCCGCACCTCCAATAGCCACCTCCACCTCAACTTCTTCAGCGACCAACCCAATGATGCTGAGTTCGACACGGCTACGGCAAAGAGGTTGTACACTTGTCGCATCACTTATTACTCTACATTCATGTCGATCCATTAGGGCTATTGTGGTTCAACGGAAAAACATAGCAATAGAAAATTTTCCTATGGCGCTCTACTATTCAATTATTCATGCATTTTGTTGAAAGGAATGGAGCAAAACATCCACCTGGACCTACTTTTCAAAATCCTATGCATGAAAACAAGACCAAGTGCATTAGTGGCAGAATAACATTCTAACTGTACACGCTTTCATATGGTTTCACTTTATTTTGGCCATGTTTATTTGCATTCCTCTGCTCCTCCTTTTCCTGTGAACCAAACACCCAAGTTGACAGAAATCACATGTTCACAAATGCTCTGTTTCCCATGTGCATTCCTATCCTATTCTGATCTATTTCCTCCTTTCCCTGCGTTTTTAGAATCATGCAAGCCAAATGAGCCCTTACAAAATTACTTCAGTTACAGGTAGGTGTCGCAGAAAACATTGTGTGGTTTGTCCTGCTCCTCCCGGACGTCGTCCACCTCACCTAAGTTGCTCCATCGACAGAAGCACCCACCAAACCAGACATCACGACTCCTGACCGTCTTTTGCCGCCTCAGATCTTCTTCCCTGCCGCCGGCACCCACCGCAACGGCATCACCATCATCAACTCAGCAGATGAACCAGAGGAGTACACGGTCCACAAGAGAGGTCGCACTCTTTTGTTTCTGCTTATGTTATGCGTTGCTTAATATTACCTGCTACTTTATTGTCCTTTTCACCTCTTAGACTCCAAGTCAGGTCCAAATTGATGTTCAAACTTGAGTTCTAAATTAGTTGTGGGGCACATATCGAGGCAGCAATGAATAGTATCTCTGTCTAATATCTGGTTCACCTAGGGTATGCCTATGTTGTTCATCTTGGGTGGGAAACAAATAGTAAAGCAATTATCATCCGTTTTTATTAAATTAAAGCGATCATCAGCCTGCTATCATTATTTTTGGATCCATCCACTGGTTGTTACCATTACTCTAGATTTCTGCATGCTCTCCTTACATAATCTCACTATATTTTTTTGTATGCATGTCAAATATTGTACACAGTCATGCTGAACATGTAGAGAAAAAGAGAAGAGTTTTGTGCGTCAATACAATGTCATGCAGACATTGCTCCATGGTGGGTTCAATGGCAAACCCTCCCCCCCTCTCCAGATTGTAATCCAGAGGAAGATATCTATTCTGAGGCGGACTAAGACGCAGCTGACCACTCCTATTTACCCCCCAAGGTGTTTGCTCTAACTTGGCATGATGATGTTAGTCATATCATGCATATGTTGCCTTGAAGTGCCTACTTTCGACATCATATATGTCATCTGCTTAGTTTAGACATGTTCTATAATGCCACGTGTTTAGTTTCAATATCATAAATGGGAATTATGCAGTCTTATGTCTTTTAGCCAGCCATAATATATGTGAAATGTGCAATGCCATCCTATTTAACTAGGCATCATATATTTGAATGATATCTAGCCCATCCTTTTCTTCATTAAATTTCCATTTGTCAATAATGTTTGTACATTAAACTACTCTTCCTGTGAATCAGCCATTTGAGTGGGTGATGGAAAAATCTGGAGTGAAAATAAGGCCTTCAGAGCAGAAAGTGCTACCTGTCGAAGCAGATCTCTTGCTGGCTCTCGATAGCTCCTCGGAGATGGATTCAGAGACAGGTGACTAGTCCTATTCCCCCACCGAGGTGTATGCTCTAACTTGGCACGGTTCTACTGCTCATATCATGCATATGGTGTCTTGCATTGCATAGTTTATACATCATATACACAATATTCAACACCATGTTCTTAGTTCAGACATCATATATGCGAATGCCCTCCGCTTAGCATATAAATCACATATGTGAATCAAATCGTGCGATCCTGGTTACTTAGATAACATGTATGTGAATTATGTCATGCGATCCTGTTTAGTTAGTCATCATATCTTTGAATTATGTTATGCTATGCTATCCAGTTTAGATAGACATCATATATGTGAAATTATGTCATGCTATCCGTTTTAGTTAAACAATATACATGTTAATTATTTAATGCCCTCTTTTTTCCACACTATCTATTGCATCTGTCTCTCATACAATGTATGTACATTCAATTATGTTTCCTGTTTATCACCATTTGAACTGGAGCGAGTGATGGCAGTATCTAGCAGAGTAAAAACACGGTCTTCAAATAAAACAATGCTACCTCTTGGTGGAGATAGCACCCCGGTTGTACATGCACGAGAACTAGCCCTACCACACATAACCCAGACTCTCATAGATTTTACCCCTACTGTGATGGACAGAGAACCAGCTTCACCCAATCTAACCCCAACCCCGGCAGATAGTAACCTAGTTCCTGTTGTCACAACACCATCTCCACCATAGAGCTCCCAAACAAGAGCAGTTAGTAAGGCAGCTCAAGTGCCCAAAGCGCCAGTACTACCACGGCGAACCCCAACTCCACCAGTTAGTACACCTATTCCTGTGGAGGACGCACAACCAGCCATTCATAATTTAGCATATATCACATTTGATGTTGTTAAATCCTATGTGCGTATCTTCCCATCATGGAAATATTATACTAAAGATGAAGGAATGCCAGTTGTGGGTGTTTGTCCAGGAGTTATGTGTAAGTAATGTTATTAATGGCAATTACTTTGCTTTGTCCCATACATTCTACCTCCATGATGGTTCTAATACAGCAAATTTTCCCATTTTTCTCTATAGAGAAGGACCGATTTGGAAACTCCGGATGAGGTAACCTGTGCTAATACCTCTGCTATCTTCAAGAATGCTTGGTGGCAGTATCAGAATTACCTGAAGAAAACATACTTCACTGGCAAAGAAACTCATGAAATTCCCTTACATTCTCCTGAGACACATTTACTAGACGATGACTGGGAACGCCTTGTTCTTTACTGGTCCCGAACCAAGAATGTGGTAAGGTCTATGATCTCATTTTATTTGAAGTACTATATGATTGCATCTTACTATACTTTGTTCATGTAGAACAAGTGCTTAAACCTAAAGAACAACTATTCTCATTTAAGATTCCATTGCTATCGTGCATACTGCTTTGCTCTTGTATCACTGTATTTACTCATACAAACTTATTTTTAAATTGAACTATCCAATGGAAACTCCAATGGCACAACAGGTATGTTTACGCATGTTTCTTTAACGGGTTTGCTCTTATAAATACCTCTGTTGATTTCAATTTCAATTGTGTATACAGTTGACTTCTCATATCATGCACATTACTAGCATCATATCAGGGCCAATAGTGGTGTTGTACATGTAGACCCGTGGTACCCATCTGAAATCTTGTTGTGCCATTTAGTTTCCCACGCTTTGTATTATTTCAGTGCTGCTTTCTCTTGAACTGATACGATTTGAACCGTGTCTCTATTTTGATTTGGCAAGACAATGCAGTAACCATAGGATATAGATATATGTTTGTTTGATGCTTTTATAATGTACTACTTGGCAATAGAAGATTTGGTAGTTTAATCTTGTCCACCTTACTAATGAACTGGTTCACCGAAATGAGTTTCATATACTAGTACATGCTAAACCTGTTATGTGTCTGCTTGTTTCTTCTTTTAGAATGCTAAAGGAAGTAATGTAGATACGGTTCAGGATCGTGAGACATCCTTGTTGGTCTCCAACAAAGCTGATAAAACAGCTAAGGAAAACTATCTTGGAGACAGTGAGGCAACCCCAAAGTGATGTCTTGGTTTACTGTTCGAGTTACTGGCCGCTACCGCTTGCACAAGCTATTCAAACTCACTGTCTGAATCAGCTCGGTTTCTTGAGTCTCAACTACAAGCTGAAATACATCGATCAACTGTGCTACGACAAGAAGCCGAAGGACTGTGGAAGTCCCTGGAGCATCCAGATGCATACTTTCTGGTGCAACAACAAGCGTTGGAGGATTTTAGCGCCAAACAAGACAAACCTAATAAGCTTGCTAAGCTTATTGCCAACATGGTGGATACCCAGGATAACATTTCTTGAGCTCTTCCGAAGTTGTTTCAGTTATGGACTTGTTTTGTTGCTGTGTTTATTTGCATTGGTGGTCAATTTTGATGGCCAATGTATGTAATATGCTGCTTTGTTCCCTATATTTTCACTGGTGGTGAACTTTGATGCCCAATGGATGTAATATGTGTAATAGCTGTAATAGGCTAGCGTTAGTTGCTTGCTTATTTATTTCCTTATTGTCTTGTTTAGTTGTTTGCTTGTAGTCACTGCAGTTCTTTTTCCGTGTTTTTTAGTGGCCACAATAACCTAGTTTTGGTAACTAGGCCACAATAATCATGGCAACACACGGACTGTTATAACCATGGGCCTCCTACGGGCCATAGGATCCGTGGGCCTTCTACGGGCCATAGGATCCATGGACTTTCTACGGGTCGTATGATCCATGGGCCTTCTACGGGCCATAGGATCCATTGGTCTTCTACGGGTCGTAGGATCCATGGACTTTCTATGGTCCATAGGATCCATGGGCCTTTTACAGGCCGTAGGATCCATGGACTTTCTACGGGCCGTATGATCCATGGGCCTTCTACGGGCCGTAGGATCCATTTGTCTTCTATGGGCCATAGGATCCATGGGCCTTCTACAGGGCGTATAATCATTTCGCCAGACATGGGCCGTACTATTCGTGGACCATAACAGGCCGTTAATAGGCCGTATTTGACAATGCTATGAAAACAGCCCAACGGGTTAACGGGCCGAATGTAACCACGGGCTATATTTGGCCCACAAACAAAACAGGCCAATAACGGACCGTATCTAACAAAATTCTAGAAATAACCCCAAGAATAAATGGGCCCTTAGATGGCCGAAAGTTAACACGGGCTGGAAACGGCCGACGGAATAATGGGTCGTTAATGGGTATAAAGCGATACGCTGTTCATTATGGGCCAGTTTCATCTCAGGCCTTTAATGGGCCGAGAGTTACAAAGGCCTCATATGGGCCGAAAGACATCATGGGCCATACATGGGCTAAAAGTTACAAAGGGCTGGAATCATATTTCACGGCCCAGATGAAGCTACTGGGCTTAATTCCAATAGGCCGTAATGGGCCAGTAGTAAGCGGGTCGTAAATGGGCTATATACGAACAGGCCGTTAACAGGCTTTCCGTGGGCCGGCCCATTACCTTTTGACCAAGTCAAACGGGCCGGCCTTTTCACCAGAATGGGCCTCTGTTGGGTCGTTCCACGTGTGGACGTATCATAGGCTCCTCCTGTCCAATGAGTGGATGACATCTGTCCGAACATTGAGCCGACACGTGTTTCCTCCGGCCAATGACAATTTTACACATGGAAAATTCACATTGGTCCGGGCTGTTAACAGGTTATCGGATCCAAAACCGGACCCGATAGCTTAACGACGTCCCGTTATGGTGGATGCCACGTGTCGGTCACTACTACTCTTGAGCATGTGCTGGTTTTTGCTTGAAGAGGAAAGGGTGATGCAGCAAAGTAGCGTAAGTATTTCCCTCAGTTTTGAGAACCAAGGTATCAATCCAGTAGGAGGTAACACGCAAGTCACCTAGTACCTGCATAAACAAACAAGAACTTTGCAACCAACGCAATAAAGGGGTTGTCAATCCCTTCACGACCACTTGCAAAAGTGAGATCTGATAGAGATAATAAGATAAATAGTTTTGGTATTTTTATGGTATAGATTGAAAGTAAAGATTGCAAAGTAAAATAGATTGGAAACTTATATGATGGAAAGTAGACCCGGGGGGCATAGGTTTCACCAGTGGCTTCTCTCATGATAGCATAAGTATTATGGTGGGCGAACAAATTACTGTCGAGCAATTGATAGAAAAGTGCATAATTATGAGAATATCTAGGCATGATCATGTATATAGGCATCACGTCCGTGACAAGTAGACCGAAACAATTGTGCATCTACTACCATTACTCCACATATCTGTCAGATTTCTGGTTCCGGTAAAATCCTCAAGGTTCGAACACTGGGGTGCGCATGAAGATCTCCCCCTACCGATCCACGCCCTAAGCTCGCTATGATCTCAGAGGCTAGCTCGACGAACTCGCAACACAAGGGACACAAGATTTATACTGGTTCGGGCCACCGTTGTGGTGTAATACCCTACTCCAGTGTGGTGGTGGTGGATTGCCTCTCGGGGCTGAGGATGAACAGTACAAGGGGAAGAACAACCTCTTGAGGAGAGGTGCTCTTGTGCTTGGTGAGTTTGTGTGGTGGTCTTGGTGGAATGGATCCGGTCCAAGATGAGGTCTCCCTGCCTACGGTGGTGGCTAGCCTTATTTATAGAGGCCCTGGTCCTCTCCCCAAATATTGAGCGGGAAGGGAGCCAACAACGGCCAATTTGAAAGGGGACAACTAGTACAAACTATCCTGACAAAAGCAGTCTTTGCCTACCAAAGGCTCTGGTGGCGACGCCGTCTTGGGCTCCACGGTGACCTCCGTCTTGCCGTCCTGCTGGTCTTGGTCTTGTTGCACCGATATGGAAACCTTTGCTTGACGCCTCGGTACTCCTGGCCTGCGCTCGCCTCTTTAGCACCAAAGAGGAAACAAGGACACTATGCGCACTAGTGCCCACCTGGCGCCTGCCTGGTCTCGGTCGTCATGGCTTACATCACAAGAACCTCGCGAGGTTTGCCTTGCCTTGATCTCTCCACCCCTCGCAAGCTAGCCTAATGAGGCCGCTCCCGAGGAGGTTTTGCGTCGTCCGCCTCGCGAGGCTTGGCCCCTCGCGAGGGTCTTGAATGCTTTGTTGGTGAAGATGGGCCGTACATGCCCGCTCGTAGAGCCACGCCATGGGCCACAGGCAGGCAAGTCTGGGGACCCCCGTGCCCAGAACATCGACAGTAGCCCCCAAGCCCAAGGCGCGCTCAGGCTTGGCTTTGAGGCAAAGCCAAAGGTCAAGTGCGGAGCGCCGTGGGCCCCATAGCCTATGGCCTTGGTTGACGCGTGGCGGTTGATTGGACGTGGGCGTCTCCGCTTCCCCATGCTGCCTCGGCAACTGCCCGCCTGCCAAAGGGTTGGCACAGACAGTGCTTGCCTTCACTGCTTCCTTTCGCTTTGCTCAGATCCCCTTTCTTGCGCCCTGCTTCTGAAGTCTCCAGATCTACTTCCATCCTATATCGCATCAGCGATCAATGGCGCTCCGAAAGGTCAAGCCTACCTCGTCGCCGGCCTGGTACGAGCCTGCTCTTGACATGCCCAATGTCACGGAGAAGAGCCTCGCCGTCACTCGCCTGCTGACATCGGGGGAAAGCAACAAGAGGGGGAAGACGGGGCTCCGGGTCGCCTCCGACGTGCTGGAGCATGAGGGAAGCACCTTCTTCCCCTTCTTCACGAGCAGCATCGCCGCAGGGTTGGTCCCCCCTTCTCTAACTTCTTCTATGAGGTCCTCGGCCACTATGGGTTGCAGGCGCTGCATCTTCATGCCAACTCCATCCTTCTCTTGTCGATCTTTGCCTACTATTGCGAGGCGTACCTCAGCGTGATGACGTCCGTGGCTCTTCTGCGCCACTACTTCTTCCTCCGCATCAACGAGGGTCGCACCCCCGGGTGTGCCAATTTCATAACGGCCGGCAAGGCCAACTCGATCTCGAAGACGGGGAAGAAAGCCGACGGCTTCAGGAGCAAGTGGGCCATGATGGACGCTAAATGCGTCCACCCACGCTTGACGCTGCTGACGGAGATGCCCCAGTCTGACAAGGGGTGGTCTTGCGCGAAGCTCACCGATGAGTGGGTGACATTGGTGTTGGAGCAGATGAAGACCGACCTGAGGCCGGGCAAGGCGAAGGCAGCGAAGGTGATAGGGGCCATGCTCCTGAGGGAATCCCTGATGCTACGCGTAGCCCCACTACAGGCCCGTACGCGCCCCTTGTGGGAGCTTGGGGACGAAGAGGACAAGGTTTGCCTGAGTCCGAAGGCCTTGTCCGACAGTGAGCTGGCCGCGGTTCTCCACCTCCTGGTTGGGGACGACTAGGAGTACTCATCGAGCGTCTTCATTCCCTTGTTCCAACGCAAGGACGGGGCACAAGTCGTGGCCGCTAGGCCGACCTTCGACGGGCGCCGTCTGGTGCCGCCAGCGCCTTCTAGGGTTCTCGCGGCGACAGCGACGGTGGACGTGTCTTCTAGGGAGGAGGAGGACGAGGAGCACGACTCGGAGTTGACCCCCGAAGGGATGGAGGAGACCTCCCCCTGAGCAGGGGCGACCTCCTCCGCACCTTTCCCGATGATGACGAGGCCGACGCCGCCCAGGAAAAGGAGGAACCGGCCGCGATCTCAACGAGGAGTAGGTCGGCGCTGATCTCCCGAGATGTTGTTGCTGCCATTCGAGCGATGGTTGGGGCCACTTTTGGTTCAACTGCTGCTCCTGCTTCCGGAGCTGGCGTGCCCGCGCCCCGGGTCACGAAGCTCTCCGGCTTCAAGCTCCCGAAGAGGAGGGACTATGTCGTGGTGGACCAGTAAGTGTCTCCATCTTGCCTTGTTCTTGCTGTTGATGCTTGTTTCCGACTCTTTTTCCTTGTTGTGTAACCAGGCAGACACCTGCGGCGAAGAGGAGAAGGGAGAGCGAGGTGGTGCTGCTTGAGTCCGGGCCGACTCCTGCGACCGCGCCCCTCTCCATGAGTAAAGGTGGGGACGGCGCTCATGCTTCTATAGCCCGATCATCCTCGCAAGGCTAGGTGGAGAATCGTTGGGAGGAGTCAGCCCCCGAAGTGCCGCTGACTCAGGAGGTGCCAGCGTTCGGCTTGGGTACTGAAGTCCAAGAGGCTCAGGAGCTTCCTGCCTCCCAGGCCATGGTGACGACAACGCCTCTTCCTCCTTCTTCTGCCATGTTGTTGACCCCAGGTTCCTCTGCTTCTCCTGATGTCCTAGAGCGGGCCCTTCCTGAGATGGCCCGGCTGTGGGAAGATCTCCAGAGCGCCGAACCCCTATTGGCGGCTGGTCGCCTGGAGCTGGTCTCTAGTTGGCTCCATTCTGACATGTCCGTTCGGGCGGCGCTGAGCCAGGTCGCGGCGACCTCTGAGGGGGAGAAGCGAGCCGCAGCTCAGGCAGCAGTAGCTCGCACGGCGGCGCTGAAGGACACCGAGGCCGCCCAAGGTCGCTGCCAGGTGCTGGAGGCCGAGCTGAAGATCCTTCGGGACGAGCGTGTTGAAGCTGCCCGTGGCCGTAAGGCGGAGGAAGAGAAGATGAAGGCCCGGGAGGACACCATCAAGGGCCACGACGCCGAGTTGGAGCAGCTGGCGCAGGCGCAGGCCGCTGAGCGCGGCCGGCTGGAGGAGCTGGAGTAGAAGGTGCGGGCTGAGAGGGCCGAACTCAATACCAAGGCGAAGGTTCTGGCTGAGGACAGCGCGGCCTTAGCGCTTCTGGAGAAGAGGTCTCGCGAGGCCCTGAAGTCACTCTATGAGAAAGCCTTGGAGAAGCCGTTTGCCACCAATGAGGATGGCCCTGCCCGGTTGCTTCCCTACTTGGTCGAGGCGCTTGAGGAAGTCGTGCGCGGCATCGGCTCCATGGCAGAGGCTGAGGCTCGCGTCCTTTCTTCGGCCACGCTAACGTGTGTCTTCAGCCATGTCTATCTTCGTGATCATGCCTCCCGCCTTGACGAGCTGCCGGAGCCCATGGCTGATGAACACCGCGCGGCCGCCATCGCAGCCGTGAAAGGTCGGGTGGAAGCCCTGCTGGAGAAGTTCGATGCCTTCGCCCCCGCGCCTTCGATCGGCGGTGCCAGAGAAAGCGGCGTCACCCAGGAGGGGGAGCCTCTTGTAGGTATCGGTGGTGTCGAGGGATGGCTGGCTTGCGGCTCCTTTCCTGTTGAAACTCCTGCAGGATGTAGCATGCCTCGTGGAGGCGTTTAAACTTGCATTTGATATTCGGAGAACAATATGTATTGTAATATTTGCTTTAAGATTTTGCGATTTCCTTCCCATTTGCTTTACGTTCTACGTCAGCAAAGCCCAACCCCGCGCATACCTCAGCCACCATTGGGCCGACCGGATCACCAGGACGATCCAAGGAGTGAGGGGCTACGTGGTCAATTAGGATCCTGAGTCGTGATGCTCAGGAGTCCCCCTTGACGTGCAAACAACTTGTGGAAAGGAGATGCGATGGTAGGTCTTGTGTTCTACGTTGGCAGGGCCCAACCCCGCGCATACCTCAACCGCCATTGGTCTGACCGGATCACCAGGATGATCCAAGGAGTGAGGGGCTATGTGGCCAGTTAGGCTCCTGAGTCGCGATGCTCAGGAGTCCCCCTTGACGTTCAAACGACCTTCATACCTTACCTCCGCTTGGGAGGGCGCGCGACGACTAGGTCCGAGGGACCTGGCGGGGTGGCGTACGCTTGGGCGTGGCCCGAGCGCAGCCCTCGTGCCCAGCCCCCTCGCGTGACTTTCCCGAGGGGAGGCGTTGCATTGGGGCCAGACACCAAGCCCGGAGGCTCCCTGAGGTTGGTGCATCCATGAGGCCTCCCTCAGTTGTTTATCACCAGGACGGACCATGGCACTTCCACACTTGCACGGGCATAGCCGCTCCTCGGCAGTGTCGACTGCCAGCACGGAGCATGGTGCTTCCCCTGGTACGTGGGAGGGGACTCCCTACTGCGGAGAGCCCCTGGGGCGTGTACAACCCCGCCCTGACACATGGCTTGCACAGCAGGTCTAGACGAGGTGTGTCTGGGCACTCGTGAGCCAGCGTTGGACTCACGAAGCCCTACCTCAAGGCGGGTTGCGCCTGGTCTTGGTTCTTGTTCGCTGTGTTGGTCCTGCGAGGTGGTCAGACAACCTGCATAGAACGAATCTCCTGAGGTTATCGCGTGAGAAAGCCAAGCACCAACGGCCCCCAGGAGGTGATGTGAACGGGGCCGCCCCGCCAGACAGAGCTCAGCTGTTGGATTTATTGACGCTGCAGGGACGGGCCCGAGCACAGACGCCGTGCCTAACCCTCTCATGTGAAGGGTCCTGAAGAAAGACGACTGGCGCGCGGCTCCCGCGGGGGGTGACAATCAAGCAAGTGATAGTCATAGATAGATTAAACATGGAAGGCAAGCTAGCTCAGGTAAATGCATGAACAATACGTGCCAATGGGTCCGGCCCAAACGGCTTGGGGATGATGTAGCCCGAGGGGCGCCCCCAGCAAGGTAATCCAAAGACATAAAAAAGAAGGGATACATGCCACAGGGACGGACCCACGCGGCTTGGGAATAATGCAGCCCTGAGGGCGCTCCCAGTAAAATAAACTTGGAAAATGTCACCTGGTTCCGTTGATGAAGGGGTGTTGAGGCAGCCGAAGGTACGTGGTGAAGAGGCTGTGCCTCACGAGCCACCGGGGCCCTGAGCCGCGGGAGGCTCTCAGGGTCCAGGCGGTTCCTCGAGGACCGTCACCATCTTCGCCAGAACGGCGTGGAGCCTGGCCTCCTGACCCTCCATGACGCTTCGCAGGCTGCGCTGGAAGGCAGCAGCCACACCCAGCAAGCCGAATGGCATGCGAACATAGCTGTGAAGTGGACCTTCGCAGCGCCCAACGCGCGAAGGCCAGAAGCGCTCCTGAGATGCGGCTCAGTTGAGCCCTGGTATGTCGATGCAGACGCGCAGCTCACCACCCTCACCAGGGTGGGGAGCAACGCCAGGTGGGCAGCGGTCACCCGTATTGCCCTTGCTTCCTGAAGCTCCTGAGATACCTTTGTGATGAACTCCTGAGCGCCGGGTGAGGGAGTCCTGGATTAAGGGGTCCTCGGGCGTCCGGTCTGTTGGCCACGGGCCGGACTAATGGGTTGTGAAGATACGAAGACCGAAGAATATACCCGTGTCCAGATAGGACTCTCCTTGGCGTGGAAGGCAAGCTTGGCGACGAAATATGTAGATTCCCTTCTTTGTAACCGACCTTGTGTAACCCTAGATCCTCCCGGTGTTTATATAAACCGGAGGACTTAGTCCGGATAGGATATATACTCATTACTGTAGTCATATAGGCTAGACTTCTAGGGTTTAGCCATTACGATCTCATGGTAGATCAACTCTTTTAATATTCATATTCATCAAGATCAATCAAGAAGGAAGTAGGGTATTACCTCCATACAGAGGGCCCAAACCTGGGTAAACATCGTGTCCCCTGTCTCCTGTTACCATCGACCTTGGACGCACAGTTCGGGACCCCCTACCCGAGATCCGCCAGCTCTGACACCGACATTGGTGCTTTCATTGAGAGTTCCCCTGTGCGGTCGCAAAAAGGTTTGATGGCCCCATTCAATCGTCAATAACGACACTGTCCAAGGAAAAACTTTCCTCCATGGACAAATCTTCGTGTTCAGCGCCTTCGCACTGCAGGCCAACTCGTTTGGCCATCTGGAGCAGATCAAAAGCTACGCCCCTGGCCATCAGGTTAGATTTGGGAGCCTGAACTACATTGCGGACATTCGTGTAGACTTGAACTTCGCCGGATTCGAGACCGCAGTAGCTACTCCCGGTCACCCCGATGATCATGACCTAAATCTGTCATCAGGTCGCATCCAGGAGATTGCTCCTGTAACCGCTCTAGCCTTAGATCCAGAGCAGACTGCGCCATCCAAGGACAAGAGGATCAACCCCACCACAGAGGCCACAGATTCCACGGCGTTGGAGCCTCACATAAACTTAACCTCTCATGACGTATTTGTCACCGGAACTCCGGACTCGTCTCCGGGCGCAAGTTCCGAACCACATGAGCCTGCAGACGCCGAACTTAATTGTTTAACGATCTTCGAATTCAGCGCCGCAAACATCTTCCAGCACTCACCTTTGGGCGATGTGCTACACTCATTAAAGAGACTGTCCTTGGCGGAAGACTCATAGCCGAACAGTGATGCCTCGCGACCGATGTGCCAGGTGTCCTCCAGTTATTTGCTGTTGTTTCCGTGTCATTGCTTGCGTGTCATGCATTGCATATCATGTCATCATGTGCATTTCATTTGCATACATGTTCATCTCATGCATCCGAGCACTTTCCCCGTTGTCTGTTTTGCAATCCGGCGCTCCTATGTCACCCGGTGTCCCTTTCTACCTCTTTTCGCGTGAGGGCGTTAAACATTTTCGGTTTGGACCGAGAATTGTCATGCGGCCTTGGTTTACTATCGTGCCATTTGGACTTCGTTTGATACTCCAACGGTTAACCGAGGGACCGAAAAGGCCTCGTGTGTGTTGCAGCCCAACACCCTTCCGAAGTGGCCCAAAACCCACCAAAACCCCCTCCATCATCTCGGTCGTTCGATCATGATCGCGTGGCTGAAAACCGCACCTCAATTGGACTCTCCTAGATCCCTCTACCTATAAATATGTGTCTCCCTACGAATTTTTCGCGCAGATGAAACCCTAGCCCCGCTCCCCAAGCCACCGGACAAACCTCCTGCGCTAGGTGTCCTCCAGTTATTCGCCAAGTCCGCGACCATGAACTCCTGCACCGACGAACCTCGGGCCGCGCGCATCTACAGTAACCGCGAGATCCAGATCCAGATCCATTCCTCGGGTTGACTTTTTCCCTCCAAACCATAATCTTTTTGCATATTTCATCGCATCGTAACTCTGCATCCGTAGCTCCGATTCGTGCGTGTAGCATATCAAAATGTTCGCCTCGACGAGTACATCATTTCATCTCATTGCATCATTTTCTTTTGAGCTCATCTTGATGCCCGAAATGTTGTTGGAAGAGGGCTATGTGAGTAATTTGTCAGATCTGTTTCAGCAAATGGCATTTTGTCATTTTTGCCATGATTAATGTGTGCATGTTATGATCCTGAGCTCTACATGTGTTTTGTTATATGCCATGACATCTTTACAGAGGTGCTTGCCATATATTTTTGTGATATGTGTGGTGACTAGCACAATCTTGCAAAGTAGCGTAGTCGGTAATGCTGATTTCAGGGACTTAGAATTTCACTAAGTCCTTGTTCTGTTTTTGTCGGTATGCTACATGTTCATGTTGTTCCCTAGTGATCCGTGCCTCTTTTGAGGATCATCAGTAAGGATGTTTTGTTAACATTGTGGTGCACCATCCATCCATTTCTTTGTTTGCATTTATGGAGCACCCTAGCTTGAGTCAGTCGAGCTCTACTTCTGCTATATCGTGAATCCTGGCAGATTGTTGACTTGTTTAGCGATTTTGCCGAGGATGTTGCTATTGATCTGTGCATGCTATGATGTTGTTCTTGCCATGTCTAGCTTCTATGCCATGTATTCTTGATGGGTGTATGCTTAGTTTGTCATGCCATGCTCTGTAGTGAGTGCATCGAGCTCGTAAACATGCCTACTCGTTAACTGATTTGCTTGCTCCAGTTTTTCTCCAAGTCTGAGATATGTTTATGTTTTTGCCATGTTCACATGCTTGCAATTGTATTTTCTGATCCCTTTTGGCTCAAGGTCACTAAGGGACTTTTGTTAAGTGTTTTGAGTAGCTTCATGCCATGCCTTGCCTTGTCATGTTAATTTCCTGTAGCATGTAGTTTTCATGCTATAAAGTATGCTTCCTGATGATAAATTCCTGACATGTTATTTCACCAAGTCTGAAACCTGTTATCATTTGCTCTTTTGCCATGCTTGTTTGAACCTGTTAATGGATGAATTAGCCGTAGCTCAGTGTTCATCTTTTGTCAAGCATCATGATTGGATCCCTGCCATGTATTTTGTTGTCATGTTTGAGTGTTGTAGCATATTTATCTTGATGCATTTAGTTGGTCACTTGCTGATTATCGCAGACTGGTGCCATATTTGTTTTGCTTGCCATTTCCAAACCGTGCATCCTCCGGTGATCTTTATATCAATTTCAACCGAAATCACCTCACCTTTCTAGTGAAACTCTTGGATTTCCAAGTTAAGGCCAGGTTCAATCATTCCTTGTCAAATCTTGCATATGCATCACATTCTGCATCCCGCATATCATACCATGTTCATGTGTTGGTTGTTTACTATGTTGTGTGCTTCTTTCCGGTGTTTGCTTCTTCGGGTTGGTTCCTATTACGTTGCGTTTGTGAGGACCTGTTCGTCTACGTCCGTTTGTCTTCTTCATGTACTCGTTCTTCTTCCTTGCGGGATTTCAGGCAAGATGATCATACCCTCGAAATCACTTCTATCTTTGCTTGCTAGTTGCTCTCTCTTTTGCTATGCCTATGTCGCGATACCTACCACTTGCTTATCATGCCTCCCATATTGTTGAACCAAGCCTCTAACCCACTTATCCTAGCAAACCGTTGTTTGGCTATGTTACCGCTTTGCTCAGCCCCTCTTATAGCGTTGTTAGTTGCAGGTGAAGATTGAAGTTTGTTCCTTGTTGGAACATGGAGATGTTGTTCCTTGTTGGAACATGTTTACTTGTTGGGATATCACAATATCTCTTATTTAATTAATGCATCTATATACTTGGTAAAGGGTGGAAGGCTCGGCCTTATGCCTGGTGTTTTGTTCCACTCTTGCCGCCCTAGTTTCTGTCATATCGGTGTTATGTTCCTGGATTTTGCGTTCCTTACGCGGTTGGGTTATAATGGGAACCCCTTGATAGTTCGCCTTGAATAAAACTCCTCCAGCAATGCCCAAAATTGGTTTTACCATTCGCCACCTAGCCTTTTCTTTTCCGTTGGGAGTCGCGCTCCTAAGGGTCATCATTATTTTACCCCCCTCCCGGGCCAGTGCTCCTCTGAGTGTTGGTCCAAACTAGAGTCCTGTGCAGCCCCCCTCGGGGAAACTCGAGGTTTGGTTTTAGTTGTATGGAGCACTCATCTGAGTGTGCCCTGAGAATGAGATATGTGCAGCTCCTATCGGGATTTGTCGGCACATTCGGGCGGTGTTGCTGGTCTTGTTTTATCATTGTCGAAATGTCTTGTAACCGGGATTCCGAGTCTGATCAGGTCTTCCCGCTAGAAGGAATATGCTTCATTGACCGTGAGAGCTTGTGATGGGCTAAGTTGGGACACCCCTGCAGGGTTTTGAACTTTCGAAAGTCGTGCCCGTGGTTATGGGAAGATGGGAATTTGTTAATGTCCGGTTGTAGAAAACCTGAAGTTGACCTTAATTAAAATACATCAACCACATGTGTAACCATGATGGTCTCTTCTCGGCGGAGTCCGGGAAGTGAACACGGTGTTGGAGTTATGTTTGACGTAGGTTGTTCTAGGATCACTTCTTGATCATAGTTGTTCGACCGTGCTTTTTCCTTCTCTTCTCGCTCTCATTTGTGTATGTTAGCCACCATATATGCTAGTCGCTTGTTGCAACTCCACCTAATACATTTGCCTTACCTATAAGCTTAAATAGTCTTGATCGCGAGGGTGTGAGATTGCTGAGTCCCCGTGACTCACAGATACTTCCAAAACCAGCTTGTAGGTGTCGTTGAACCATGCAGATGACGCAACCAAGCTCAAGGAGGAGCTCAATGAAGATCTTGACCTTTGTGTTGTTTCGTTCTAGTTGATCAGTAGTGGAGCCCAGTTGGGACGATCGGGGATCTGTGTAGCATTTGGGGTAGTCTTCTTTTATTTTGGTTCCGTAGTCGGACCTTGATTGTATCTGGTTGATGTAATGCTTTATTCATGTAATTGTGTGAAGTGGCGATTGTAAGCCAACTATGTATCTCTTTCCCTTGTGTATTACATGGGTTGTGTGAAGATTACCTCACTTCCAACATTGCTTTCAATGCGGTTATGCCTCTAAGTCGTGCTTCGACGCGTGTGAGATATAGCCGCATCGAGGGCGTTACAAGTTGGTAATTAGAGCCTTCCCCGACCTTAGGAGCCCCCTGCTTGATCGAATCGTTGGCGTTGTTGAGTCTAGAAAAATGTTTTGAGTCATGTAGGAATTATATATCAAAGAGTTTAGGAATTCTTTTTACTCCTCAGTCCCTTCATCGCTCTGGTGAGGCATCCTGACATAGAGTTTTGACTCTTCTCTTCTCAAATTTCACTAAAAAAATTTAGGATCACGCGGGTATCTTGGAATCGTTCCGATCGATTTGTGACGAGAACATTATTCTTGGTGCCTCCTGTCATTTAGGGGTTGTGGCAGTGTCCCGGGGAGTTGAGCTCCGAGGTGTTGTCGTCACAATTTTATCGTTGCAGTTCTGGAATACCTGAGAGTAGTTTCGCCGACATCGAAAATCTCTTTTATGCAGTTGTTGGTGACATAACCTCGACGCCACCCAGTACTGGGGCGGGAGTTCGGGAGTATTGCCATAACTTGTATAACGGATGCTTTTCGAAGGGTGAGGTAGACGATTTCCAAAGGTTTCTAGGTTATGTGTTGAAGGATGGATACAACTGGATGTAGGATTTGTTAGTTTTGGGTGAGATATTATGCTTCCCATGTATCCCCAACACCTGATTGCATAACCGGAAAATTTCGGGAGTTTATAAGTGGGAATTCAAGTAGCTCTTAGGATATCTTTCCGTCAGATGTATGATATGAAATTGGGGTTCGACGTCTAGTGGTCCGCCTATCCACGGTTGGTTTTACAGTGGTCTCGTTATGTCTTAAAGAGTCCTTGGCTATGTCGACTCGGGGACTCTTCATATGTCACGTGCACTGCCTTGTACATGATGGTGCTGTACGATCGAGCCCGTGTAGGCCCCACCACGAAAACTTCGGACAAAATCTCTATCATATGTTTTTTCCGGCTTATTCCACAAGCCAATCCTTTGTTTTGTTTTTGAGTTGTGGTATTCGAGTTACTTCAATGTCAAGTGTTGATTCCATACCTTCCCCTTATGGTGTTCTCATACTCCGATGTGAATACCAATCCTTCTTGATCATCGAGATTGTCTTGCCAATCCTTTTCAATCGGCGTGTTTCTCTTCAAGTGGATCCGATCATTTCAACATCCGCAAGATCTAGTTTCAGTTCTTCTCAACAGTGTTTGCTTCATCCGTCTTCAAGTTGCCTTTGTTTTCCCACCCACCCACCCTTTTTCTTCAAGGACTCAGATTTCTCAATCAAGTATCATTTTATTGATGGAAGTCTCTTCACTCTTTTCCTTCAATGTTCTTATCTGGTAATTCGCAAGAAGATGCTAACGAAGCTTCTAGTTCATCATTCTTCGTTCTTTTTTCTTCTCCGGTGGATTCAATTCAAGATTTGGTATTGAGCATAGTCTTTTCTTTTGCCCAATGCTTTTCTTATGCCGGTGCACCTCATAATCATCCAATCTTCGCTATTCATTTGTTCCAGAGTGCTCAACAAATCTCAAAAGATTCGTGTTTCCACTCTGCTTTCGTAATCCTTTCAAGCTCTTTCGAGATTGTTATCTCATTCTAGCCATTTAATTCAACCAGTGCAACCTCTCTTTTAAATCATTTCAACGGTGTTTCTTTTGAGTGGGCCCTAACCCACAGGTCTTTTCCCAGGATCTTACCTGACTCTTCTTATTTTCCCGGAGCTATCCTCAAATTCTTTCAAAGTTTGACGTAAGAATAAATTGTCATCAGTCAAATGTTTTTCTCCAAGATCTTACAAATTCTTTTCATAGTTGGCTCAACCTCTTCGCTTTTGATTCTTCCGGAGTATCTCAACAATACATGGTGGTGTTTCTCGTCGTCATTCTCGGATTTTGAAGACCGAAGAAGATTTTTCTCTCAATCTTGCTCCATTCTCTTCAAGATTCATGATGCTAACTTGCCGCCATTCTCTCATAATTGTTTTGATTGTGAGAATTCCTTTCACCTATCTGGAGTCCATCAATTCAGGTTTATTCATTCTCAGCTTTCAGTTATCATTCTCCAATCTTACTCGTGTTTTGTTCAAGTGATCTCTAATCGGCTCGTGATCTGTTCGTTCCCATGTATCTAAATCATCTGAAGCATCTTCATTCATTTTATAATTCGTCCCAGTGTTTTCTTTATCTTCTCTTCGTTCATTCTTAATTCTTACGGTGGGTCATTCAAGAGTTCTCTTCATATGTTCTTATATCAATTCATTCGTTGTTTCAATCTTACCGGTGGATCATCGAAGGCCTCTTCAAGTTCGCGCAATATCTATCTTAATCCTTTTTTACGAGAATAAGTAATATGCCAAATCCGTTGATTGTCATCAATTTAAATTGGTGAAGGATAAACATAATGCAATTCTTATTCTTGTTTCATCCAAATGATTAATTCCTTATTCCGGAGGTTCATCAAATTCCTGATTTCAATTGTGCCATTTTCTTATTTTTCCCGGAGTTCCAAGCTCTCGCAATTATTTCATCGCGAAGATCCATCTAAATCATTGCAAGGTTTCACCTTGTCTTTTCAACTTCTCTTTCTTTTCGTTTGATCTTTCTTTTACTGGAGTTCTTCATGGAGGATCTACATGATGGGTCATCAAGGATTTAATTCCTTCTCGAAGTGTTCATCGAGATTTTTTTCTATGAAGCTCAAGTTTTCCTCATATTGTAATCCGGAGTGTAATTCTTTCTTCCGTATCATTGGAGGTGGTATTATGTCATTCTTGATAATTGAGTTTCATGTTGCATGATTCACATGTCGTTAAGGATGAGGTATTTTAAATCCATCAACCTCTTCGTTGGAGTTATCTTATGTCATGTTTCACATAAAGCCTCCCCTAAGGATTTTGCAAATTGTGGTGCTTTTAAATGACCCAAGTTCTTCATTTATCCTCCCGGTGTAATAAATTCCTCATCTCCTTGTTGATATCTATATAATCTTGTTCCTGTTAGTGGCAGGTTGTCACCTCATAATCTTGAGATGTTTTTCCCATAATCCCACAACTGGCTTACTCTTTGCGTGGTTGGATTTCCGACAACTCCGTTCGACCCTTCTCCTAAGGATGACTTCTCAAGCTCGTTTGTGGCAGAAGTTAACATTTTCTTCTCCATTCTCCTATTTCAATTATCTATCTTCTATTCTTTTGTTCCGGAGCCATTGTGATGTTGCTCTTTTCTCTCATCATCTTGGATCGTGTTCTTTTCGTGCTTATCCATTCAACCAGAGTGTTCTGTCCTTTTTGCTCAAGTTCTTTTCACCTTATCAAGCCTTGCATCCCTTCTCAACCGGAGTGCTGCCCAAAGTTATTCTTCCTTGTTCCTCTTTGCTAACAGAGTGTTTTCAACTTCATTTATCTCCGTTGTATTCTTTTCTCGAAATGGCTTAACCTTTGCAAAATTCTTTGGTTTCACTCGTTTGTCAAAGAAGCAACTTAGTTTTACCTCTTCTCTTTTCTCTTCCGTTTTCCCTCCGGTGCCATTCTAGATCTCGGGACAAGATCCTCTCGTAGTGGGGGAGTGCTGTGACGCCCCGCGACCGATGTGCCAGGTGTCCTCCAGTTATTCGCTGTTGTTTCCGTGTCATTGCTTGTGTGTCATGCATTTCATATCATGTGCATTTCATTTGCATACATGTTCGTCTCATGCATCCGAGCACTTTTCCCGTTGTCTGTTTTGCAATCCGGCGCTCCTATGTCACCCGGTGTCCCTTTCTACCTCTTTTCGCGTGCGGGCATTAAACGTTTTCGGTTTGGACCGAGACTTGTCATGCGGCCTTGGTTTACTACCGGTAGACCGCCTGTCAAGTT
This sequence comes from Triticum dicoccoides, assembly GCF_002162155.2. NCBI lineage: Eukaryota > Viridiplantae > Streptophyta > Magnoliopsida > Poales > Poaceae > Triticum > Triticum dicoccoides. The sequence goes on along the minus strand of NC_041392.1, from coordinate 584,278,290 downwards.
TCGTGCCATTTGGACTTCGTTTGATACTCCAACGGTTAACCGAGGGACCGAAAAGGCCTCGTGTGTGTTGCAGCCCAACACCCTTCCAAAGTGCCCCAAAACCCCCTCCATCATCTCGGATGTTCGATCACGATCGCGTGGCCGAAAACCGCACCTCATTTGGACTCTCCTAGCTCCCTCTACCTATAAATATGTGTCTCCCTCCGATTTTTTCGCGCAGATGAAACCCTAGCCCCACTCCCCGCGCCACCGGATGAACTTCCCACCACCGCCGGACGTGTCCATTCGCCCGGCCACCTCACCCCGGCCAATCGCCGGCTGCCACCTCAGCACCGCCGCCTCCCTCCACCTATCCCGCGCCACCACATCACCGCGGCCCGCCTCCTCTCTCTCCCCGTGCCGCCGTGGCCCGCGGAAGCCCGCGGTCGGCCCTCCTCCGCGACGACCAGGCCCGAGGCCACCGGCTCTCCTCCGCCCGCGCCCGCGCCTCTCCTCCGCTCCGGCTGTTGGGGAACGTAGTAATTTCAAAAAATTTCCTACGCACACGCAAGATCATGGTGATGATATAGCAATGAGGGGAGAGTGTTGTCTACGTACCCTCGTAGACCGAAACGGAAGCGTTGACGCAACATAGAGGAAGTAGTCGTACGTCCTCCGGTTCAACCGATCCAAGTACCGTTACTCCGGCACCTCCGAGTTCTTGACACGCGTACAACTCGATGACGCACCCTCGATCTCCGATCCAGCAGAGGTGCCGAGGGGGAGTTCCGTCAGCACGACGGCGTGGTGACGATCTTGATGTTCTCCTGTTGCAGGGCTTCGCCTAAGCACCTCTACAATATGACCGAGGTGTAATATCGTGGAGGGGGGCACCGCACACGGCTAAGGAACGATCAATGATCAACTTGTGTGTCCTAGGGTGCCCCCCTACCCCCGTATATAAAGGAGGGAGGGAGGAGGTGGCCGGCCCTAGGGGGGCGCGCCATGAGGAGGGGGAAACCTACTCCAAGTAGGTTTCCCTCTCTTTTCCTTATCTTATTTGGAGGGGGAAGGAAAGAGTACTAGTATTAGGAAGTAGTACTAGTAGTAGTAATAGGAAGAGGGGGAAGGAGAAAGGAAAGGGGGGGCGGGCCCCCCTCCCCAATTCGGATTGGGCTTGGGGGGGCGCGCCCCCTTCCCTTGCTCCTTCTCTCTTCCTCCTACATGGGCCCAATAAGGCCCATATACCTCCCGGGGGGTTCCGGTAACCTCCCGGGGCTCCAAACTTCTCCGGAACCTTTCCGGTGTCCAAATATATCTGTCCAATATATCAATCTTTATGTCTCGACCATTTCGAGACTCCTCGTCATGTCCGTAATCATATCCGGGACTCCGAACAACCTTCGGTACATCAAAATACATACACTCATAATATAACTGTCATCGAAACCTTAAGCGTGCGGACCCTACGGTTCGAGAACGATGTAGACATGACTGAGACACATCTCTGGTCAATATCCAATAGCGGGACCTGGATGCCCATATTGGTTCCTACATATTCTATGAAGATCTTTATCGGTCAAACCGCATAACAACATACGTTGTTCCCTTTGTCATCGGTATGTTACTTGCCCGAGATTCGATCGTCGGTATCCAATACCTAGTTCAATCTCGTTACCGGCAAGTCTCTTTACTCGTTCCGTAATACTTCATCTCACAACTAACATATTAGTTGCAGTGCTTGCAAGGCTTATGTGATGTGCATTACCGAGAGGGCCCAGAGATACCTCTCCGACAATCGGAGTGACAAATCCTAATCTCGAAATACGCCAACCCAACATCTACCTTTGGTGACACCTGTAATGCTCCTTTATAATCACCCAGTTATGTTGTGACGTTTGGTAGCACCCAAAGTGTTCCTCCGGTAAACGGGAGTTGCATAATATCATAGTTATAGGAACATGTATAAGTCATGAAGAAAGCAATAGCAACATACTAAACGATCGGGTGCTAAGCTAATGGAATGGGTCATGTCAATCAGATCATTCAACTAATGATGTGACCTCGTTAATCAAATAACAACTCATTGTTCATGGTCAGGAAACATAACCATCTTTGATTAACGAGCTAGTCAAGTAGAGGCATACTAGTGACACTTTGTTTGTCTATGTATTCACACATGTATTATGTTTCCGGTTAATACAATTCTAGCATGAATAATAAACATTTATCATGATTATAAGGAAATAATAACTTTATTATTGCCTCTAGGGCATATTTCCTTCAGTCTCCCACTTGCACTAGAGTCAATAATCTAGATCACCATGTGATTAACATCGATAGTTCACATCATCATGTGATTAACACCCATAGTTCACATCGCCATGTGACCAACACCCAAAGGGTTTACTAGATTCGGTAATCTAGTTCACATCGCTATGCGATTAACACCCAAAGAGTACTAAGGTGTGATCATGTTTTGCTTGTGGGAGAATCTTAGTCAACAGTCTTTCACATTCAGATCCGTTATGTATTTTGCAATTTTCTATGTCTACAATGCTCTGCACGGAGCTACTCTAGCTAATTGCTCCCACTTTCAATATGTATCTAGATCGAGACTTGGAGTCATCCAGATCAGTGTCAAAACTTGCATCGACGTAACCCTTTACGGCGAACCTTTTTTTTCACGTCCATAATCGAGAAATATATCCTTATTTCACTAAGGATAATTCTGACCGCTGTCCAGTGATCTACTCCTAGATCACTATTGTACTCCCTTGCCAAATCAGTGGTAGGGCATACAATAGATCTGGTATACAACATGGCATACTTTATAGAACCTATGACTGAGGCATAGGGAATGACTTTCATTCTCTTTCTATCTTCTGCCGTGGTCGGGCTTTGAGTCTTACTCAACTTCACACCTTGTAATACAGGCAAGAACTCTTTCTTTGTCTGCTCCATTTTGAACTACTTCAAAATCTTGTCAAGGTATGTACTCATTGAAAAAACTTATCAAGCGTCTTGATCTATCTCTATAGATCTTGAAGCTCAATATGTAAGTAGCTTCACCAAAGTCTTTCTTTGAAAAACTCCTTTCAAACACTCCTTTATGCTTTGCAGAATAATTCTACATTATTTCCGATCAACAATATGTCATTCACATATAATTATCAGAAATGCTGTAGTGCTCCCACTCACTTTCTTGTAAATACAGGCTTCACCGCAAGTCTGTATAAAACTATATGCTTTGATCAACTTATCAAAGCATATATTCCAACTCTGAGATGCTTACACCAGTCCATAGATGGATCGCTGGAGTTTGCATATTTTGTTAACACCTTTAGGATTGACAAAAACTTCTGGTTGCATCATATACAACTCTTCTTTAATAAATCTATTAAGGAATGCAGTTTTGTTTATCCATTTGCCAGATTTCATAAAATGCGGCAATTGCTAACATGATTCGGACAAACTTAAGCATAGATACGAGTGAGAAACTCTCATCGTAGTCAACACCTTGAACTTGTCGAAAACCTTTTGCGACAATTCTAGCTTTGTAGATAGTAACACTACTATCAGCGTCCGTCTTCCTCTTGAAGATCCATTTATTCTCAATTGCTTGCCGATCATTGGGCAAGTCAACCAAAGTCCATACTTTGTTCTCATACATGGATCCCATCTCAGATTTCATGGCCTCAAGCCATTTTGCGGAATCTGGGCTTACCATCGCTTCTTCATAGTTCGTAGGTTCATCATGATCTAGTAGCATGACTTCCAGGACAGGATTACCGTACCACTCTGGCGCGGATCTTACTCTGGTTGATCTACGAGGTTCAGTAGTATCTTGTTCTGAAGTTTCATGATTATCATCATTAGCTTCCTCACTAACTGGTGTAGGTGTCACAGAAATAGTTTTCTGTGATGTACTACTTTCCAATAAGGGAGCAGGTACAGTTACCTCGTCAAATTCTACTTTCCTCCCACTCACTTCTTTCGAGAGAAACTCCTTCTCCAGAAAGTTTCCGAATTTAGCAACAAAAGTCTTGCCTTCGGATCTGTGATAGAAGGTGTATCCAATAGTTTCCTTTGGATATCCTATGAAGACGCACTTCTCCGATTTGAGTTTGAGCTTATCAGGATGAAACTTTTTCATATAAGCATCGCAACCCCAAATTTAAGAAACGACAGCTTAGGTTTCTTGCCAAACCATAGTTCACACGGTGTTGTCTCAACGGATTTAGATGGTGCCCTATTTAACGTGAATGCAGCTGTCTCTAATGCATAACCCCAAAACGATAGTGGTAGATCGGTAAGAGACATCATAGATCGCACCATATCTAATAAAGTACGGTTATGACGTTCGGACACACCATTACATTGTGGTGTTCTAGGTGGCATGAGTAGTGAAACTATTTCACATTGTTTTTAACTGAAGGCCAAACTCGTAACTCAAATACTCTTCTCTACGATCAGATCATAGAAACTTTATTTTCTTGTTACGATGATTTTTCACTTGACTCTAAAATTCATTGAACTTTTCAAATGTTTCAGACTTATGTTTCATCAAGTAGATATACTCATATCTGCTCAAATCATCTGTGAAGATCAGAAAATAATGATACCTGTCGCGAGCCTTAATATTCATCGGACCACATACATCAGTATGTATGATTTCCAACAAATCTATTGCTCGCTTCATTGTTCCGAAGAACAGAGTCTTAGTCATCTTGCCCATGAGGCATGGTTCGCAAGCATCAACTGATTCATAATCAAGTGATTCCAAAAGCCCATCAGTATGGAGTTTCTTCATGCGCTTTACACCAATATGACCTAAACGGCAGTGCTACAAACAAGTTGCACTTATCATTATTAACTTTGCATCTTTTGGTTTCAATATTATGATTATGTGTATCACTATGATCGAGATCCAACGAACTATTTTCATTGGGTGTGTAACCATATAAGGTTTCATTCATGTAAACAGAACAACAATTTATTCTCTTACTTAAATGAATAATTGCATTACAATAAACATGATCAAATCATATTCATGCTCAACGCAAACACCAAATAACACTTATTCAGGTTCAACACTAATCCCGAAAGTATAGGGAGTGTGCGACGATGATCATATCAATCTTGGAACCACTTCCAACACATATCGTCACTTCACCCTTAACTAGTCTCTGTTTATTCTGCAACTCCCGTTTCGAGTTACTAATCTTAGCAACTGAACTAGTATCAAATACTTAGGGGTTGCTATAAACACTAGTAAAGTACACATCAATAACATGTATATCAAATATACTTATGTTCACTTTGCCATCCTTCTTATCCGCCAATCACTTGGGGTAGTTCCGCTTCCAGTGACCAGTCCCTTTGCAGTAAAAGCACTTAGTCTCAGGCTTAGGATCAGACTTGGGCTTCTTCACTTGAGCAGCAACTTGCTTGCCGTTCTTCTTGAAGTTCCCCTTCTTCCCTTTGCCCTTTTCTTGAAACTAGTGATCCTGTCAACCATCAACACTTGATGTTTTCCTTGATTTCTACCTTCGTCAATTTCCGCATTACGAAGAGCTTGGGAATCGTTTTTGTTATCCCTTGCATATCATAGTTCATCACGAAGTTCTACTAACTTGGTGATGGTGACTAGAGAATTCTGTCAATCACTATCTTATCTGGAAGATTAACTCCCACTTGATTCAAGCGATTGTAGTACCCAGACAATCTGAGCACATGCTCACTAGTTGAGCGATTCTCCTCCATCTTTTAGCTATAGAACTTGTTGGAGATTTCATATCTCTCAACTCGGGTATTTGCTTGAAATATTAATTTCAACTCCTGGAACATCTCATATGGTCCATGACGTTCAAAACGTCTTTGAAGTCCCGATTCTAAGCCGTTAAGCATGGTGCACTTAAACTATCAAGTAGTCATCATATTGAGCTAGCCAAACGTTCATAACGTCTGCATCTGCTCCTGCAATAGATCCGTCACCTAGCGGTGCATCAAGGACATAATTCTTCTGTGCAGCAATGAGGATAAACCTCAGATTACGGATCCAATCCGCATCTTTGCTACTAACATCTTTCAACACAATTTTCTCTAGGAACATATCAAAATAAACACAGGGAAGCAACAACGCGAGCTATTGATCTACAACAGGATTTGCAAAATACTACCAGGACTAAGTTCATGATAAATTTAAGTTCAGTTTAATCATATTACTTAAGAACTCCCACTTAGATAGACATCCCTCTAATCCTCTAAGTGATCACGTGATCCAAATCAACTAAACCATGTCCGATCATCACGTGAGATGGAGTAGTTTCATCGGTGAACATCATTATGTTGATCATATCTACTATATGATTCATGCTCGACCTTTCGGTCTCCGTGTTCCGAGGCCATATCTGTATATGCTTGGCTCGTCAAGTATAACCTGAGTATTCCGCATGTGCAACTATTTTGCACCCGTTGTATTTGAACGTAGAACCTATCACACCCGATCATCACGTGGTGTCTCAGCACGAAGAACTTTCGCAACGGTGCATACTCAGGGAGAACACTTCTTGATAATTAGTGAGAGATCATCTTATAATGCTACCGTCAATCAAAGCAAGATAAGATGCATAAAAAGATAAACATCACATGCAATCAATATAAGTGATATGATATGGCCATCATCATCTTGTGCCTGTGATCTCCATCTCCGAAGCACCGTCATGATCACCATCGTCACCGGCGCGACACCTTGATCTCCATCGTAGCATCATTGTCGTCTCGCCAATCTTATGCTTCCACGACTATCGCTACCGTTTAGTGATAAAGTAAAGCATTACATCGCGATTGCATTGCATACAATAAAGCGACAACCATATGGCTCCTGCCAGTTGCCGATAACTCGGTTACAAAACATGATCATCTCATACAATAAAATTTAGCATCATGCCTTGACCATATCACATCACAACATGCCCTGCAAAAACAAGTTAGACGTCCTCTACTTTGTTGTTGCAAGTTTTACGTGGCTGCTACGGGCTTTAAGCAAGAACCAATCTCACCTACGCATCAAAACCACAACGATAGTTCGTCAAATAGACTCCGTTTTAACCTTCGCAAGGACCGGGCGTAGCCACACTCGGTTCAACTAAAGTTGGAGAGACAGTCGCCCGCAAGCCATCTATGTGCAAAGCACGTCGAGGGAACCGGTCTCGCGTAAGCGTACGCGTAAGGTTGGTCCGGGTCGTCTCGTCCAACAATACCGCCGAACCAAAGTATGACATGCTGGTAGGCAGTATGACTTGTATCGTCCACAACTCACTTGTGTTCTACTCGTGCAAATAACATCAAACCATAAAACCTAGGCTCGGATGCCACTGTTGGGGAACGTAGTAATTTCAAAAAAATTCCTACGCACACGCAAGATCATGGTGATGATATAGCAATGAGGGGAGAGTGTTGTCTACGTACCCTCGTAGACCGAAACGGAAGCGTTGACGCAACGTAGAGGAAGTAGTCGTACGTCCTCCGGTTCAACCGATCCAAGTACCGTTACTCCGGCACCTCCGAGTTCTTGACATGCGTACAGCTCGATAACGCACCCTCGATCTCCGATCCAGCAGAGGCGCCGAGGGGGAGTTCCGTCAGCACGACGGCGTGGTGACGATCTTGATGTTCTCCTGTTGCAGGGCTTCGCCTAAGCACCGCTACAATATGACCGAGGTGTAATATCGTGGAGGGGGGCACCGCACACGGCTAAGGAACGATCAATGATCAACTTGTGTGTCCTAGGGTGCCCCCCTACCCCCGTATATAAAGGAAGGAGGGAGGAGGTGGCCGGCCCTAGGGGGGCGCGCCATGAGGAGGGGGAAACCTACTCCAAGTAGGTTTCCCTCTCTTTTCCTTATCTTATTTGGAGGGGGAAGGAAAGAGTACTAGTATTAGGAAGTAGTACTAGTAGTAGTAATAGGAAGAGGGGGAAGGAGAAAGGAAAGGGGGGGCCGGCCCCCCTCCCCAATTCGGATTGGGCTTGGGGGGGCGCGCCCCCTTCCCTTGATCCTTCTCTCTTCCTCCTACATGGGCCCAATAAGGCCCATATACCTCCCGGGGGGTTCCGGTAACCTCCCGGGGCTCCAAACTTCTCCGGAACCTTTCCGGTGTCCAAATATATCCGTCCAATATATCAATCTTTATGTCTCGACCATTTCGAGACTCCTCGTCATGTCCGTAATCATATCCGGGACTCCGAACAACCTTCGGTACATCAAAATACATAAACTCATAATATAACTGTCATCGAAACCTTAAGCGTGCGGACCCTACGGTTCGAGAACGATGTAGACATGACTGAGACACATCTCTGGTCAATAACCAATAGCGGGACCTGGATGCCCATATTGGTTCCTACATATTCTACGAAGATCTTTATCGGTCAAACCGCATAACAACATACGTTGTTCCCTTTGTCATCGGTATGTTACTTGCCCGAGATTCGATCGTCGGTATCCAATACCTAGTTCAATCTCGTTACCGGCAAGTCTCTTTACTCGTTCCGTAATACTTCATCTCACAACTAACATATTAGTTGTAGTGCTTGCAAGGCTTATGTGATGTGCATTACCGAGAGGGCCCAGAGATACCTCTCCGACAATCGGAGTGACAAATCCTAATCTCGAAATACGCCAACCCAACATCTACCTTTGGTGACACCTGTAATGCTCCTTTATAATCACCCAGTTACGTTGTGATGTTTGGTAGCACCCAAAGTGTTCCTCCGGTAAACGGGAGTTGCATAATCTCATAGTTATAGGAACATGTATAAGTCATGAAGAAAGCAATAGCAACATACTAAACGATCGGGTGCTAAGCTAATGGAATGGGTCATGTCAATCAGATCATTCAACTAATGATGTGACCTCGTTAATCAAATAACAACTCATTGTTCATGGTCAGGAAACATAACCATCTTTGATTAACGAGCTAGTCAAGTAGAGGCATACTAGTGACACTTTGTTTGTCTATGTATTCACACATGTATTATGTTTCCGGTTAATACAATTCTAGCATGAATAATAAACATTTATCATGATTATAAGGAAATAATAACTTTATTATTGCCTCTAGGGCATATTTCCTTCACCGGCGCGCCGCCCGCCACCTGCTCCGGCCGCCGCGCGCCATCGGCGAGGCCATCGTTGCTCCGGCGACCCGCAGCTCCACCGGTGCCGCTCCCAGTCCGGCGACCGAGCCGCCATCGCCGCGCCGACGCTACCTCCATGCCGTCCTTGAGCTCTCCGGGCCGGACCTCGACGACTCCGGCGACCCCTTCCCCCTCCGACGAGCGCCAAGTCCGCGACCACAAACTCCGGCGCCGACGAACCTCGGGCCGCGCGCATTTACAGTAACCGCGAGATCCAGATCCAGATCCATTCCTCGGGTTGACTGTTTCCCTGCGAACCCTAATCTTTTTGCATATTTCATCGCATTGTAACTCTGCATCCATAGCTCCGATTCGTGCGTGTAGCATATCAAAATGTTCGCCTCGACGAGTACATCATTTCATCTCATTGCATCATTTTCTTTTGAGCTCATCTTGACGCCCGAAATGTTGTTGGAAGAGGGCTATGTGAGTAATTTGTCAGATCTGTTTCAGCAAATGGCATTTTGTCATTTTTGCCATGATTAATGTGTGCATGCTATGATCCTAAGCTCTACATGTGTTTTGTTATATGCAATACCATCTTTACAGAGGTGCTTTCCATGTATTTTTGTGATATGCGTGGTGACTAGCACAAGCTTGCAAAGTAGCGTAATCGGTAATGTTGATTTCATGGACTTAGAATTTCACTAAGTCCTTGTTCTGTTTTTGTCGGTATGCTATATGTTCATGTTGTTTCCTAGTGATCCGTGCCTCTTTTGAGGATCATCAGTAAGGATGTTTTGTTAACATTGTGGTGCTCCATCCATCCATTTCTTTGTTTGCATTTATGGAGCACCCTAGCTTGAGTCAGTCGAGCTCTACTTTTGCTATATCGTGAATCCTGGCAGATTGTTGACTTGTTTAGCGATTTTGCCGAGGATGTTGCTATTGATCCGTGCATGCTATGATGTTGTTCTTGCCATGTCTAGCTTCTATGCCATGTATTCTTGATGGGTGTATGCTTAGTTTGTCATGCCATGCTCTGTAGTGAGTGCATCGAGCTCGTAAACATGCCTACTCGTTAACTGATTTGCTTGCTCCAGTTTTTCTCCAAGTCTGAGATCTGTTTATGTTTTTGCCATGTTCACATGCTTGCAATTGTATTTTCTGATCCGTTTTGGCTCAAGGTCACTAAGGGACTTTTGTTAAGTGCTTTGAGTAGCTTCATGCCATGCCTTGCCTTGTCATGTTAATTTCCTGTAGCATGTAGTTTTCATGCTATAAAGTATGCTTCCTGATGATAAATTCCTGACATGTTATTTCACCAAGTCTGAAACCTATTATCATTTGCTCTTTTGCCATGCTTGTTTGAACCTGTTAATGGATGAATTAGCCGTAGCTCAGTGTTCATCTTTTGTCAAGCATCATGATTGGATCCCTGCCATGTATTTTGTTGTCATGTTTGAGTGCTGTAGCATATTTATCTTGATGCATTTAGTTGGTCACTTGCTGTTTATCGCAGACCGGTGCCATATTTGTTTTGCTTGCCATTTCCAAACCGTGCATCCTCCGGTGATCTTTATATCGATTTCAACCGAAATCACCTCACCTTTCCAGTGGAACTCTTGGATTTCCAAGTTAAGGCCAGGCTCAATCATTCCTTGTCAAATCTTGCATATGCATCACATTCCGCATCCCGCATATCATACCATGTTCATGTGTTGGTTGTTTACTATGTTGTGTGCTTCTTTCCGGTGTTTGCTTCTTCGGGTTGGTTCCTGTTACGTTGCGTTTGTGAGGACCTGTTCGTCTACGTCCGTTTGTCTTCTTCATGGACTCGTTCTTCTTCCTTGAGGGATTTCAGGAAAGATGATCATACCCTCGAAATCACTTCTATCTTTGCTTGCTAGTTGCTCTCTCTTTTGCTATGCCTATGTCGCGATACCTACCGCTTGCTTATCATGCCTCCCATATTGTTGAACCAAGCCTCTAACCCACTTATCCTAGCAAACCGTTGTTTGGCTATGTTACCGCTTTGCTCAGCCCCTCTTATAGCGTTGTTAGTTGCAGGTGAAGATTGAAGTTTGTTCCTTGTTGGAACATGGAGATGTTGTTCCTTGTTGGAACATGTTTACTTGTTGGGATATCACAATATCTCTTATTTAATTAATGCATCTATATACTTGGTAAAGGGTGGAAGGCTCGGCCTTATGCCTAGTGTTTTGTTCCACTCTTGCCGCCCTAGTTTCTGTCATATCGGTGTTATGTTCCTGGATTTTGCGTTCCTTACGCGGTTGGGTTATAATGGGAACCCCTTGACAGTTCGCCTTGAATAAAACTCCTCCAGCAATGCCCAACATTGGTTTTACCATTCGCCACCTAGCCTTTTCTTTTCCCTTGGGAGTCGCGCTCCTGAGGGTCATCAT